>NC_072801.1:12597575-12900606 GCF_028583425.1 Eublepharis macularius
AAGCTATTATTGAAGTCGATGCAATTTCTTATGCAATTTTATCCCAAAGTGTCTCCTCAGCCTTAAAACGACTCTTTCAAAGTGTACTCTCCAGCTCTTGCTTTCCTTTGTCACTTTTCATTTTCCTTGGGCCCAATAACAGGCAAATGAGAATGTGTTCCTTGTTATTTCCCATTCATTTAAAAATATATATAGCTGAGCTAAAAATTGAGGAGAATGAAACAGCTCAACACTTTGTGGATTGTTGGATTGTTGGTGTTTGCTGTGTATTGCCTTTTGTGAAGTGAGATGCCCAGAAGTGTTTATACCCCAGTAGATAAAACTTTTTCATGTCTGTATGTGGCACTATGAAGAGAATGTAATTGTTTTGCATTCTTATCAAGCCATTTCATTTCTTACATCCATCTTTCCCTCTTTTGTATGAAATTCGAATACTCTTGTCAGACTTCGGCCATCTCATTAACTTGATTCAGACACCCTTGTTTATTTAAAACAGCTGCGGTTCAAGTGATCAACTATGGGGATTTCCATTGGATGGCTTCCAATTCTTGTTGTGGCTTTCCAGCTTGCCAAGGGCAAAACTGGACACTAGGCTCATATTGCACCACTCATCAGCTGAACATTCAACCCCAGATACAGACAAAAAGCCTAAGGTGTGTGTGTGGGGGGGGGGGGGGCTTTTCCTTCCCTACTCCTTCTTTTTGGTATAATTGTTTCAATTCCTTTCCATTCTATTATTAAAAAATTGTGTCCAATTTAAGAAAATATGGACATATATTTTGATAATTTATAAATGGAGTGCATTTCTCAACATAAAAGGTCAATGGACTTCTTCCCAATCTTATATCCATTTTATCAGTACATTTATCCATTTCCACATGTCTAATGGTCTAAAGTTCTCTACGACATTAATGCAGTATTTAACTATTAAATTAACTATAAATGTAGCTGACTTTAAAAAATTCATCCTGAGGACAAGGTTCGGGGAACTTCAAAAGTTTGCAAGTTTGCACACTGCTGAGTGTTATTCTAGTTTGTTTTAGGCATTATATGGATTTTCGGTTTTGGATTTTACTAGGACCAACACAGCTACCTGTGTCTTCTCTCTGCTATTTATGATAACTTAAGGTATGTCAGACCAGGATCTAAAACCATAGTTGGTTTATCTACATGATGGTTACGCATGACGTATAACCGCCAACATCCTGGATTGTCCCTCAGTGTCAACATACCAGTCTGGTCTCTGCAGGGAGGAGGCAGGGGGAATATTATGCCAGTGATACATACAGTAAACCAGGGAAGGGGGATTGAACTTACAGAAAGTCAAGGAAGATGAAAACCAGCAGTTATGGAGACAAACCAGGATTTGAGTTATTGTCCCTGCAACACCATCTAGTTTCACCAACTAACTGTACATGGAATAAATATGGTCTTTAGGTTATGATTGAACAAAACCATTATATCAGATCCAACCAGCTTTTCTATTGGCGAAAAGGGGACAGCGGGATCCACTTTGGCCACCCAAAGGGCTATGCTGGGGATCTTGGGACCTGCATGGGCGAAATGCAAGTGGAACCGAGAGAATCCAGCTCCATTATCTTGTATATCTCACATCCTCCCTGTTATCTTTTCCTCCTGCCATATCTTCACAGTCAAGTCAACTTAGCCTGCTTCTGCTAAATTTACCTTCCTTTCTCTGCTGTGAATTATTCATGTCATGTTAAAGGACCAGCTCTAGGCCTGCCCTTCAAAGCTTTCCACCTCTCAGACCCTTCTTGAGTACCATACAGTCAGAACAAGGAACGCTTATGGTCAGTGAACAATATGCCAGCTGCCATGTAGACTGACTGGCTGCATAGATCTCTGTCATCAGAAACTTGGCAATTATGCCAGTGATCCATACAGTAAATCGGTGTGTGTGTGTTGAATGTAAAGACAGCGCTCCATAAAGTATTAAAACTACTATTTAGGCAATAGGAATTGCTTTCTTCCACTTTTCTGGTGCTCTTTGTTTTTTTTTTTCAGAGGTTGGAAGTTGGCAAAAGGGTGTGTGTGTGTCAAGAGCAGTCTGAGGGTTATTTTCTATAGACCTCCATTGTGCTGTTCAGGGTCAAGGGAGGTGGCCACAATTGTATTTAGCTTAGGGAGACCAAAAAATATCTTAAATCGGCCCTGAGTGTGTGATTTCTCTGTATTCAGTCTTACAAAGTACTATTAGTTAAAGAAATAGGCTCCGGTAATTAAAATGTCTCAAATGTGTAACATTAAGTGTAAGAGTTAAGGATTTATCGTGTGACGGATAACAGAAAATTAGATGGAGATCAACTGTCTGTTTCACTGCCTTCTTGATTTCTGCCGACTGCCTTTCGTGTCTTTCAGGGCACACCTTTTCTGTGTGATCTCGCAAAAGCTGCCTGTTCTCTCCTCCTGAGAGAACGCTAACTTCGCCCACATTGACAAGGATGTTTCTCTTCTTTGAGTATATCATAAAAATATATAGCTCTTCTCAGTATCAGTTCCACTGATCAGCTATTTTAAATTCTTTCTCAAATCCAGGCTGTCATATTGCAGATTCCATCATAAAGAGAGCGAAACTGTGGTATTTTTTTTTTGCACTGCAGGTTGGGTAGAAGTTTTAAATTAACTGGCTCCCCCTGGTGGCTGTCTGGGACAGGATGCAGGCCTTATTGGTCTTTGAATGGCTACGTGAGAATGTTGCCTATCCATGGCTCTGGCTCCCTTTTAGCTCATGTTGAATAAGATTACACCCGCATGCAAGGTACATATTTGATAGTGAAGTTGTTTTTTTGAGGGGGGAGATTGAAAAGCTATCTCTGTGTTCTTTAGATGAAATGTGTCACAGCTGTATGTCTTTTCCTAGCTTAAAAGCTCTAATGATGCATCGGGTGCTGTGTTTCTTTGCCGAAAGAAGCCCCTCACTGTGCACTGGGGGGGAGGTCAGGTCAGTACTATATTGTGAACTGCCAAATTGCTCTTTCTAGCTCAAAGAGTTGTCAGAAAGCAAGTTCACAGTACCGAACAGTAATCTTGCTAGCTTTGAGCTCGGTCAGCTGCTGGGCTGTAATAGGAAAGCTCCAGAATAAAGAGCCAACTTAATTTTCACAGAGATGTGGGCCAACATCTAGAATTTGTTCAAAAGGGCGCAGACCCCTTAGAGTAGAATCAGCAGAAGAAAAACCCAGTTGGTGCAAAGATCCAGTTTCAAAGTGTGCTTCTTTTATTTTGCCCTTTGCTTAGCCCAGATGCTACAGAAAAGCAAAAGCCAGAATGGCAAAATCTTCCCCCAGTTTCCATCATTTTCTTGGGGCACCAGCATTTCTTCCAGCTATGCTGCCGTCTACGATTTGGGCAATACAGCCAGTCAGCAAAGCTGTTCCTGGCATGCAGATGCTGTGATGGGGGAAACTGAGATCACTTTATTTCTACATCTTCATTTTATTTGAATGATTTAAAAGGCTGATATTCCATACGTCATGAAGTTTAAAAAGTACAATAAAATCCTAAAAACAATCACCATAGAGTTGCCAATATTTAAACAGGCCCTTGCAGAGGCAGGCAATGGCAAACCATCTATGTTAGTCTCTTTCTATGAAAACCCTGCCTGGGTCAGCTATGACTTGAGAGCACACTTGACTCAATAAAACACTTAGCTGGCAAAAAGATAGAAACCAGAAAAATCGAACCCCTCCTCCACAATTCACCAGGAAGTTGGGCAAGTTGAAAATGTTTGAGGAGGGGGAATGTTTGAAGATTCACACTGTATTCTTGCACATGATGGTGCAGGTCATTTGCATCTTGTAGAAACTGTGCTAAAATCAAGAGCAATTGCTGTGGTCTTCCTGGGGAAGTCATGATATGAAATTATTGTGTGATGGTTTCTTGCTTCTCTAAAAAAATCAGGGGGGGGGCAGCCCTTCCCATGTTTCAGAGCATGAGATACTTCTTGAAGACACATGTATCTCCGGTGAATTGTGAGACAGAAAAAAAGAGAATCAAGCGTGGCAAAACTCTTAGTGTATTGGACCAGGACCAAGAAGAACCTTGTTCAAATTCCCATTCTGCCTTGAAGTGGAGTGGGTGACTTTGGGCCAATCACTGACTTTTGATCTACCGTGCTTTATAAGGTTATAATATGAGCAAGAGCAGAATTGAGCTTTTTGGAGGAAGGGTGCAACAGACATTTATTTTTTTATTTATATCCAGAAACCAGTAGGAGAACATTTCAGTCTTCCAGGACATTCCATCAAGGACTTAAAGGTTACCATAGTTCAACAGAAACATTTCAAGAAAAAAAATGCTGAATTGGAATTCATATGTAAATTTGACTCAGTCAGGCTTGGACTTGGACTTCTGGTAATGGTTATCTCATTACCAGAAGTAGCTGCCTTCAGGCACTCCATTCAGATTCAGCAATGGAAAGAAGGGGGTCACACCCAGCCTGAATTGCGCACTCCACCTCTTTCATGACTTTTGCAACTGATTTACATTTACATGGCTCTCACTCCCTGCACCCTCTCCCCCTCCCCTCACCACCTATATATCTCTGGCCAGTTTCTTCATACCCTCCATGCATCTGATGAAGAGAGCTGTGGTTCTCGAAAGCTTATGCTACAATAAAGTTGGTTAGTCTTAAAGGTGCTACTGGATTCTTTACTATTTTGCAACTAAAAACTAACACGGCTAATTCCTCTGGATCTTATTTTTAAAAATCTTCAATGCAGGGTCTCAAGTCAGCTTTACAAACGGAAGATATCATTTGCAGTTAAAACTTAATTAGCAGGCTGGTGTGCATGAGAGTAGCTGCATCTTTGCTACCCGATCCCTAAGCCTCTTCAGGCATTGAAGGTCAGAAGCAGAAAGGCAGCCACTGAAGTTGCCATTATCTGGAATCATCTGATGTCTACAATCGAAGGCATTCCCAGCACTCTCAAATGGTGCACTTCCTCTTTTAGGGGGAGTGTGACAAGAAGAAGAGGAATTTGACTCTTCAGCCCCAATACCAGTATCCAGCAATGCTGCCATCTTATTTGGACCATGATTTGGTCTATGTATTTAAATATACATTAATCAACAGATGTTCTTAAATTGGACTAATTGATCTCTCTCTCTCTCTCTCTCTCTCTCTCTCTCTCTCTCTCTCTCTCTCTCTCTCTCTCTCTCTCTCTCTCTCTCTCTCTCTGTGTGTGTGTGTGTGTGTGTGTGTGTGTGTGTGTGTTAGGGGTCAGTTTATCTTGTATATACCCAAGGAAAAGCTTTGCAACTTCTAATGTAATCTCAAAGTGACCCCTGCCTTAGAAAACACTTGCACATCTTGGGTTGCCTTGAAAACAAGATGGTAGCAAACATCTCCAAGGATATATTTTTTAAAAATTAAGAAATGTGTTAGCTGGGTTCCTTCTTTTTACCAGCCCTTTTGTTGAGTGTCTGAAGGCATCTTGACAATCTGTGAAGCTCTGTATGCATAGAGAAGATAAAGTAGTAAGAAAAGCTTAATTTCTACAAGCCATAGGAGTAGGGCTGGTAGGGTTTGCAACCGTAAAGCTTACAGTTCAAGAGAAATCTCTTTCTGCTTTGGGGAGGTGGGTAAAATGACCCAGGGGTAGGAACACAAGACTGGTGTTTCAGGTTCTAGTAAACCTTTCCAAAATGTGAACAGGCCCTGAGTTTACATTGAAAAGTATTGGATATGCAGCTGGCTGTTCCTTGCAAATTCTACTTAAAATGAGTCTAAAATTACTCTTTGTGGTTTTGATTCCTCAGTGACCAATCAAAGAAGATCCAGGTGGACATGTCCTTTAGAGATCTAATTTAAGGATGGGGCCCATAGTGGGTAAAAAATGGTTGTGCCAGTTCACCTTTTTTCCATGCCAAATGAATGTGGTAATATGCTACTTAATTACGGGGACCTTTTAGGAAATTGGAAGCATTGCTGTATTTGTTCAAGGCTTGCTAATAATTATATTTTCAATTGATGTCCTGCGGGCCAATCATGAAGCGTTTTGATGAGTTTAATATAATTGAATAAAGTGACATATTATGCGTCATTTAGGAGCCTCGGCACATTAGCCCTCCATTAGATAAAAAGCCAGTGTTATTCTACTGTTATGTCAGGATTCAAAAGAAATATATTAGGTCTTGATCAGCTTCATCTTAACCCCACATGTTCAAAAACCATTATCAGATGACTAATTTTGCTAATAGGCTGCTTCTAGGACATTGTATGAATGAGAATGAAAACGAGTCCAAATGCTATTCACCAGAGTTCTCTCTGCAATTAGTAATAAGTAGCAGATGAAACCCCTGCCTATATCCGTCTCATTGCGGGCATAATGAAAGTATACCCCAGCTCCTGTACTTATCTATTTCGTGTGCAAAGAGGCTCTTTTTTCAACATGGACGGCTAGAGATCACCACAAAGTCTTTATCTGTTTTGTGCCTCTTTTTGAAGCAGTTGAAGAACCAGAAAACTATGTTTGTAGCATTGCAGACAGAGGCAAGTATTATGGGCCCAATTAGTACTTTGTCTACTGGACCATTACACATGTACTGCTTCTAATCACTTCTTTATGTCAAGCTCAAGATAAGACCATCCTTTCTGATGTTAGAGCTAGAGAAGTTCTAAAGGTTCTCCCCAGGTGCTGGAGTCCCTTAGTGCTTTAGGAATCCTCCACTGTCCTGTTTTCTAGCTCCAAATTTTGTACAAAAACAGATGGCCACACCTGTTAGTTCTTTCCCCCTTATTTATTTCTTACAATATTTATACACCACTGTTCTCAAGGAAAAATACAAAGGAGAAACAACAAAAACAATAAAATGCATAAAACTTGCAAAATTAAAAAAAACAGGACAGCTCAAACCGAGCACTCAGTTTCATATGCTTATTTTCCTCCTTCTGCATTAGTAGTCTGCATAGGCATGCTGGAAACACTCTACAGAAAAAACTGTCTTGATGTGAAAATGTAAATGTATCTAATTTCTTTTTGTGTGGTGTGTTATGAATGCAAAGAAATAAATGTGCGCACTGGTAAAACACCCCCCAAAAGCAACATTGCCGTTGCATGTGCAATCACGCTAAGTGCTTTTTTTATTTTGCAGTGTATTACCAAGGGATACTATGAAGAAATGGACTACCTTTGATTTGGTTACTGGGAGGCTGGAAAATCTCGTGGCTGTCCCAAGTCTTTACTTGGTGTCAACACCCTTTTCCCTTACTCCCAAGGGGTTATCAAAAACAAACTGGGTAACAGCAACAACCACTGCCACCAGAGACTTTGAGAGCATTTCCTGCTAAATGGAGTTGTAGGGAGATGACTGTCAGATTGGCATGATATAATCCCACACAGGGCTTTTTTTCAGCGGGAATGTGGTGGAACGGAGTTCCAGAACCTCTTGAAAATGGTCACATGGGTGGTGCCCCCCCCCCCGCGATCTCCAGGCTCCCCTCTGTCTAGAGATCAGGGGTGCGGCCACCAGCCATGTGACCATTTTCTCCGAGGGCAATTTAAACTTTAAAAAACTCCCCCTTTGTTCCAGCTGACCCAAAGTGATGCCATTGTGCGGTCCTGGGAGCGCGCGTGCACTTTGTAGTACCAGGGGCACCACCTCCCACCAAGAGTTGCCCCCCATGCTGGCAACCCACTGAGTTCCACCACCTCTTTTCCCAGAAAAAAAGCCCCGGTTCCACATGTTCGTGGGTGTGTATGAATGTGTGGTGCTGCATCATCAGTCCTGCTGTGCCCCACAGACATTTTTTTTAACTGACTGTTTTCAGAGTAGTCTTTAATATGAACTAGTGGGGAAAGGAAAGACTCTGTTGTTCAAAGAAAAAAGCTTTAATGACGCCCCTGCACTTAGTTGCCTTAGCCAACCATGCATTTCTGAACACTTAAGGACACTTGGGTTTCTTGAGTAGGGATTTCCACTGGTTTCCTCCCTTGAAATGTTGTGTCTGGAGCTCAGAAGATGCTTGCAAACAGCAGGTTGTGAGGGTGGCCTGCATTGGGAGGGGGGGGGAATTGGCAGAAATTGTCATCCCTTTTTATATTTGCTGAAAAGCACTCCTACGCAGAATCTATCCACGTCTATTCAAGAGGGTTACTCCCAAGAAAGCGTTCTTAGGATAGCCTGGAAAATGTAGTTGGATGGATGCAGGCCACTAATTTCACCCATGCCTCTTTCAGTCCTGGCCCTTCCTATTGTGTAGCATGCCTCTTTCTCACAATCAAGACCAGCTAAATTCCAGTTCAAGGTCATTGAAGAAGTTGTGTACTGGGGTTCTGTTTCTGTTGCCCATAAACTATATCTTGCCCGGACCTGGATAGCCCAGGCGAGCCTGATCTTGTCAGATCTTGGAAGCTAAGCAGGGTTAGCATTGGTTAGTAATTGGATGGGAGACCTCCAACGAAGACCAAGGTTGCAGCAGAGCCAGCCAATGGCAAGTCACCTCTGTTAGTCTCTTGCCATGAAAACCCCACTAGGAGGTCACCATAAATCAGCTATGACTTGAGGGCACTCTCTACCATCAAACTATGTTTTAAAGCACTGTTCTGCTGAATGTGTATAGGAAAGTAATGAATGTGTTTCAAGCAATGGGCCGATTCCACACTACCTTAGCTCCCGCTTTTCTTGTGCAATGATTGCTCCATCTGTTATTGCGCGTTCTTCGCTTGTTTGTCCACATCACCCTTTGAATAGCGCTTCTCCTGCGCAATCCGTTGATCACATCCCCTTTCAAAAAGATGGGTAAAGGGGCGGGAAAAACCCGAATGGCCCAGTGTTTTTTTTTGGTTTTTTTTAAAGGACAAATTGATGCTATATCGACGAGTAAGCATCCTGGTTCAATGGTACAACGACACCATTAATAAAATATATTTTTAAAAAATCACCTGAGACACTTACGATGAGCGCTCGGAACATCACAGCCTGCATGCTGGTTGAAATCATCTGGGAATGGGTGAGCGGTCACTATCACCTACAGCAGCATCCCACAGCAGAGCTTCATTTTGTCTTTGGAAAATTGACATCTGTGCCTAACTCGTCGGCACAGTCCGTGTCGGGGCATAACATGAGCCATGATTTCAGTATCATGTGGATGCCCCCCCCCAAATATATAAATTGAATTAACATATGAAATTGTTCCTCTGATATTTGAGGTCTGCCCGCCTTTTTAAAATGAGATTAATATGATGAGATGTCACCATATCAACACGGTACTCTTTTATTTTTTAAAAAAAGGGGTGGGGACAAAGGCGGAGAATTACTCCTTAATTGGGAGGTGGGTCAAGAGAGGCTCGGAATTCAACGGAGGGCAGTTATTTGTCAAAAGATAACCCGCGGCGAAAGTGCAATGGGCTGTAGCGACGCCATGCCGAATTAATGACTGCTTCGGAGACGATGCATGTGAACAGATGAAGGAATGGCACTGCGGAAGCGAAAAACTGCCGTGAGAACGATGGTAGTGTGGATTCGGCCATGAATTGCTTGAAACTACCAACTGCTTCTTCTAAATTTCATTGACTCTCAAGGGTGGATTTTATAATGCTAAGCTTTGATGAGTTATTTTGGATTTTCACTAATTTAGATTTATTTTTAAAAATCCCCCCTGTAATTTTTATTGCAATCCTTATTTTTGGCAATCCGTTGTTGCATCCTTTTTCAGACAGGAAAAACAATGGGCTGAATCCAGCCAGCTTCTTCATTCAGTCTCACCCAATTCCTCTCGGTACATGAGCCCTGTCCATTGTGGCGCTTTGTACACAAATGCCCCATGATTCTCAGTATAGCCTTTTTTGTGTGTTCATCCAAGATAAACAACTCCTTCCTTTTTCAGTAGCAGAAAAGCTGGTTGGATCCATCCCATAGCTGTTTTCCTTTAAAAGAATCGCCTGAATCAAAGCATTACCAAATTGGTGTTTTAATTGACTTACTAAATTCATGCACTGAAATGTTTAAATATAAACAACATTAAGACAGCAAGCTTAAGGGGTGGATCATTTTTTTCTTAGTGTCTGCTGGCAGTTGCATAAACTAAATTATTTATAGTTTAAAAACTCACCAAAGAGGAGCAGATTTACTTTTCTGATAAGGAAAGGGGATTGAAGTTGCTGTGATGTGCTGCTTTGTTAATTTCATGTTTGTTCCCTGATGTATAAAAATCTTTTTAAAGAACTCACTCAAGGACTGACATATTCTTTGGGAACTGCATGGAAGTTGTAAGATTAAACGAAACATGAATAGATCTTAAAATCATAAGTCAGCAAATCTTTGGTATAAATAAAAGTGAGCAGTGGTAAAGAACCCTCTTTAAACTTAGCATATTTGTTCTCTGAGAACCAAGCCCTTCATTTTGCTTGGGAGCAGCCCTTGTGATCTCCTTGCTTTCACTGACACGAAGCTTTGAGTGTGGCTATAAAACGGGGCTGCAACAGGAAATAATTGGCTGGAACCCTTAATTAGGAGGAGGAGAAGAGGAGTGAAATGTTAAATTTTGCTGATCGATGCAGTTTTTCACTTCAGATGTTTCAGCAACTACATACCCTCCAAAAGGGGACAGTCTTCTATGGTAATTGCTGTGCTTCAAGGATTGCTGCCTAAGGCACGTTATTATATGACGCAGAAGGCTCTTCTCCATCCACGTGGTGGTGGTGGTGGTGGTGGTGGTGGTTTGTGCCTCTTCAAAAAGCTGGTCTGTCTTGATTTTGGTAGCACTTGATAGTTGACTGTGGGTTTGATCCAACTTGATAGTTGACTGTGGGTTTGATCCAACTTGATAGTTGACTGTGGGTTTGATCCAACTTGATAGTTGACTGTGGGTTTGATCCAGCAATTTGTTTGCAGAAGGATTCCTGCTATCTCCTGTCCCCAGCAGTCCCCCCCAACCCTGAGAAGTTTGATTTTCAACATCTCGGGTCCCACGTAGAGTAAAAGTCATGTGGGTGTCTGGGATGCAGTGAGGAGGAGGGAGAGGGCAAAATTGTTCTCTCCACACAGGTCCTGTGATCCCATGAATCAACTTACTTGAGGGGACAGAGGGGGAGAACCTCAAACAGTCACTGCCTTTCACTTACATATACTTGGATCCAGACTGGTTCCTTAAAAAAAAAAAAAGCAAGAACAGGAGAATGTTTAATAGAAAGTTTGCCATGGATTCGGTTGCACTTATTTATAGAATAGCTACATCTCTACCAACCACTTACAGCAACAGCCACCTGGGTAGATGATTGTGGGACAGATGGAAAGGAAGCAACAGGGTAACGTTTTATGTTTAGATAACCAAGAAAACAGCTGAGCCTGGGCACAGAATTGAAAAGCAAAGCGGGTGGTTGCTGGTTTTGCTTAAGATATACTAAGAAAATGTGCATAGAATAAAAATGTGTCCCCCCCCCCCCCCGCAAGCTTCAACTTCTAAAGAACCAGGAAAGAGGCTGAATCTGAAAATGGCAGCTGTAGTGCTCTTGTGTGTGCAGAAACCGTGTTTCTAGAAGGCCTGACCAGGATCTTTCCAAAAGTTAAAAAAAAAAAGAGGACGGTGGTGTATTTGATGGAACTCTGTTATGGAGAGGAGAAAAGAAGCTCACAGAATCACCAGAGGCTGTGTTGCTTCTGATGGCTAGACTGGGGGCGACGCTAAGGACAGCCACAGAAGAGGAGGAGACGACCGGGAGACCCTCTACTGTGGGAAAGACGCGTGGCCAGCACTGTTTCCAACAGCAATGGCAGGAGTAGGATGACTTCCAGCCTGCCCTCTCTCAGTTGCAGGGCAGCTGTGTTACCCAACGGGAAGGTCTCCTTGCGAGTTGAGGGAATTGGCATGCAAGGAGGGCATTGAGAGGGGGTAAGTTAGGGATCTCCACCAATGTATATGAGGATTGTCCCAGCTAAAGAATTCTTGCAATGACCAGAGAGAGGTTTTAACCAAAACCGTTTTTTTAAATTGAAAATAACAAAGATCAGCAGCACACAAAACACACACAGCGCACACTCAGAGCTAACTAGAAAGCAGTGGTGAAAGCTGGATAGAGTATAACGGATTGGGTGATATTTACCATCCAGAAGAGGGCATCCGGGAGAGAGAGCGTTGAGTGACCTGCGCGTCAGGGCAGAAGGAATCAAACGGAAGTTCGAGGGTGGATGCTGAATCCAATAACATGCACTCAGCTTTGGCAGAATGGCAGTTCAATCATACTGTGGATCCTACCTAGGGGCAAGATTGCATCTTCTGCCCCCAAAACAAAGACTTAATGGTTGTTCCTGGAGTGGGACAAAAGACTGAGAAGTTGTCTCCGGGGTGAGACAAAGAGCTGGGGAACTGTCTCTGAGGGAGGACAATGAGCCAGCAAACCATCTCTGGGGTGTAACAGTGAGCTAGGAAGGTTTGATTAGGTCTTCCCAAGTGGAGCTAAAGTTATTAATAATGATTGACGATCTGCGAAGGGGATGAGTAAAGCTATCAGCTTCCTGAATCGCCCAAGAATAGGAAAGTGGTTAAGGGGGATCGGTGGGGTGTGTTGCATTGATTAATTCAGGAACTCTGAGAAGGCCCTGTTGTATCAGGATCCTTAGGGTGCCCTCCAGGGTGTGTGGGAGGAGCTGGCCTCACCTGTCATTCCCCATGTTTGCACGTTCCATCTCCCAGCTGGGGTCTGGCTTCCATATTTCTGCCTGCTTGGGCAGTAGTTTTAGTACTCAAAGCACAGTCAGAGAAAGGGCTTATGGCATAACCATAATCATAATGAGCCTTCTAATATTGTGGAGTAAGTCTGACTGCTAACAGCTGGGGATGTCCACTCACAACTTTAGGTGGTTTGGCAGTTTTGAGGCATTGGTCCAGATCCAAGGGGGTGAGCAGTGCGTAACGGGTGGCTCACCCCTGTAGTCTAAGGGGTGGCCAGGGCCGCCCAGCAGCTGTTAGTGGAACATCACTTGCTATCCTGTGGTGGCCAGCAGGCTTGCTAGGGAACAACGCATCGAACAGTGAAGGGCCTTTCGATGGTGGGGATCCGCTGCTCTATGCCTTGCGAAGGCTTCAAGGGCTGTAATCAATAAAGTTGTGACCATTTCAACCAAAACGAGATGTTTCTGCGTATCATTCGGGGGCGGGGGGGGACCGTCATGTAGCCCATAGGATGCAATTGCTTTTTCTGAAATTCATTTTTTAATCTATAGCCATTGATCCCACTTTTTCTCTTTTTTCACTTTTAAAAGAGACATTTCTCCTTCCTTTCTCTTTGAATTGTCTTTGTAGAGACATTGGACACAGTTTTGTAATTTCAAGTCCTTGCTGAAGTTACATAACGCGGGATGATGTTGAAGCCAAGAGGGAAGGGAGGACATTGTCTCTGAGCATCTACAGTTTGGTGTAGCGGATAGGAGCGCGGGACTCCAATCTGGAGAGCTGGGTTTGATTCCTCACTCCTCCACTTGAAGCCAGCTGGGTGACCTTGGTTCAGTCACAGCTTCTAGGCGCTCCCTCAGCCCCACCTACCTCACAGGGTGTCTGTTCTTGGGATAATAAATGACATACTTTGTAAACCATTCTGAGTGGGTATTAAGTTGTCCTGAAGGGTGGTATATAAAGCAAATGTTGTTGTTGTTGTTGTTAGTACAGAGTGAAATTCTGGAATTTTGCAAAACCTTCCTTCATATCCCTTCTCTCTTCAAATTTCTCTTTTAACCAATATGGAATTGATTAGGAACAGACTCCAGATTTCTCAAAAGATGAAAAGAAATGAATTGTTGGATTTCAGGGAGAAATTACATAAAGAGGAGTTAAGACAATTTCTCTTAACAATGTTAATTTGATGCAAGTACTAGAACTTTGGCTCACATTGACTATTGCTACTGAACTAGGTCTGTGACACATTTCTAAGGGTTTGTTTTCCTTCTGTTTTATAGGTGCAGATGCATCGTCTTCCACCATCATAGCTCCTGTTATTGTAATTCCTCCATTCAATACTAGCGTTGTAGCTGGAAATAACGAAGTCACACTGGAATGTGTGGCCAATGGCAGGTAATGTGAAATAAAAAACCCAACTTGCGCAAGATGAGCACTCGTTTAAAAAACATATCCACCTGAAACATGAGGAAGGTCAATTTGATTAATTCCAGGTGGTGATACACATAGTGGAGCACACTGCTAGCTTTCTGTAAGACATGGAGAATATAGGGTTAGTTGTCAAACTTTTCATTGCATTAATATAAACTGTTTCCAATGTGGAATACAAAAGAAAATCATTTGTACAGAAGAAGAAAACCAAAGTTGTGTATCTTGGATACTCAGTGGCAGCAGGCACCTGTACTATTAGTATCTAATCATGCCTTTATTGCATTTTGAAATGGGGTCTGATGATGTTGCTAACCTGTTGAGATAAATTGGAAAAGGAAGATAAAGAAAGTCAAGCACGTATCTTTGGACGTCCCAATAATGGCGAATGAATCCAGGGAACCTGAATGTTTTTCTTGGTATTCAACAGAAAATTTTGCCTTGAATATAGGGGTTGGGGGAAGCGGCATCCTGAAAGAGATAAAGATATGAAATGTTCAAGGAATGCTGAGGAGGCCAATTGATTGTCTCTTCCCTGGAAAGCAGCTGAAGACAATACTATCTGTAAAACAGAGTTATAATAAAAGCACGACCCATGCAGCTGAGACCCAGAGTCATGGTTTATTTTTACCCTCTTTTGCTTAGGCCAGCTAAATGGTTAGTGCTTTAAAAGTTTCATTGCTATAACAATTAGCTATGCCCATTGATGGCACTCTAGCTGTTCTCTTGCTTTTGAAGCATGACTGTTTTAAGACCCCGGAGTTGCATCTGGATTTATTTCCAAGTGTCCAATGCTCAATATGCCTGCAGCCCTGGAAGAGTTAGGTGAGTCATATGTTCAGCATGTTATTACTGCAGTAACATAATTCACAGTAATAATTGGCATGACTTTTACCCTCACAGGCCCATTGAGAAATTAAGCATCGCCTGGAAGAGAAATGGAGTCAAAATAACCAGTGGAGTTAGCAGTTTTGGGAGACGCCTCACAATTGCCAACCCAACCTCTGCTGACATTGGAATGTACATCTGCGAGGCACAGTTGAGAGACAGCTCTGTTGAACCGGAGAGAGCAAAAGCTTTCCTCTCAATCCTGGGTAATGGTTCTTTATTTTATTTTATTATGTAAAAATGAGCCTTAAATGGAAGTACAATAGGAAATAGGAACGGAGATTTTAATATTTCACTGACCTTACAGTTGTACCTCTCCCCGGTGAATGGAACAAAAGAGGTGAACTTGGGTTATCTTTGAAATTAATTCAGTCCTTCTTCTTTGTTGAATGCACATTCTTCAAGGATATTCTTTCCCTTTAACATTGATGTTATGCTGAATACAACGCAAATCTTAAAATGTGATCACGGAAATGAAAGAATTGTACTAGGTAAAATACTTGTTGTGACTTGGCTTTGAGCGGTATTTAAAGTATCAAATATCTGCCAACTCATTCCTGGAGGAACGTTGAGGAAAGTACTTGCGTATCATGTCCAATTCTGAACCTTGGATTCAGAGTGAGGATTAAAAAATTGGTTCAGTGGGGCTGGCATAGAAAAGGAAGATTTTCTCTAAACCCAGAGAAATCCTGAGGTTTATAGAAAAAATATTCCAAATTTTTTAAAAACTGCCAAACGATATCTCGCGAGTGTCATAATATCTAGTGGCAACTTGTCTAGAGTCACCTTGGAGAAGAAAGCATGTTTGACATACTTTCCTGTGCAAACCCCCCTCCCCACTGATCAGTTTGTCCATAGTGGAGGGGAGGCCTTGGAGGAGAAAGCTCATAGCTTCCTTCCCAAAGCCCAGCAACCCGCCCCCTCCCGCCACAGCATTTCCAAAAGGAGGCTTGGGCCATAAATTGTACCATCGATGTTCTCTGCTCCAAGACACCACTTATCACTTATTACAGTGGATGCTGTAGTGGCTAACAGAGGGCGAAGGATGCAAAAACTCCTGGCAAACACTAGCTTGGCCCCCTAAGACAAATTTTGGAGTCCTGAACAAGAAAGTCTGGTAAGCCTCTTCCCCTATTTTCTTTTCTCATGTGTAATGCTGGAGCATCACGTTTGACATCCTTGCTCACAGTCTCATACTGGGAGGATGTGGAAATAGCATGTCTCTGGGGTGTTCTATTGCTGCCTATTAGCCATAATCTATGAATGAGTTCTCTGGGTTCAGAATGCCTCTTACTGTCATATGCAGGGGAGGGCTGTTGCCTGTGAGCCCGCCTTGGGGGCTCTCCTCTGACATCTGGCTGACTGCTGTTGGAAACAGGATGATGACTTACGTGGACCATTGGTCTGATCCAGAAAGCTACTGTTATAGGAGCACCAACATTTCTTCGGGATGTGCCCCAGAAGTCTTGGTCAGACATACTCGTTAGTTTTCCCAGACTTTGTAAGATCATTTTAATTGTGGACTTGTACTCAAAACGGCTTGAAATAACCATTGTTCCTTCTGTGACATCAACCCTTGCCATAACAGCTCCCTTTATCAGTTGCTT
This sequence comes from Eublepharis macularius, assembly GCF_028583425.1. NCBI lineage: Eukaryota > Metazoa > Chordata > Lepidosauria > Squamata > Eublepharidae > Eublepharis > Eublepharis macularius. The sequence continues at coordinate 12,614,133 of NC_072801.1, forward strand.
TCAACTCATGCAAGGCGTTGGTCAGCCCCAGCTCCCCAGATTTATTGTGGGGATAATAACAACACTGACTTTGTTCACCGCTCTGAGTGTGGCACTGATCTGTCCAGAAGATCGGTTTATAAGCACACTTTTGTTGTTGTTGTTGTTGTTGTGAGGTCCTTATCTTTCAACACCATCAGAAAGTGTGTAACCAGGCACCTCCAACATTAAAAGATAGACAAGGCTGGCAACCCGGAACATTTGAAGGTATGTCTGAATACATGGACTCCATTCTCAGACCCTATGCCCCCAGTTATATGCGTGGCACCAGAGACTTCCTGAGAAAAATAGAATCTTTTGACAAACTTCCAGATAACACCATTTTGGCCACCATGGATTTGGAATCTCTATATACCAACATCCCCCACAAAGATGGGCTAAGAGCCATCAGGAACACCCATCTCTGACAACACAACAGCTGACCTTGCTGCCAAGCTCTGCCAGTTTGTCCTCACCCACAGCTACTTCAGATTTGGTGGTGATTTATTTCTTCAGATCAATGGCACAGATATGGGCACCCGCATGTAGGGGTGTGTGCTTCGGGTGTCCAATTCGGGTAAAATACCAGAATTGGACCCTATTTGTAAAGATTCAGGATTTCCGAATCAAGGCCAGCATGGTGGCCCCGATTTGGGAATCCCAAATCAAAGCTTCCATGAAGCATTTGGGTTGCTTCGGGAAGCTTCGGGGCAACTTTAAAGGGCCCATTTCCTGCCGCTTGCAAGCGGCATGTCCCTTTAAAGTATCAGCTGTCAGGCGGCAGGGAGATTCCCCCCCTTTGCCGCCTACCAGATGATAGCTCCCCAGATAATGAGGAGTTGGAAAGTAATATTGGAAGCTTAAAACAGATATTTGTTTGGGTGACCCTGTGAAGTGGTTTGCCATTGGATTTCAGAGAGAAAAATCAGATGTGGATTACTGGTTTGAGGATTATATGGATTACTAGTTTGAGGACATCTTGAGTGATTCTACTACATTAGGGATGCCAGGTCCCTTGAGTCCCGGGGGGGGGGGACTGGGAACCTGGCACTCACCCTCTGCGGTCTCTGGTGTCCCTTCTCACGCATGCGCTCCTGGCGTGCGTGATGATGTCACTTCTGGGAAATGACATCATCACGAGGGTCAAAGGGTGCCCTCTGCTGGCCAGGTAAGTGAGGTTGAGGGGGAGGAGGTAGGAACGGGGTCCCTCACCCCAAGCAGGGGATTGGCAACCCTATACTACATCAATCCTAATGGCTTGGTCTGAAGGGTACATTTCGGGCCTTTATTGGTGCAGAACCCATGTGAAGAATCTTGGGGAAGACCTTTAAAGGCTTAATTTCCTAGGAGTAACCAAGGGAGCTCATTTCTTCCTGACTTTTTTTTTGGCAAAAAGTATACACATCTGGAACACTGTTTCTTAATGATATCAACTAGTTCATCTTCATGACTTCTGTGCAGGCACACAATGGGACTACACACACACACAGGCCAGCCACAGAGATTTCCAAAGCTTTCTAGAAGACTGGGAGTGCCGCTGCTCACCTTGGTGTTTTCCCGCCAAAAACTTCACATGACCAGGAGAAGGGGCACTATTCCCTCAGTTCTCTTTTTGCTGCTGTGGAGAGAGGATCTCTGTTGCTGTTCTCTGCTTTTCCCTCACCTCATCCTTGAGGTTGAGGAGAATTATTTCTTTTAAATGTCTCAATAGACGTTCTAGTGAAGAATACAACTACATTTACAACTACATGTAAAGAAGAAAAGTTTCTCTTTCCCTTCATCATTATGGCTCAAGATAAACTTCTTCAAAATCTTGAAAAACGTCAACCCGATTAAAGGGACCTGCTCCCCCCATGGCACCCTTGATTACTAAGGGCTAAGTCTTTTTCAAGGCTGTGGCTTCGTGCCAGCCTGATTGCTTCCCTGGCTGCCTTAAGTATCAAGGAATAAGTCCAGATGTGTAGCCCATCAGAGCTTCTCCACAATGGCTCTTCTCCAAGCAGGGCTGAATCTAGGGTTGCTGGCACCCAGTGCGCGCGTGCTCCCAGTACTGTGTGATGACGTCATTTCTGTGACGTCATCATGCAGGGGCGGAGCATGCTGCCCCAGTGCTGTGGAGCTGGTGGCAGGAGCATGGGTGGCTGGGAGGCCACTCGCGCCATTCTTCTGCCCCGCAGGACGGGGCATGCGGCAAGCCAGCCGCTCCCTAAGCAGGGCAGGCAAATGGCGTGGGTGGCCACCCATGCTGCCCCTGCCAGCTCCATGGTGTGCTGGGGCAGCCAGCTTGCCACACAGGCAGCACACTGATGGGGCGGAAGGCTTGCCGTGCGCCCCTGCCCTCGGGGCAGGCGAATGGCATGGGTAGGCTCCCAGCCCTCTGCTCAGCCACCCGCATGCTCCTGGCAGCTGGCAGCTGCGCCTGGTGCCCCCTCTCTTACGGTGCCAAGGGCAGACTACCCCCCTGCCCCCCCCATCAATCCGGCCCTGTCTCCAAGGCTGTGTGTCAGGGGGGCCTTAGTCAAAGTCTGTTCCAAGTGTGGGCAAAGTCCATTCCAAGGTTGGGGCACAGAGTCAAGAGCCGAAGGCTTGTTTGAGGGCTGGTCTGAATAGCAAGGTCAGGAGGTCTGAAGGTCAGTTGCCCGTAGGTCAAAATAGCAAAGTCTAGGCAAGGTCAAGACCAGGGCTTTTTTTTCTGGGAAAAGAGGTGGTGGAACTCTCTGTTACCACATGTGTGCATGAAAAGTGCGTGCGCGCTCCCGGAAATACATGATGATGTCACTCCCAAAAGTGACACCGCTTCCTGGAACCCAGCAAAATGCATTACGATGAGATAAATATTAGTAAGCTTGGAAAATTACAGTATTATGAGAAAGGGTTTTTTTCCTTTCTGTGTCTTCTACAAAAAGTGAAATATGGAATATGGAAAAGTGGAATATGCAAGGAGGGCCCCTCTAAAAATCCAAAAGCCATCTCAGAAATCTAAATTCTAACAGATTCCTTCTGCCAGTGTAGAAGAAATATCCAAAATTCTTTCTCAAAATTCCACAGAGTCTGAAATTCCTAATCTAATGAATATTGAATTTTCAAATTTTCAGAGAGGGTTTTCTTTACTGGAGCAAATCAAAATTAGATACTCAACTTTAGCTGCATTAGATTTATACTTAGTTTAAAATGGCTTTTTTTTGTTGCCTGCCAATTCTGCCTAAGCTGTTGTGACATTGTGAAATGCTCATAAATATTCCAGTCTCCTAGACAAACAAGATTCATAAAAACTTTCTTAACATCCATATGTCCACTGCAATTTCAGTGATGTTAATCAGCTGAAGGTGGGGAGAACCATTTGAGTTACAGCTATTAAGACATAAGAACACTTATATGCTGATGAATATATTGATGAAAGCCTTCTGTGACTTGGACACAGCTTTCCATTCCTAGCATAAAACTGGAATAACCAGGTATTTTAACTAATACAAATATTTTATTTATTTGTAAGTGATATTTTAACTAATACAAACAACCATAACTGATATATTTAACTAACATGGAACCAATCTGCATTCAAAAGCTGTGGGAACCATAACAATGTCAACTTCCGTCAACAAAGAATTAAAGCAACACACACACACACAGCACCACCCATCCCCATGAAAAGAAAGCAGAATGAACTCAAAGCAGCACAGAGAGAGAGAGAGAGAGAGCTCCCACCCCCCATGAGAAGAAAGCAGAATGAACTCAAAGCAGCACACACACACAGCTTCCACCCTCCCATGAAAGGAAAGCAGAATGAACTCAAAGTAGGACACACACAGCTCTCACCCCCCATGAAAAGAAAGCAGAATGAACTCAAAGCAGCACACTCACACACAGCCCCACTCACCCACTCCCACAATGAAAATAAAACAGAATGAACTCAAAGCAGCACACACATACACAGAAACCTCTGAATGAAATGAAAGCAGAATGAACTCAAAGCAGCTAGCCTCCTCTGGAGAGCTGGCCCCAACAGCTCTGCACTCTCTCGCTCGCTCTCTTGCTCTCTCTCATATAGAGGAATAAAAAGAAAGCAGAATGAACTCAAAGCAGCACACATATACACCACACATATACACACAGCCCCACCCACCCACTCCTCCAATGAAAATAAAACAGAATGAACTCAAAGCAGCACACACACAGAAACCTCTGAATGAAATGAAAGCAGAATGAACTCAAAGCAGCTTAGTCTCCTCTGGAGAGCTGGCCCCAACAGCTCTGCACTCTCTCGCTCGCTCTCTTGCTCTCTCTCATATAGAGGAATAAAAAGAAAGCAGAATGAACTCAAAGCAGCACACATATACACCACACATATACACACAGCCCCACCCACCCACTCCTCCAATGAAAATAAAACAGAATGAACTCAAAGCAGCACACACACAGAAACCTCTGAATGAAATGAAAGCAGAATGAACTCAAAGCAGCTTAGTCTCCTCTGCACGGGTTAGAGAAGGTAGAGAAAGATGTGTTTTTCTCCCTTTCTCACAATACAAGAACTCGTGGGCACTCTATGAAATTATTGAGCAGTCGGGTTAGAACAGATAGAAGAAAATACTACTTTACACAAAGGGTGATAAACACATGGAATTCGTTGCCACAGGAGGTGGTGGCAGCTACAAGCATTGCCAGCTTCAAGAGGGGACTGGACAAATATATGGAGCAGAGGTCCATCAGTGGCTATTAGCCACAGGAGATAGATGGTATTCTCTTTGTGGGGAGGTGGTGCTCTGTTGTCTTGATGCTGGAAGGAAGGCAGTGGGAGGGCTTCTGGTGTCCTGGCCTCACTGACAGTCCTTTAGATGGCACTGGATTTCTAGCCACTGTGTGTGACAGAATGTTGGACTGGATGGGCCACTGGCCTGATCCAACATGGCTTTGCTTATGTTCTTATGTTCTTATGTTCTCTGGAGAGCTGGCCCCAGCAGCTCTGTTTTTTCTCTCTCTCTCACTCAGAGAGGAATGGAAAAAAAGCAGAATGAACTCAAAGCAGCCTAGCCCTCCTCTGTAGAGCTAGGCCCCAGCTTGCACGCTCTATCTCACACACACCCACACATAGAATGAATGAAAAGAAAGCAGAATGAACTCAAAGCTGCTTAGTCGCCTCTGCAGAGCCCGCGCCAGGCCCGAGCAGCGTCTGCTTGCTTGCTTGCTTGCTTGCTTGCTTGCTTGCTTGCTTGCTTGCTTGCTTGCGCTCTCTCTCTCTCTCTCTCTCTCAAGAAAGCAGAACAAACTCAAAGCAGCTTAGCATCCTCTGCAGAGCTCGTGGACGGAAGGAGCTGCCGGAACGCTGTTCCAGAGTGTTCCCCCTCAAAAAAAGCCCTGGGCAAGATACAGTTCAGAGAGTCACAGGAAGTCAGGCAGGTTCTTGTGTAGTGGTCACAATAACAGAGGAATTCTAACAGGTTCCTTCCACACCCAACAATTCTGCTTGGCTGGCTTTATAGCCCTGTGCTGAGGGGCCACATTTGCAGCCAGCTGCTTGGGGGTTATTCTGCGGCTACTCACTGTTGCTAACAGCAAGCAGCTGGCATCAGGCAAGGAGGCGTGCACTGTGGCATCTCTCCTGTAATTCTAGTCTTTGTCTCAGTCTACAGTGCTCTAATGGTGTGGGTGATCTTGGGGGGCTAATCTTCACTTGTTGCATCACTGTGAGGTGTCAGTGGCTCTGCCACAGCTGCTGGCTGAGAACTCTGATCATTTGCTGCATCGGAGCTGGAGGATGTTGGTGGCTCTGCCCCAGCTACTGGCTGCAACCTTCAGTCAGCCTGCAGCTTCTCTCCCTGATTGTCAGCTTCTGCTGAGTCAGAGCTGGCTGCATGGGGCTCCTCTTCCGAGGAGTCCTCACTGTCACTGAGCCCAATGACTCTGTGGCTTCATGCCCGCCTGATTGCTTCCTTGCCCCCCTTGAGTACCAAGGGCTCAGTCCAGAGGTGTGGCCCGTCAGAACCTCCCCACAACTGCTCTTCTCCAAGGCCAGCCTGATTGCTTCCACTTAAGGCTGCAATATAGTTTTTTCCTCTGGTCTCTTGGTTCTTACAGACCCTTTCCAGGGCAACACCCTTTTTTGTTCTATTAGATGAAAAAGAGTTTTCTTTGCCTTTTCAGTCTTAGTTGATCCACATCTTACTAAGATTCTTCAGTGTGTTCACTTTCACAATGCAGTTCTGTGTTCTTATATACCTATATGTGTCTCCTTGGCAGAATGTGGTCTTCAGTTTAAGTTTCACACTTCAGAGGATAATACCCTTGTTTTCTTCATTCATGTTTGAGTAACTTGTAAGAATTGTGTTGGAACAGTTGCAAAAAATATGGTTTCATTTACAATGGATAATTCAGAACCTATGAATATGCATTTTGAAGCTTTGACCATTTTCTTATTACAGTTGCGAGCGTCTTAGAGCCTTGATTCTCACTAGTATAGATACTTTGAATGAAATACAATTTCTGCATCTCACACTCAATGTGTCTCCAATTTCTGAGTGGCTTGGGAACAAGCAACTACGTCTTTTGGCTTCCCGTAGTCATTGAATATGGATCTTCTTGCAAGCATGGAATTTGGCATTTCTAAATCTCATTTGTATTGCCCACTGTAGTTTACATATATATGGATTATTTGACTTATGTGACTCTGTTGATGAAGATGCAAATCACTGAATTTTCTGTTTACAATCTTATCATATTGGAAAAGGTAGGAATTGACATTAGTGGAATGTACATGAAAAATTTATCTTACATTATGGGATGCAGCTTTAAAAGCCAGACTTCTCTTATACCAAAGTGAAAATTAAGATTTGCTGAAAGAAGTAGTAGCTCTGAATTTCTTCATCTTCTCTGCAGTGTGTTCAAGATAATCTTTATAAACTTTTGCAGGATAACAAAAGGGCTTGGGGGAAAGTATGCCTTCAGCACAAAAACCACTATAGTTGAAGCAGAGGCAGTAAGAGACAAACAATGGCAAACATGACAGGATTTCACATCTCTGTTCTGGACAAGGCCAGATCGAGGGGGGGCAGGGGGTAGTCTGCCCCCAGCACCACCAGGGAGGGGGCGCCAGAAGCAGCTGCCAGCTGCCAGAGTGTGCAAGCGGCAGCACGGGCAGCCTCGCAGCCCCCTGCACTGCACTGCCTTTTGCCTGCCAAAAGGCAGTGTGGCCACCCACACCATTCGCCCCTGTCCTGCAGGGCAGGCAAAAGGCAGTGCCATTTGCCTGCCCCGCAGGACAGGGGGCAGCCAGCCTCCCTCTGTCCTGTGGGGCAGGTGAAAGGCAGTGCGGGGGCTGTGAGGCCGCCCATTCCATTCGCCTGCAGGGAGGCGATAGCGCGGGCAGCTTCCCAGCCCCGCATGCTGCCTCCGCCACTCCGTCCTGCGTGATGGCGTCATCGGAATGATGTCATCATGCAGCGCCAGGAGCGCACCCGTACTGTGCGTTCGCGCGAGGGGGTTGGACTAGGGTTGCCCCGGGCACCAGGAACCCTAGATCCGGCCCTGGTTCTGGGCTTCTTCTTGTGTTGCTTTAACACAGAAGGCCCAAGATGTTGGCTGACTTGCATCAAATTCCTCTGTATGGCCCTATGAAACCACATTGACAAAGCTTCCCTCCCCCCCAAAAATGCAGACTCTGGCCTCAGGAACTTGTTCTCTCAATTCCTGTGGTGCTTTTCAGCAGACGAAGCCAGCTTTCATGCCAAAAATTATAGTGAGAACAGGATAAAATATTTAGTAATCAAGGAAACTATCATTAGTAGTTTATCTTTATTTATTAACCAAAGATCCAGGTATAACTTAGTGTAGGAGGAGGCTGTCTCTGTCAACTCGGAGTATTGCAAATTCCAACTGGCTGGCACCTGGTGGGAGACCGGAGGGTGCGGACACAGAGAGGAAATGTCAGTGGGTGGCTGTGATATCACTTCCGGGAAAGTGTGGAGGTGAAGCTCCCTAAACTGTACCCTCCCCGTGGACCATCCCCACATCTCCAAGAATTTCTGAAGCCAGAGCCGGCAATCCTACCTAGAGTCTATATTACAATCAGATGCTTTGAAATCTTTTAGGAAAGCCAAGGAGCAGCTCTTTTCAGCTTTGCAAAGTTGGTTCCTGTTTTATTCACTGTCCTCTTTTATTTTAGAACTTACTATGTGAACTTTGATTTTAGCGTTTGTTATCATTTTATAATTTTTTACCTTACTGTATTCACACAGTGACCTCTCAGCTTCTTTTCCTTGAAAGAACAGGGGCACATTTCATTTATTTATGATTTTGATTTAAGCCCTTCTTTATCCCCACCATTTTATTATGACTAATGTAATTTTGCAGCAATACCATCAGATCCTGCCTTCTGCAGTATTTCAAGCCCTATTTCTGCTGGTGCAGATGGTATATAAGAAGAACTCCAATAAAACAGAAAAACTGAACATTAGGGAAAGATCTTAAAAAGTCACGATGACACCTTTGATTAGTCGCCTACATGCTCTGATTTTTAGATGTTTTATTTATTTCTAGTATCAGATCTATAGGGGCTGCTGGTAAATGATGTTAAGAGAAGGGCTCGAGATATAAGCAAGCAGATGAAAAGAAATCAGTAACAATTTGATTACCAATTACTTTTAATACGCTCTTCATGGAACAAGCCATTGTGGGCTGAGAGCATTTACTCCAAGTGTCAGCTCTGTATGCTATGTTTTGTTATTTATGCAATTGTACAAAAGCAGGAGGGGGGATCTCTAACAGGAAACAAAGCTAACAGATCAGTAGATAATTCATTAAAAAGCAAGAACTCCACAATGGATCGACAGTAGTACACCAGTAGATAACACACAGGGACTGTCACTTCTTGGTATGAAGTGGAAGGAAGTGTTTTAGCAAGCTTCTTTTGGTATAGAAATGTGTACAGAAATTATATTCAGGTTCTGTTTGTTAAAGGCTTTGTTCAGATGCTTTCAGATTATTATATTTGGGGTTATTAGAGCATTTGAATGACATTTACATTGGTTTCCATGGTAAACACATACTCGCCTAAAACTCTTTTTGGGTCTCCAAACTAACTGGGCCTATTGTACCAGCACACATATTTCAGGCAGGTAGGAGAACTCTATTGTGTTTTAAGGCAGTGCAAGAAATTCAGCTGGGGATGAAATTTTTGAGATTCTAGCTCTTACACATGAGATCCTTCCTGCTGAATTGCACACAGAAAAGAGAAAGACTCCCTGCTTTAAAGGCCATTAGAATTCCTTGCAGAGCTAAGTAGTAAAGAGAGTGCAGTAGCACCTTTAAGACTAACCAACTTTATTGCAGCATAAGTTTTTGAGAACTACAGCTCTCTTCATCAGATTTGACAAAGAGAGCTGTGGTTCTTGAAAGCTTATGCTACAGTAAAGTCAGTTAGTCTTAAAGGTGCTACTGCACTCTTTACTATTTTGCAACTACAGATTAACACGGCTAACTCCTCTGGATCTTGCAGAGCTAGGCACACAGTAGTGTGTGGAGTTTTTCTTCTGTCATTTCCCTGATCCTGTTACAGGAGGAAGATTTATTTTAAAATAAAAATGGTGGGTCCACTAAATTCTGTCACATACACATGAGCAAGATTTGTCTGAAAAGGACTAAGAGAGAGCCATATGCAAATTTTCAGGAGCTGGAAGTCTAAACTATTATGAGAAACTTAAAGTGGAAATATTTATGGTTTAGAGTTTGGGCAGTTAAAATTGAAATGGCTCAAACACTAACAAGGAACCTGGTCCCTGCAGGATGTGAAAGAACTCATCTAGGAATCTGCAGACAGTGATCATAACTAGAGATGGGCACGAACAGAAAAAAGAAATGAACGTGATGTTTGTTGTTCATTGCCATCCACGAACAGGGACTCATGAACGCTTACGAGCATGACCTGTTCACGAACATGTTCGTGGTTGGATGTTTGTGGGGGCCAGCAGGCTCTCCTCCAGCCATCATCCGAGTTAGGTCAAGATCCCTACTGCACCACTCCCAGAAACCTGACCTGAGCAGGCACCAGGAAAGGTACCAATAATAAATAATAGCTTGGCCCCAGAGCCTGGCAGCAGCCCTGGAACTTGAAGGGGTAGATCCCCACCGCACCACTCCCAGGAACCTGACCTGAGCAGGCAACTGGAAAGGTACCAATAATAAATAATAGCTTGGCCCCAGAGCCTGGCAGCAGCCCTGGAACCTGAAGGGGTAGATCCCTATCCCACCACACACAAAGAAAATTGAAGCTCCAATGCACTCTCCCTGTCTCTTTTCCTCTTCACTGTCTGCAAAACCAGAGCTGGGAGCCCCCCTCCCCCCTGCTCTTTGCTCCCTTGTAACAAATTTGGAGCTCCACACTTGAAAGGAAGGCCTGCCTATCAAGCTAAATTGGGCTTCGATTGGGGTTTCCAGGGCAACAGCAGGAGTTCAGACAGAGGTCAGACAATCCCTGCCTGCGTTGCCATGGGAATTGATTGCAGGTGCCAGACTGTCTGGCTTGACGAACAGCAACGAATGAGGCTCGCAACGACCACCTGTTCATTTAGAATGGGGCCTCACGAACAGCTTGTTCGCGAACAGCAGATTGGGCTGTTTGTGGCTTGATAAAATAGATTTAGTAAAGACAAATCATATCTCAGAAACCTACTGGAAATACTGAGCTTTAGACTGAATTCCTAGAGCAAATGGAATAATATAACGTAATTCTACTGATTATATATTTGGGCACAGCTTTAAATTACAGACAAACGGCAAACTCCTTGTGCTTTTACAAATAAGGGAAGGAGTTAAATGGCAAATGGAATGATTTAGCCATAGTTGCATAGAAGCATAGGCCCTGTGGCTAACATAAAAGAAAAGCACAAATTAAATATCTGATGTATCACTTCAACCTGTAAGAGGTTAACCTGAAATTTGTTGAACCAGCTTTAGTACGAACTGAGCCAGTTCAACTTCATAGACCAGCATGATGCACAGAAGCACATTGTGACATTTTGGTGATACACAGTGACCAGTTGACTCATGCCAGCTTGTAATTTGTTCCTTACACTACAAGTGTGATACTCGTGTAGCGAGAGCTCCTTGGCTTTGGTAGCATTAAATTTAATTTCAGTTCACATGGAGCTGCCTTATATCTAGTCAGACCACGGGTCTATCAAGGATAGCCTTGTCTTCTCTGGCTGGCAGTGGCTCTTCAGAGTCTCACGTTGAGGCCTTTCATATCACCTTCTAACTGGTCCTGTTAACTGGAGATGCTAAGGACTGAACTTGGAACCTTCTGCATGCAAAGCAGGTGCTCTACCTCTGAGCCACAGCCCCTCCCAAAGACATGGCCCCTCTAGTGTACACATACACACGCTTATCAGTGCATGAGAGTCACATCAGTCAGAAACTCCCACAAAAACATTTCCAGTCCGAGTATTTAGCGAGGTTGTACCAGTGATGCGTCAAGAGGCCCAATGATCCCCATTGTGTTACTAACCCATAAGCTGTGCCGCAATTTCCATTGTGTGTGACAGAGCCTCCCTTGGATGTCTTCATGTAATTCCTGCAAAGATAAACCGAGGCGGTTCCAAATCCTGGTTTTTATTAGCTGCAGTTGTTATAAATTTTTTAAAGAGTAGCATGTTCCTGAGCTTGCACAGTAGCAATTTTGGGAAGATTTGTTGCAGATTAGATAAGACCATATTTGTTCTACTCTAGCCATCTGAAGATTAAGTGTTGCTATCACACTCATTTGAAAACAGGACTAATGGGGGGGAAACCCCTCTTTTCATCCCCCCCCCTTCCGTATAGGTCCTTTAATATAACAACTTTAAATAGTTATTTTTGTATTGCCATTTCAGTGGGAGTTTATGAAACCCAGTACATAAAACGAACAATTGTGCTTTTAAAGCAGAGGCAATGGCTGCAAATAAAACCAGGACAAAGAGGGAGAGAAAAAGCCCAGATACAAAGACATTAGGACAGGATAGCCTTGTGGGAGAAGGCAGCCGAGTAGTGATGTAATGTATCATTGCCATTGGCCACTTGGCAGGGACAATGACATGATGGGAACAGAGACAAACAGCACAGTGGAGTATTCCCCTTTCCCAACTCTTTTTTTAAAAAGTGTCATTATTATCAAGGTGCTCTCTGCCCTTTTATTATAGATAACATTTTAGCAAACTTTTCCCTTTACGCACAAAGATAGTTTGGAATGGTCATCCAAGAAAAGGGCTAATAGCAATGATACATATGACAGAGATAAAAGCAAGGAAAGAGAAAGAAGAAGGGACAGAGTGCCCTGCTGTTTGTTTTTCTCAAGAAATAAAGAAAAGGAAGAGTGAGTCAGCAGCACTGACAGGGGCGTATTCCAATCAAAAGGGCTAGCAGATGTACCAGCTAAAGAAGATGGTCCCTATAAGTGTTGCTAGGCATAATGTTTCTGCAATGCCTTTCATTGTATTTCTTTAACTGAATTGGGGAGGACTTTCATAAAGGAGAGAGAGGTGAGAAATACTTTCACATTTAACTATCTAGCTCATAGTTTACTAAGGCTATGAGCTGTAGACCTTTGTCCTAAGTTTACACCCCAGTGACTTTTCTGATGGAAGTGACCTCTGTTAAGTTGAGTAATTTTCCTGGCAGTCCTCCTGGGCTAGATGATGGGTTATCAATATTATGGCATAGTGCACAGAAAGCTGAGATGGGAGCTCTGTTAGTGTGCATAATTGTTTTCAAGCATTAATATAGCTTTTTGTGGATTTTTGTTAACAGTTGTTAATAATTGAATCTGAAGAAATCAATGGTTTCACATTGAGTTTTATATCTGGCCTTCCAGTTCATCCCTGACCCAGCTCCTGCTTGTGTACAGTTTATGTCAGGACCCACCTGGGCTGAACTCACTCAGGAACAGACTTCTTGAGAGATGAACAGGAGGAGCTAGAGACCAACCTGGGGGAAGATCAGGGGGCTGGGGGATGCTCAGCAATACCAGTTGGGACCTAGATGCTCTGAGCACCCAGGTCTCAGCTGAGGGGGCTGTTCCTGAAGCCACAGCTCAAAAATATGCTACCAGCTCACCAGACTCTGAAGTAACTGCCCCCTCCCTATAGAACCAGAACCCAGACAATCAGCCCCCAAGGCTCTCACCACCCAGTGGGAAAGTTGGAGACAACAAACCTGTGAGGAGGCAGCACAGGGACAAACAAAGGTCAAGCTTGCATCCCATGTTCTTGCCTCTGAGCTGATACACTGCTCTGATGTGATAGTTCCTAGCAGGATTGGGAGTAGAGATGGGCACGAACTGGAAAAAACCCGAACCATGCGGTTCGTGGTTCATCAAATTTCACGAACCACGAACTTTCCCGTACCTGCCCTTGGTTCACGAACTGGTTCATTTGGTTTGTGAAAATGTCACATCCGGGTCAGAAAATCATCACTTCCGTGTCAGCAGGAGGTCACTTCTGGGCCAGCTGAAGTTCACTTCTGGGTCAGCAGAAGGTCTGCAGGAAGTCCATTCCCTGTTGCCTAGGAAACAGATTGGTTGACACCAGGCTGTCTGCAGTGACGAACCAAAAAATGAACCAAACGAACCAGACTAAAAGTTTGTGGCAGTTTGTCAGAAATGGGATCTGATGAACTGACGAACCGGCCTGGTTCATGCTTAATTTTGGTTCGTATTTCAGTTCGTGCCCATCTCTAATTGGGACTCCTGCCAGCCTTAGTTAGCTGAAGCCCAGGGCCAGATGTGGCTTTTCTCCCTTTCAGGGTATTGAAGCTCGAGGCAGAATGAAGATCTTGGTGGTTTAGCCAGTTCATACGGGCCGGTGTGTTCCGGTTGGACTGGCAATCAGGGGTGTGCACCAAGGAAGTTTCCATTTCAGTTTCTGTTACAGGGGGTTCTGGAATAATTCCGTTCCATTAATAGTTTGTTCTGGGTCAGCCGGTGCTAGTTGGAACTGATCTTTTTTTCTTCTCATTTTGGCCCTTTGCATGCACATTGGCCACACACATGCAAACATGTGCTGTTCTTTTCAAGCGTGGGTGGGTGGGGAAACAAGGTTCTGGGGCAACTGTTTTTGCAATTAACCAAAGAGAGCATCAACCATTAAGTCTCCCTCCTAGTCTAAACCATTGATCCACTGAGTTTTTCCTCAAACACAATAACACACACACACAACAAGAGACCCGTAGAAGGCAAGTGTTGGTGAGTGGAGCTGCGGGGCGTTGGGAGCTCTCTCCAACAAGTGCAGTCCAGCAATATTAAAAACAAGCCTGCTTCATGTTCACTTTTTCTTCTTCTGTAGTGCCAATAACTTATTACCTTTGCATTCCATTGTTGCCTGTTGGCTTCATGTTTCCTTGTGCCTTGTTCCCATAATGAGGGGTGAACCCAAATCCTACCTTTTGATGATCAGTGTTCCACTGCAAAACAAGGTATTCTTGCTGCCAGTCTTCTCCATTGCCCAAGTGCAGGCAGGCAAAATGATTGGCTGAATCCCCCCACCCCACCCAAACAGACCTGTTTTTTCTCCAAAAGCTTTCCTTTTGCTATGGGGGCAAAGGGGGGAGTAGGTACTCAGCATTTGGCTCAGAAAGAGAGAAAGCCTTGAAAGACTATGGAAGCAATCCTAAACAGGTCTTCTCAGATGTAAGTCCTATGTTATTCAATAGTGTTAACTCCCAGGGAAGTGGTTTTCAAATTGCAGCCTGTGATTCAAGTCTCTCTTCCAAATATTTCCAAAACTGATAGGAGGGGAGAGGTCTCTCCTTGCAAGGGCTGGATTTGCAAGGGGGAGATAATGCTATTACCTGAGTAGCTATGGGGTGGGGAGATGCATTCACACCACACACATTGGTCTCATTCCTCCTTCCTGCAAACAGAGTTCATTCATAACATCAGGTCTCTCTCCCGTTTGGATCTGATTGGCGCTGTTCAAGAAAACAAGCTGCTGCCCTGCCAGGCAAGCCCCGTGACTCACAGCTGCTGGCAGGTATGAACCAAAATGAAACATACAAACTTTTTGGCAGGAGGGACTCCTTACAATTTAGTTTCCTGGATTTGGTTCAGCATTCCGAAAGCGGCATTAATGAGCTGAACCGTTAAGTTCTGTGTGTACTTTCAGCTCATTCCTTCCATTATGCACACCCCTACCGGTAACCTTGTGGCTAGTAAACCCCAGACTGTGATGAGCCCAGCTTGCAGCTACTGTGTGGAATCTTGTTCTGGAAGAATCCATATCCCAATCTAGGATTCAGCTGTTGGGATAGAACAGTTTATGTTGGTGCAGCAATGGAGTATGTGAGCTGTGCAGGATCATCTTTTTTTACTGGGAAATCTGCTTGCATGAGAGCTGAGTTCACCTGTTGGAACCCCGTGGAGCTTCACTTAGGAGGCTTAATAGCTCAAGAGTGAATGTATTGAGTGTTTTCACACTGACATACCAGCCTCCTCCAAGGAATGAAGTTGCACTCTTATAGATACGCTACACTTGCCAGCTACAGGTTGGGAAATTTCTGATTTGGGGGTTGGATCCTGGAGAGAGCAGGGTTTCAGGAGGGGAGGGACCTCAGCATCACATAATGCCATAGAGTCCACCCTCCAAAGCAACCATTTTCTCCAGGGGGACTGATCTCTGTGGCCTGGAGATCAGCTGAAATTTTGCTATTTTATCAACATCATCGCCACCACTATCACCACCACCCTATGGAGAAAGTTAGATTAAAAATAGTAATTTACCCAAAGAACATCAGGCAATTTCATGACTCAATGGGGATTTTGAAACCCATTTCTAGCCCAAAACTATGTCCACTACACAGGATCAATTACAGCCAAATTTGGACAAGCGCAGCATGTACTCTGTGGTATCTTTTCCTTATGCTGCCATGCCTTAGCAGTAAACGAGCAAATTTTTGGATTCTAAGGCAGCTGTGTAAAAAAGTACAAAACTTCATAAGTCCACAAAAATTCTATTTACCCACTTGTGTGCCTTCACATATCTTTGTGTCAAAAACTGATATCAGGAATGGTCCTGCCAAACGGTTCTGACGTTCCTTACCTAGAAGGGATTTTTAGTTTCAGGTGGGTAGCTGTGTTCGTCTGTAGTAGAAGAGCAAGAATCCTTGTATCTGGGAGCTTTGACTCCTGAAAGTTCACCCCCTAGAAATCTGTGTGGTCTCTAAGGTGCTGCTAGACCCAATTCTTGCTCTAGAAGGGATACTTAACCAGTTGATGCATGGCCATCTTGTGAGCTACAGCCTGATGATGGAATCATTGCCATTATTTACCATTACTAGATTGGCCTCTCACATTATGGTTGTCTCCTTAGCTTGGGTCCTTAGCTTTTTTATTATTATTATTTTTAAGCTGCAAAAAATATAGCTTGGCTAGTTGGGGGTGTTTGAGAGCCGACTATGAAATTCCAGATTGTCTGTGTGGAGGAAAGCCTAGTTTAATAGGGAGATAGTCCATATATGCTGTAGAGTTTCATTCTAGCAGTTTTTGTCCTCTGAGTAGAAGCAGTATGTTCCAGATTATGCTGTTGTCAGCCTTCCTAGAGGATTCTGTCAGACTTTCCACTTCATCCAACACACCGGTATGAGTTAAAAGGGTCTTTATTCAGATAAAACTCCTTAGAAGTGCTCTGCTACATAGAGATTGCCTAGAATGCTGCATTACAGTCTTCCCCAAGTGGTTATATTCCAGTTCCCCTCCCCCAGTCCAAACAAGTCAGTTGAAGTCAGCAATAGTCCTGCAAAAGATATCCAGCCTAAGTTCCCATGCCTGATTCCCACACAGCTGCACTTACAAGGTCTATTAGCAAAGCATAGGCATAGTGAAGGAAGCTACACTACAGGAAGAAAGCCCATCCCCCCTGCCCCAGTAGACATGCAGTCACAGTTATGGCAGGCAGGCTGGCTTGCCTGCCTGACATTATCCCCCTCCCAAACGTACATCCATAACAGGGTCACCTCTCCCTCGGTTTCTCCAGATAACATTTGTGAAAAGCGTTGATGAGTCTTTTAGCTTTTACATCTTTAGCTTGAACCCACTCATTTTGACCCTGGTCAAAGTACTTCCATTTTATCAAGTAAAATAATTTCCCTCTTCTCCGTTTTGAGTCCAACACCTCTTCCACTTCATGATGAGCTTATCCATCCACCATGGATGGGGGGGGGACTCCAGATTTCAGGTGCCAGGTGTTTGCTTTCGGGGCTTTCTTCAACAAGCTGCAGTGGAATACTGGATGAATGTCTTAAATTCTTGGGCAGGTCTGTTTTATGATAGAGTTCCACCAAGTACTGAGATCCCCCCCCACTCCCTGGTGGGGGTCTTTCACAAACGGCAAGGGTTTGCCTTCAAAGCCCTGTGTGATCTTGAATGGGGATGCTCTCGTAGAGCTATGAATGCTATTGTTGTAACAATATTTGGTGAACGCTAGGAAATCAATCCAATTATCTTGTTGATAGTTAATGTAACACCTTAAAAATTGCTCCAGGACTTGATTAACCCTTTCGGATTGCCCGTCAGTCTCAGAATGATACACTGAATTCAACCCTTGAGTCATGCCTGTTACTTCCATCAGCTCCTGCCAAAATTTGGCAACGAATTGTGCGCCCCGATCTGATATTATCTTATCCGGGAATGAATAGAGTCTTACTACATGCTGCATGAACAATGTGGCCAACTTTTTGGCTGCTGGCAACTTAAAGCACAGAATGAAACAGGCTTGCTTGGAAAACAAATTCCCCCCCCCCAAATCACTGTTTTCCCCTTACTCGGCGGGAGGGCCATGATGAAGTCCATTGATACTAGAGTCCAGGGTTGGGGTGGGGTTTCCAGAGGTTGCAGTAGTCCTGGAGGTTTCCCCCCTCTCTTTTTGCCCATTAAACATTCCTGGCCACCAAAACTCTTTGTATCAAGTGCAGTGTTTTTAAATAACCCAGATGCCCAGCCAACTTGGCATCATGACAATGTTTTAATATCACTCCCCTAGGGATGTGCGTTTCGGCATTCAGAATGCCGAAAGAATGCCGAAACAAAAGTGTTTCGGCTTCTTTCGGGGAATGCCGAAACGTTTCGGGGAATGCCGAAACGTTTCGGGTAGCCGAAAGAAAAAAGCCGAAACGTTTCGGGATTCTTTCGGCTTTCTTTCGGCTTTTCAATGGGAAAATGCCTCCGTCTTCCCGGACGTCTGGGGGAGGCATTTTCCCACCGAATAAGCCCAAAATTGGTGGGAACCTTTCTCTAACCCTTCTCTAACAACCACCCAAGTTTCAGACAGATTGGACTTTGGGGGGCCATGTTATGGCCCCCCAAAGCAGGTCCCCCCATCCTCCCATAAGAAAGCGAAGGAGCAGCATATTGTTAGCATGCTGCTGCTCATCTTCTTCATTATTTCCTATGGGGAAAAAATGAAGAAGCAGGCTTCCTTTGCCAGGGGTGGCATTTTGCATGCAAAATGCCCCCTCACCCTCAGGGGCCCTTCTCCCACCCCTCCTCCCACCCCCCACCAAGGCTCAGCCTGCTCCCACTTGGGGGGGGCCATTTCATGGCCTCCCCAAGTAGGTGCTCTAATCTCTACCACTGACAGCTGGGGGAGGCTTGTGTTGCCAGGGGTGGCATTTTGCATGCAAAATTCCCCCCAGCCCTCTGGGGCCCTTCTCTCACCCTTCCTCCCACCCCCCACCAAGGCTCAGACTGCTCCTACTTGGGGGGGCATTTCATGGCCTCCCCAAGTAGGTCCTCTCAGCCCCTAAAGTCCACCCCTTACAGCCCCACACAAACCCAATTCCCCCCCAGCTGCCACACACAGACCCAAATCCCCACATTAGCCCCTCACAGACCCAAATCCACCCCCACCTGCCCCACACCCATAACCCCAGGAACAGGCTGGCAAAGGCCAGCCCTCTCCCTTTGTTCCCTATGCTGGGAACTTCTAAACTCTCTTTCCCTGGGCAATTCTGCACAGCCCAGGGGTGCCACAATGGTGGGCACACTTCTGAGTGCCAGCTGGTCCCTGTGAAAGAGCACCTGAACCACAGACACCCTCCCTCAAATTCCCCCACCACCTACAGAGATGGCTGGCCAGCCAGCCCCATTGTTCCCTATGATGGGAACCAACTGCACAACAAAGAATAAAACAAGAACAACACAAAATAAAGTTTTAAATTTTTTTTTCTCCCTTCCAAGGTACAAGTAGGCAAAGCATTATGACACATTACACCAGCAGTCCCCCACACAGAAAAATAACACAACTCACTTAACATCAGAGAATCACAAAGCATGATTCCTGTCAAAAACACTTTATTTCTTGAACAGCTTTAGGTTACACAGCAGGGGGGAACACCAAAGGGCATTGCAGCACTATCTTACACAAAAATAACACAACTCACTTAACATCAGAGAATCACAAAAACACAATTCCTGGCAAAAACACTTTATTTCTTGAACAGCTTTAGGTTACACAGCAGGGGGGAACACCAAAGGGCATGGCAGCACTATCTTACACAAAAATAACACAACTCACTTAACATCAGAGAATCACAAAAACACAATTCCTGGCAAAAACACTTTATTTCTTGAACAGCTTTAGGTTACACAGTAGGAGGGCACAACAGGGCATGATAGCAATGTACTACAAAAAATGATACAACCCACTTCACCGTTTTTGACAGCAATTGTGTTTGTGTGATTCTCTGATGTTAAGTGAGTTGTGTTATTTTTGTGTAGTACACTGCTTTCCTGCTCTGTGGTGCCTTCCTACTGTGTAACCTAAAGCAGTTACAGAAATAAAGTGCTTTTGACAGCAATTTTTTGGGGTGATTCTTTAATGTGAAGTGAGTTGTGTTATTTTTGTGTAAGATACTGCTGCCATGCCCTTTGGTGTTCCCCCCTGCTGTGTAGCCTAAAGCTGTTCAAGAAATAAAGTGTTTTTGACAGGAATTGTGCTTTTGTGATTCTCTGATGTTAAGTGAGTTGTGTTATTTTTGTGTAAGATAGTGCTGCCATGCCCTTTGGTGTTCCCCCCTGCTGTGTAACCTAAAGCTGTTCAAGAAATAAAGTGTTTTTGACAGGAATCGTGTTTTGTGATTCTCTGATGTTAAGTGAGTTTTGTTTTAATTTTTCTGTGTGGGGGACTGCTGGTGTAATGTGTCATAATGCTTTGCCTACTTGTACTTTGGAAGGGAGAAAAAAAATTTAAAACTTTATTTTGTGTTGTTCTTGTTTTATTCTTTGTTGTGCAGTTGGTTCCCATCATAGGGAACAATGGGGCTGGCTGGCCAGCCATCTCTGTAGGTGGTGGGGGAATTTGAGGGAGGGTGTCTGTGGTTCAGGTGCTCTTTCACAGGGACCAGCTGGCACTCAGAAGTGTGCCCACCATTGTGGCACCCCTGGGCTGTGCAGAATTGCCCAGGGAAAGAGAGTTTAGAAGTTCCCAGCATAGGGAACAAAGGGAGAGGGCTGGCCTTTGCCAGCCTGTTCCTGGGGTTATGGGTGTGGGGCAGGTGGGGGTGGATTTGGGTCTGTGAGGGGCTAATGTGGGGATTTGGGTCTGTGTGTGGCAGCTGGGGGGGAATTGGGTTTGTGTGGGGCTGTAAGGGGTGGACTTTAGGGGCTGAGAGGACCTACTTGGGGAGGCCATGAAATGGCCCCCCCAAGTGGGAGCAGTCTGAGCCTTGGTGGGGGTGGGAGGAAGGGTGGGAGAAGGGCCCCAGAGGGCTGGGGGGCATTTTGCATGCAAAATGCCACCCCTGGCAAGACAAGCCTTCCCCAGCTGTCAGTGGTAGAGAAAAGAGCACTTACTTGGGGAGGCCATGAAATGCCCCCCCCCAAGTGGGAGCAGGCTGAGCCTTGGTGGGGGGTGGGAGGAGGGGTGGGAGAAGGGCCCCAGAGGGTTGGGGGGCATTTTGCATGCAAAATGCCACCCCTGGCGACACAAGCCTCCCCCAGCTGTCAGTGGTAGAGATTAGAGCACCTACTTGGGGAGGCCATGAAATGGCCCCCCCAAGTGGGAGCAGGCTGAGCCTTGGTGGGGGGTGGGAGGAGGGGTGGGAGAAGGGCCCCTGAGGGCTGGGGGGCATTTTGCATGCAAAATGCCACCCCTGGCAAAGGAAGCCTCCCTCTTCATTTTTTCCCCATAGGAAATAATGAAGAAAGATGAGCAGCAGCATGCTAACAATATGCTGCTCCTTCGCTTTCTTATGGGAGGATGGGGGGACCTGCTTTGGGGGGCCATAACATGGCCCCCCAAAGTCCAATCTGTCTGAAACTTGGGTGGTTGTTAGAGAAGGGTTAGAGGAAGGTTCCCACCAATTTTGGGCTTATTCGGTGGGAAAATGCCTCCTCCAGGCGTCCTGGAAGACGGAGGCATTTTCCCTTAGAAAAAAGCCGAAATAATGCCGAAATAATGCCGAAAGAATCCCGAAAGCCGAAAGCCGAAAGAGATTCTTGTTTCGGCTTTCGGCTTTAACGATAGAGAATCTTCTTTCGGCTTTCTACTTTCGGCTATAGCCGAAAATTTTTGGCTTGCACACCCCTACACTCCCCTTAGACTCCACAGGATATACAGTTTGTTGTTCTTATACCAACAATCATTTGCCCCCTTCTCTAAGTCCTTCAGCTGATTTTCCATCCCCTCCTTTTTCCAGTTCTCTTCCCACTTTGGTGGGGAAGAAGGGAGAAGGCGGTTCGCCTTGGCCGCTTGGTTTCTAGTCATCATGGCCCCTCCCAACTGGCTAGGGGAAAACATCATATCTACCACTTCCTCGGGCTGTTGTGTTGAGGAAGGCGGGACAGTGCATCTGCCAGGAAATTTGACTTCCCAGGGAAACGTTTAATCACAAAGTTGAATCATAAGAAAAACACCCACCGCAGTTTCTTGGCTCCCAATCTTCAAGGTTCTCGCAATGCTTCCAGATTTCTGTGATCAGTCCATACCTCAAACAGCACTTTAGCCCTCTCCAGCCAGTGCCTCCATGAACTTAAGGCCAGTTTGACTGCTGCCGCTTCTTTATCCCATACCACCCAGTTCCTCTCAACCTCAGATATTTTCTTGGACACATAAGCGCAGGAATGAATTTTCCCATCCTCCCCCTCCTGCAAGAGGACACCCCCCCCCCATGGCAACATCACTCGCATCCACCTGTATCACAAACGGGCAGCTCTCATCGGGATGGTGCAACACAGGTTCGGAGGTGAGGTGAGCTTTTAATTCCTCAAAGGCCACTTGGCATTCCTTAGACCAGTTTAGAGCTCAGTTTCACTTTCCCAGTGCCCTTCCCCTTAGTTTTTAGCAAGTCTGTAAGCGGCAAGGCTACTTGAGCAAATTTTTTTATGAGGGGTTGGTAGAAGTTAGCAAACCCCAAGAATGACTGTAGCTGCTGCCTCATTTGAGGGGCTTCCCATCTGAGTACAGCTGCCACTTTGGTCAGATCCATCCCTAATCCTCTCCCCGATACTTGATACCCCAGGAAGTCCATCTCCTCTGTATGAAACTCACACTTGGACAGTTTTACATACAGTTGGTGTTGGAACAGGGTTTTTAGCACCTCCCGCACCAATTTCACATGGGATTCATAATCCTGCGAATACACCATCACAATTAAATCAATTGTGAGAGAAGGGGGAAAATTGTGTAAACAATCACTCCTTTGTAAAGGTATTTGTGGAGAACTTCATTAATTAAATTCATAAACACCCCAGGGGCGCCTTGCAACCCGAAAGGCATGACCTGATATTCAAATTGCCCCAAGGGGGTATTAAAAGCGGTCTTCCACTCATCCCCCTCCTTTGTTCTTACTCAGAATTAGGCATCTTGGAGGCCTAACTTTGTGAATATTTTCCCTTGAGCCGCTACCCCCCAACAGTCTCTGATCAACGGGATGGGGTAGGCATTTGACATCAAGGCCGCATTGATTCCTCTATAGTTTGTGCACAATCACAAGCCCCTGTCCTTTTTCTTTCTGAACAGCACAGGGGCGGCATGGGGGGAGCTAGCTGGCCAGATCAATGAACTTATGCAACTCCGCTCTTTCTACCTGGCTCATCGATTAAATTTTCCCTTTTGGTAATTTAGTCACTTGGATCAGCTCAATTGCACAGTCTGTGGCTCTATGAGGAGGTAATGCATCCCCCTCCAAACACTTGACTTAAGTCCTGGTATTCTGGAGGAATGCTCTCCCTCTCCTCCATAGTCAAACATACAGTCTCTGGGAGTTGGGGGAGGATTTTGGCCCCACTTGAAAACACAGCTCCTCGGCCTTCCACCTCATGTAGGGGTCATGGTCCCATAGCCACCTTATTCCCAACACTAGGGGAAACTTGGTGGTGGGAGTGACTACAAAAGTTCTTTCCTCCCAATGTCCCCCCATTCCCACTGGGATGGTCTCTGTTTTGTAACTAGGGGGGTCCCCTTCATCACCATACCATCCAAAGACTAGGGGCTCAGGTAGCTTCGACACCTCCAGCCCCAACCCCATCATAAGTGCAGGGACAATCAAGTTTCTGCTGCACCCCAAGTCGATTAAGGCCCTCACTCTGATGTTCGTCCCCCTCCTTGGGTTTAACAGAGTGAGTACTATGAAAAATGCCCCCTTTGGTCTCACCCTTTGTGGCACCGCGACGTCCATGACTTGTCGGCTGGTGCCCTTCACAGTAGATCTCCGCCATTTCCCATCGGCAATCTCGGCTCTTCTTCATTGTCTGATGAGGGTTTTTCTCTCGTGGTGTCCCTTCCTTCCTCTGGCGCTGCAGCCGCTGCATTGGCTTCCGTCCTGGAAGTTGGTCGGGGTCGCCTCATCGAGGACCTTTCCGGTAGCCTCCTCGGCTTCGACTGCAACTTCGGCTGGCTCTTACCTTCCCTGGACACTCGGCAGCAAAGTGGCCCGCTCCCCCGCATCTCAGGCACAGCCTGTGTCTCATTCTCTGATCTCTCTTGCTCCCGGGAATGTTGGTTCATGGCCTCCCTCAGTCCCAGGATCAGGCATCCGCCAGTCCTTTCCGCTGACCAGTTCGATGCTGCAACTTCAGCAACTTTACTATTTGTTCTCAATTTTCTATCTTGCAAGCCAGTTGGTTCCAGCCCAGGAGGGTTCGAGGGTCATCTTGTACCATCACTTTGGCCACCAGCTCGAGGGTCAGGCCAGCCTGAAAAAACTGTGTCATGCCTTCCTTCCAGTCTCTCAGTTTAACCACATACTCTCGAAACTCCGCTGCGTACTCTCGGACTGGACAATTGCCCTGCCTTATCTGCCTCAGGTGGGTTCTCGCCCTCTCCTCCTCGAGTGGGTCCTCGTATTGCTCCTTAAGTGCCTGGACGAATTCATCCACACTCCCCAGTTCTAGGGCCTGCATTGAGTATAAAGTCACATACCATTTAGCTGCCATGCCTCCTAGCTGCGACCCGATGTACCTTACTTGGCTCAGTTCATCTGGGAACTTATGGCCCCACTCTCTTAGGAACTGCCCCACTTGCACTAAGAAGTAACCCAATTCCTTGAGGTCTACGTCAAAACAAGCTTCCAGTTTACGCCAGATCAGGAGTGGCAGGTTCCAGTCCTGTGGGACCCGCGCTCCTCTCGCACGTGGTCTTGGGTCAGTGCTAGGCCCGCTGGGAGAATCGGTGGTGCGGGGCCTGCTGGGAGAGCAGGTGCTATTCCAACTGGGGCCCCTCTTGGTTGGGAGGCCTCACCAGTGGCCCCCCCCTCTGCCTCTGCGGGCCCACATGTCTAAGTACAGGTCACCATTCCATCCATAATTTCCAGCATCGTTTGCCTGACCTCCTCCATCTCCTCGTGCATCTGCTGTAGGTCAGATGCTCCAGTCAGATCTTGAGGCTCTCCATCCTCATCATCCACACCCACAACCTGGTCCTCTGTCATGGTGAGATCTCCCTCCTTGACCTCTTCTATCTGGGTCTCCTATAGAGGTTCCAATCCAAACAGCCACTCCTTGCCCTACAGGTCCTCTCCTTGGTTCTCTGGAGCTTCCATTCCTCCTCCCAAGCTGGATTGGAACAGTTGTGCTCAGCGCTGCTCTCGCTGCTCCCTCATCCTTCCAAATGAAGGATGTGACAGCCATCCTCGGGGCATTGCACTCAACCAGTGTAGGACCCTGGCTCCTCTCTTGAGGATCACCCCAGCCCCGCGCTCCAAGCTAGTTCCAAGCTTTGACACTTCTGTGGGATCTTGAGAAAGGTCCTCTGGGTTCCCAGGAGATCCATTGTCCCCTCCAGCTGCCATATTGCAGGTAGGGAATTTCACCGGCTTCCCCTGGTTCCAAAGTTTGAAGGATTCTGGGCAAAATGTCAGGCCTCGCTAAGGGATTCTGTCACACTCTCCACTTCATCCAATACAGCAGTATGAGTTAAAAGAGTCTTTATTCAGATAAAACTCCCTAGAAGCGTTCGGTTACATAGAGATTGCCCAGAATGCTGAATTACAGTCTTCCCCAAGCAGTTATACTCCAGTTCCCCTCCCCCAGTCCAAACAAGTCAGTTGAAGTCAGCAATAGTCCTGCAAGAGATGTCCAGCCTAAGTTCCCATGCCTGATTCCCACACAGCTGCACTTATAAGATCTATTAGCGAAGCATAGGCATAGTGAAGGAAGCTACACTACAGAAAGAAAGCACCGCCCCCCAGTAGACATTGTACCATCAACATCTCATACCCGATGCAAACTATGGCTTTCTGTTTTAAAGAAATAAAATATGTCTTGTATAAGATATGTTCTTCGGAGATAACATTTTATGGCACTCAGCATGTCTCACAAATCCCTTTAACAGTCACATCCAGTACCTCCAGGTATTTGAACTAATGTTTGTTTTGTTAGCCCAGGGGTATTTAAAAGACCTATACCCTTTGCTTGTTTTTTAAAATACTCCTCTGTATAGTGAGGAAATTCTATGCATTAGTATTAATTTCTCTTTGAATGCCCTTGCCTAAATCATTATTTGAACTTGAAGAGGACAATGAAAAGATCTGCTCGTTTAGAGTAAGGAATGCACTCATTAAGAATTGGCTTGTAGTTATGGGCCCTATTTAGGCTTCCTGACTCCAGACACAGCGTGGTCTGTGGAGCATCCCTTTTTTTAACCTTCACTTGGAAACCGATTGTGTCATGAAGTGGAAGTGCAGGAATGAGTCATATTGTGTGCATCTTTGATCTGACCCTGTGGGCGGAAGCCGTGTTAAATCCAAGCAGGATGAGAGTGGGCAGCATTTTTTAAAAGTAGGCTATTAAGGACACACAAGAGAACTCGTATATAAAGATAATACTGAGGGCTGCCCTTTGCTGGAAGCTGAGATTAAGTGTAACTTATCAAGGGGGGCGGGTTTAGGCCTACAGTTTTGGAATTAGGAAAAGGTCTAGAATTATATATAGAATGGTCATTTTTGAGCACAGAGACAATATTCTGTTGAACTCAAGCCATGTATCCTTTGTAAGATGTTCACCAAGAGATGAACTTCTGTGCCATTTTCTTTACTATCTGTGCTTCTGAATAATATGGGAACAGCATTTTTGTCAAAGAATCCACAAACCTCTGTTTCCTAACATACACAGAGAGAGAGAGAACCATAATGTGTGCCTCTGTGTGTTTGGGGAGTTTCCCAGAAATTTCAAAAAAGGCAGTTTTCAGCACAAGTCAAGCTATCACAAATGTTAGACCTGCTTAGTAGTGTGTAACTTTTCCTCCAGCATTACTTCTTTGAACCCATAACTTAGATCAGTGGTTTTTAACAGGAACCAAATCAAGTCAAGGGTCAGGACCATGGAGGAATCTTTTCTGTCACTGAGCGACCTTGCCTCACCATACTGCTGCTGCTCTGTAGATGAATACAAGGAGTGAGATTATCTCTTTGAATGTACACTTTCAGCAGTTCCTTTGAAAAGGCAGCCAAAGTTGGCAACTTTCTAGGGATTTGGGGGTCAGCAATTGAGGCTTCATGGCCCATCTAAGGGACCTGAGTAGAGATGTGTGCTTTGGGCCCAATTTGGAAAGATTTGGGATTCCTGAATTGGCCCCAGCATTGCTGAGCCAATTTGGGAATCCTGAAGCAAAGCTTTTTGAAGCGATTCGTATCGCTTTGGGAAGCTTCGGGCAAAGCGGCAGCAGCCACGCTCGATGCACTTTTCCAGCTATTTGCATTGCAAACAGCAAGAAAAGTGCTGCTTGCTTTCAAACTTCCCACCCTGCCTCTTTTCCCCCTCCTCCCTCCCCTCTCCCATTGGGGGAAAAAAGCAGCAGAGCGGGAAGTTTAAAGCAACATTTATCTTGCCGCTTGCGAGCGGCAAGAAAAGAGTTGCTTTCAAACACCCCGCTGCTTTCTTCACCTGATGGGAGGGGGAGGAGGCTCCCTCTCCCATTGAGTGAAGAAAGCACGGGGAGTTTCAAACTTAAAGCAACACTTTTCTTGCTGCTCGCAAGCGGCAAGATAAACGTTGCTTTAAACTTCCCGCTCTGCTGCTTTTTTCCCCCAATGGGAGGGGGAGAAGGGAGTTCCTTCCTCCCCCTCCCATCTTGTGGAGAAAGCAGCGGGGCGTTTGAAACTTAAAGCAACTCTTTTCTTGCCGAAGCAGGAAACCCAAATCTTTTTCGGGTACACACCCCTAATCCTGACTCATGGCTTGAAGACCACTGGCTTAAATCAGTTCAATTTCCGTGTTGGTAATACGTCATCTGAACCAGGTATGATGCTTTATGTGACCCTAGGAGTGATCTGTTGCGCTAATTCAGGAATGGCCACCTGGTGACTCAGGCCTCGAAGCTAGAGGACCTCCTGTCGGCTCTGCCTGACTTTAACCTAATAAATCTTTTCTGCTTTTCACCCCAATGATTGTACTAATTAAATGTTAAATCGTTTGGCCTGGTCTCATAAAACTGCTGCCGCCGCCCTGATAGCTTCTGCACCATTTTGCTATCGACATGTATAATTCTGCAGGGCATTGCAGTGATACCACATGGTTGAAAACCTAGCATTATGTTCTTCTCCTCTGACCAGGGTATTTCAAATCCTCCCATAGTCTTAATAGCAAACTGCCCTCATTCCATCGTTTCAAATATGTGGTGTGTTCGGAGGGAATTATAATGGCCTTTCAGAACAGCATTTGGTCCAGTTTAAGGCATCGTCAGCGTGAAATAGATGCCTCGTGGGACAGGTAATGGGAAATGGCAGCCTCTTACTGCATTTCAGGTCACCCATTTGGACTTAGGCCTTCATGTTTAATAGCAGACAATCAGCACCAAGTAGCAGATGCTCTTCACTTAGTTAAGGAAAATGACCCAGCGATCCCAGTGGATAGATGGCTTTTTTAAAATACAGATTGCTGGTAGCTGAAAGGCCTTGTTTTGCAAAGGGAAGAAGTGTGAAGCAGCAATTTTATAAATTCTTACCAACGTGCATTCTGAAGTCATAGGTGGCAGTGCATTTAAGACAGAAGTCTGTGATCCACTTCAGCTGATGTGCTTGTACTGAACAGGCTTGCTTCTTTTCTGGGTCCTGCATGTAGCATAGTGGTTAAGTGGTTGGCCTGTGAATCAGCACTCTGCTGGTTTGAATCCCAGTAGGTAGCCTTGGGTAAGCCACTCCTTTCAACCCCAGCTGTATTGTCGAGATTGTAACGACACTGACTTTGTTCATTACTCTGAGTGGGGCACTAATCTGTCTAGAAGAACAATATATAAGCTCTGTCTAGATTAATCTGTCTAGAAGAACAATATATAAGCTCAGTTA
Source organism: Eublepharis macularius (assembly GCF_028583425.1). Taxonomy (NCBI): domain Eukaryota; kingdom Metazoa; phylum Chordata; class Lepidosauria; order Squamata; family Eublepharidae; genus Eublepharis; species Eublepharis macularius. The sequence continues at coordinate 12,642,885 of NC_072801.1, forward strand.
TTATTATTCTACATCTACTTCAGAACTGCTATTCTTTTACTTGAGAAGGATGGAATTTAAAAACACGTTGTTATTAGCCAGTTTGGTGTAGTGGTTAAGAGCGCAGGACTCTAATCTGGAGAGCTGGGTTTGATTCCCCACTCCTCCACTTGAAGCCAGCTGGGGGACCTTGGGCAGCTCTCTGGAGCTCTCTCAGCCCCACGCACCTCACAGGGTGTTTTGTTGTGGGGATAATAATGACATACTTTGTAAACCACTCTGAGTGGGCATTAAGTTGTCCTGAAGGGCAGTATATAAATTGAATGTTGTTGTTGTTGTTGTTCTTTTATATCCTGCTGCCCAACTGGGCCCTTTTCACACTACTTGCCTGTTCCCGGAATGTTGTGAAACATCGTGCAAAAAACATGTAAGATAGTGTCGCGCAAAACTCTCGCAAGAAGACGCTATCTTCCACGTTTTTTGCACGATGTTTCGCAACGTTCCGGGAGCAGGCAAGTAGTGTGAAAAGGGCCCTGTTCTCATTCATCTTTCCAGCTGTTTAATTGGTCTGGAGTCTCCCTAATTTGTGTCTTGGTGTCTTGACTGGTTCTGACTGGTGAGACGGCAGAAAGCCGGTGGGAGGGAACTACATTGCAAGGTAGACTTCAAAGTTAGCCAAGAGAATGTCCATGGGAGGCGAGCTTCTCATTGGGCTCAGTGAACGTGACTCTGGCTGGCTAGTTATTGTCGGGTTGTTGATCGGTTCCCTTCATTGTGCTGTAATAAATAGCCCTAATAGTGTGAGAATGGAGCCTGAAAACTGTAGAAGTGCTGTAAAGTCCCTGAAAGTTTGTATACTTCCTCGGGTAGCTCAGCAGATATATATTCACCCTGTGGATTGTGTCCTTTCTCTGATACTTTTCTTGTCTTTTCTTTGTCTAGTGCAGTAGGCTGCACTAGAATTTTATAACCTGTGGATTTTTTTAAAAAAAACTGTGGGTTAAATTAAAGCGGTTTGTACCCTGATGTGCCCTCCTGCTTTACGTCCATTGCACTATCTAGTACCACATCTGTGCAACCTCCATGCTTTAGGGCAACATATTTCTCCAGAGCCTCCGGTGGAGAGGTCTTTTCACATCACTTGCTGCCTGATCCTTTTCACTGGAGGTGCTGAAGATTGATCCTGGGACCTTCTGTATGTGAACAGATGCTCTGCCACTGAGCTCCAGTGCCAGCCCAGTAGGAGGGTATTTGGGGCTTTCATTAGGTCAGCTGAACTGCTGAAAGCAACCTCTGTGCTGTTTTGTTTGAATGTGGACAGCACAACCTTGGTGCTTTTTTCAGATCAAAAGCCAAAGTTTAAGCAATTAAGATGAATCTGACTCTATCCAACGTGGCTTCTCAATCACTTCTAGCTGTTCAGGGTTCCCCCCACCACTAATAAAAACATCAGTTCATGCCCAGCTCACATATATAAGTCTGTTTGTGTTTAATAACCATCATCTGCTTAAGCATTGAAGATCAATAATGTCTGGACGTGTATATTATTAAAAAGCTATGCATCATGCAAAGAGCCAGGTTTATTAGTTTCCCTCTTCAGGTTAATGTTCTAGAGGCTTCTGCTGTTGCTGTTGCAAAGAAAAATGAATGCAGAGAATGTTTTTAATATTTGCAAAGTACACATGGTATTCCAAGTAGAGAACGATCGTGAAGGCCTTCTGAATTTCTCTCTCCATGACTATCTCCACATGTCATTATTAGGCCTTTTTTATCCCCTGCCATTTTCAGGGGATAGTTCACAATGAACCGTTTTGTCAGAATTGGCAGCAGCTGAACTCGTTGCTGCCCAGACTGCTTTATAAGATTGAATGTCTATGGCTGAGCAAGTTCCCCCTAGATATTTTCTACATAAAGGCAGATGATGGAAGAATGCTGGCCATCCCAGTTGGCTTTAGCAGCTGTTCAGCAACTGAGTTTGCCCTTGCTGATGAACCCCCATGACCCTCTACAACCACTGCCCAGCTGAGCCAGCCCCTGCAGCTCCATAGGCACTGCCAGGAGGAGACCACCACTCTCCCACGATGGGCTCAGAAGGACAGAAAGGAGAGAGGAATTGGTTTGGTTTTAGTGCCAATGTAAGGGAGAGGCAGGCTGGTGCTAGGGCATGTGCTAGGGAAACGGACTGTTGAACCACATAGATTGAACTGTAACTAAAGATAGAAGTATACTTACCCCGCAACATGGCGCTGCACATTATTACTGCCACTAGGTGTGTGTGCTTCGACAATGGAATTGCTATGAGTCAGCGAATCCAAATGCCACCAAGATGGGCATTGTATTCAAGAGCTGATTTACAAGTACTGAACAAACATCAGTGAAATAAGTTTGAACTATACAATGTCTGATCATTATGCACTGCAAAACTCCTGTTGCTTTATTTTAGCCTGAATGATGAAATCTTGGTCAGAATTACAATTTGATTGTGTTAAAAGACGCAAGATGTTGTTGAGCCAACTCTGGGATTAATTTGATGTGACAATGGGAGATCTGTGAATGGATCTCCTGCCTTTTTTTAAAAAGGAGCAGTTGCTAGACCTCCCAACGTGCGCAAGGGTCAGGCTGGACTGAGACCAAAATGGTCCTCGAAAAGAGCCCTTCCCCTGGCCCCATCTTCCAGTGGGGAGAGGAACAACAGGCTGAAAGCAAGGACTGTGGGCTCATGATGGCTGGCATGAGATGTCTTACCTCACGTAGGGCCAGGGTGGCTCCAGTGACGAGTGGTCCCCCAGGCCATCAGGACCGTTCCCCCCACTCAATCTGGTAACAGGTTGTGTTACTTACTTGGAATCTCCTGTGTACAAATAAAGTGGCATTAAATGTATTTTCAGGTTCAAAAGTAAACTCTTGTTAAGTTTCTTATTAAAACTGCTGGGTTATATTCTCTGATACAGATTTATTTGCATGCTGTGGTGCTTTATGCCTCAAGCTTTATGAGATAGTGCACAGATACAGAAATATGAAACATGTTGCTGTAAATAAAAACCTTTATGGACCTCCTGGGATGGCCCTTCTAAGCTGAGAATTAAAATATTCTGTGGTTTGTGCCTGTAAAAATGAAGAGTGGCCTCTGCTCTGATGTTAATTTGCTGCATAAAACCCTAAATATAAATTGGCAGTTGCTCAGTGCTCTTTGAAATTCATATTCATCATCACATATAATTGTTGAGGTTCCTTTATGAGGCTATCACTTAAAAGAAACTGTAAACTCAAAACAGAAGTCAAAGTAGGCCACTTGTATCAGACTATATTGAATACACTCACACCTCCCTACAGGCTGATGCCCCTGGATTTCCTGCCCTGTTCATTTGAATTCAGTGGGGGCATGCAAAGAATGGTAGAGTTTCGGTCCCGCCCCTGAAATTAACAAGGATCTCTGTGTACATCTCAGCCCAAAGGGAACTCAGGCTATGCAGCTCTTACTTTGTTGATCTGCTATGCTGGGGGAAAGGGTGGGAGGATAGTGGGTGGTAGGGTTACAGGGGGCTTGTTATATTTCCTATCATATGTGGAAGAGCAAAAAACATCTTAATGGGAAGCAGGCCTACAGTTTCTAATAAACGTGTGTATTCTTTCGGTGACCATCCTTATCTATCTTTTCTTAAGAGCCACCCTATTTTACTGCTGAACCAGAAAGCCGAATTGTAGCTGAAGTGGAGAAGACTGTGGATATCCTGTGCCAGGCAATGGGTAAGTCCTGAATGAACAAGCCCTTAATTTTTCGTTACTGCCCTGTTTTAACAATTTCAGATACATTTTTTAAATGTCAGTTTGTATATTGGCCAGTCACTGCATATGAGGAACATGATCTGAAAAATATGCACAATGCTAGTCTGCCAGGCAAAAGGACTCCTTCTTTTTGTGCACGCTCCCAGCCTGAAAAAGATATGTTGGAGAAATGCAGTTGGCCAAATAGGATTAGCGGCTTGAGCCGAGTGAATTAATGGGAACGAAATGGTGGCTCTGGGACCCATAACTTGGGACGCAGAGAAACAATCAATAATTGCAACAGTTAAAGCTTCTTGTTTCTTAAAATTATGGAGCTTTTACGGTGAGAGGGGAGATGTCAGCTGCAGAGGTTTATCAAGTGTAGCCACACTTCTGCGGCCGCACCCTGTCATTCAAATCTTAATTGGGAGGCTTTTGAACACCACAGAAGCCTTCAAAATATTTATAATTCTACTTTAAAAGATCTGCCTTTTAAAGACCTAGTTCCATGGAAGTAGGGAGGCACTTCCCATCTGTATGCTAATTAAAAACTGCAAAGGGTAATCCGGAGATCAGAGGAGGGAGTGAAAACAAGATAAAATTGCGTCAATCACTGTGTGGGTCTCTGACCTTAACAAATTTTGGGGCTTCTTTGTACATTGAGACACCATAAAACATTAAGTATACAAACATGGATATCATCTACTCATCAGGGAGTCAGAATTTGCTGCAGCTTCCTGGAGGACACACAAGTTTACTTAATAGGAGGTATGAAATGACACTTGGACTTTGGAAATTTCCACTGATGATAGAGTAAACCCGCTGGGCGTTAGTTGGGAGAAGGTACGTTGACTTCTGCAGTCGGAGGGCTAGTTCACCCAACTGCAAGTGAAGCTTAAAAAAAATCATGGGTTTTTGGCAAAATAATATATGAATTTATTTATTTGATTTAAAAGATTTGTATCCTACTTTCCCCCCAGTCACTGGGACTAAGAGAAGCTGAATTGGTTACAGTGAATCCCAATTGCTGGCATATCCACAGTACAGTGGAAAAATCCAATAAACAGTAGATTTCCTCCTCTAAGAATAAATGTTTTGAACATCATGCGACACAGTTTGTACTTGTGGTGACCAATTCATATAGTTGGATTATTCAAACTATGTTCAGTAAGACAGAAAACTCTGCAGACAAAACTACACCTGCAGTTATTTGAAGTGGAACGTGGACGATCACCACTGAAGGCTTCATTCTGCAACGGAGTGCCTGCCCAGAGACTGACAAATAGCCCAGGAGCCTAACAGAGCTGCTCTGTGACCCGACCATACAGTCAGGAAGCTTCCAATTTCCCCCTTTCCTGTGGGCTTCTTTGGCACAAAATCTACTTACGCATTTTTTGTACTCTGTGTGAGAACGAGAGAGAGATTAAATTTACTCAGCAGAACACGATTAACTATAAATAAAATTACAACTTGTAAAGGCTGGCTTTTTACTTTACTATAAATGGAACTTTGACTCCTTGGTAGCAAATTCTATTTTTTGCTTCTCAGCAGCAATTGAAGTTTCAAATATAATACAATATATTTTCTTTAGAATAATTATTCCTCAAGCTTCCTCGGGAGGTGGCGGGCTCTCCTTCTTTGGAGGTTTTTAAGCAGAGGCTAGATGTCCATCTGACAGCACTGCTGATTCTGTGAACCTGGGCATATCGTGAGAGGGAGGGCAGGAAGGGTTGCATCCGTGCTTAGTTCTCGTGGCCCCTTCTTACATGCCCAGGTAAGGCCAATCACCACCTTGGGGTCAGGCAGCAATTTTCCCTAGGCCAGTTTGGCTAGGGATCCTGGAGATGTTTTGCCATCTTCTGGGCATGGAGCAGGGGGTCACTGGGGCTGTGGGGAGGGGAGGCAATTGTGAATTTCCTGCATTGTGCAGGGGGTTGGACTAGATGACCCTAGAGGTCCCTTCCAACCCTACGATTCTATGATTATTTGGATTATGTAATGTCACGGATACTGAGGAGTGTTTCAAAAAGTTAATTGGATTGGAATCCTTGTCTGGATAGCTTGGCAAACTAACTCACCACAAAAGTGTGTGTGTCTGTGTGACCAAAACAGCAACAACCTGAACAGGGCTCCTTCTCCAGCCAAGTGCTGCTCGGGGCAGCGTAGCGCAGAGGAGGCTGATGCCCTGCAAGGATTAGGCACACTGCCTGCCATTGGCAGTGTTGCAGGGGACTGGCACCCTCTCCTGGATCCATGCCGTTGCTGGCTGGGTCTAAGCCAAATTCCCATGGTGTTAGTGCAGAAGCTTGGCCTAGACCTGGCCAGCAGAGGAGCAGGCAGAAGAGGGGATGGGGTGTAACTTGCTTGGGGCAATACAGTACCTTGAACTTGCCCTGAAGCCCAACAAGGAAAATGGCTGCATGGGCAAGAAAGGTCTCTTGGCCTTGCGAGTATTTCACCACCATTATGTGGTATTATCAGTAGCAGTACTTGGAGATGCTGATTTAGTACAGAAGTACAAGTACAAGAAGTAGTACAGAAATACAAGAACCTTCAGGCATTCCATTCAGATTCAGCTACGGAGGGGACGGGTCACACCCAGCCTGGATTGCACACTCCACCTCTTTCATGGCTTTTGCAACTGATTTACATCTACATGGCCCTAATTCTCTGCACCCTCTCCCCACTCCCCTCACCACCTATATATCTCTGGCCAGTTTTTTCATACCCTCCATGCATCTGATGAAGAGAGCTGTGGTTCTTGAAAGCTTATGCTATGATAAAGTTGGTTAGTCTTAGAGGTACTACTGGACTCTCTCTCTACTATTTTGAAACGATAAACTAACACCGCTACTTCCTCTAGATCTGTTTTAGTACATATACTAAATAACCAAATATTCTACTTTAGATATCACATGAGGAGATGTCTCAAAACATTCCTATAATTTCAGCCAAGATTTTTCTTTAGCTCACTGACAGGGAAATTGCGACACCCCCCCCCCCCGGAGGGGGGGCTGGATAGAGCTGGTGCAGCATGCTTGAAACGGGGACAATGCAAGTTCAACACCACACTCAGCCCCAAAGCTTGGCCGTTTCCAGACGGCCCCCCGCCTTGCGAAACGTCGCGCGTCGTCGCGCGTCGTTGCGCAGAAAACGCGAAATATCACGTTTTCTCGCGCGAGTTTTGCGCGACGTCGCGCAAAACTCGCGCGAGAAAACGCGATATTTCGCGTTTTCTGCGCAACGACGCGCGACGACGCGCGACGTTTCGCGAGGCGGGGGGCCGTCTGGAAACGGCCCTTTACTAGGTGGCCTTGGGAGAGTCACTCTCTCAGCTAGTTAGAGCTGGTGCAGCATGCTTGAAACGGGGACAATGCAAGTTCAATACCACACTCAGCCCCAAAGCTTTACTAGGTGGCCTTGGGAGAGTCACTCTCTCAGCTGGTTAGAGCTGGTGCAGCATGCTTGAAACGGGGACAATGCAAGTTCAACACCACACTCAGCCACACTCAGGATAAAAATGGGGAGCTCAGAATTCCTTGGAAGTAGGAGAGGATAATAAGAATGTCTGCAAGATAATAAGCAAAATATTATGGCCTTGCATTCAATGGGTTGTTCTAGAAATGATGGGAATGCTTTTTTAACCATTTAAAATCTTACTAGGCTGTTTCAAAAGGCAAAGTAGGATCTACTTAACAGACTTTGTTGTTTATAAGACAGTTTGCATTGAGGGTTACCAGCTCCAGATTCTGAAATTCCTTGAGATTTTGGAGTGAAGCCTAAGGAGGGTGATGTTTGGGGAGGAGAGGGACCTCAGAAGGGTATAACGCCTTAGAGTCTACCCTCCAAAGCAGCCATTTGCTCCTGGGGGGACTGATTTTTGTCAGCTAGAGATCAATTGTAATTCCAGGAGACCTCCAGATCTCACTTGGTGGTTGGCAACCCTATGTAGCATCATATGAATGGTGCACAGCCTAATGAATGATCTCCTCCAGGTGATGGTGAATACATAAGGTTGAAAACTAGAGGCAGGCAGAAACAGCAATATGAACAAAAAAAAAGCCACGAACAGCCCAATCAGCTGTTTGTGAGAAAGCTGTTTGTGAGGCCCCGTTCTTGGTGAACATGTGTTCGTTCCAAGCCCTCTTCGTGCCATTCAGCAGCCTTTCATAAAGCCAGACAGTCTGGTGCCTTTCAATCAGTTCCCATGGCAACATAGGCAGGGACTGTCTGAATTCTGTCTGAACTTCTTCTGGCTTTCCTTCTGGCTTGTAACCCCTCAAAGTAGCTTCCAGCAGACAGTCCAGTTTTTGCCACTGTGAAGAGAAAATGACAGAAAAGTACCCATGGATCATGGCTTTCCTAGGGTCCAATCTCTCTGAAAATTGGGGTCTTCAGAGGACAGTGAGGACTATGTCCCCTGCATCTTTGGTGGTTATTGGACATCGGGAAGGTCAGTTTGTAACCCCTCAAAGTAGCTTCCAGCAGACAGTCCAGTTTTTGCCACTGTGAAGAGAAAGTGACAGGAAAGGGAAGTACCCATGGATCATGGCTTTCCAGGGTCCAATATCGCTGAAACTTGGTGGGGGGGGGGTCTTCAGAGGACAGTGAGGACTATGTCCCCTGCAACTTTGGTGAGTATTGGACATTGGGAAGGTCAGTTTGTAACCCCTCAAAGTAGCTTCCAGCAGACAGTCCAGTTTTTGCCACTGTGAAGAGAAAATGACATTAAAGGGGGAGACCCATGGATCCTGCCTTTCCTGTCTCAAGTTCAGCTAAGTCCCAAGGGGGCCATTCTGGCTCCCATGAACTTCAAACTACGAACATGTTCGTGAACATGTCATGTCCGTCGATGTTCATGAATCCCTGTTCGTGGATGGCAACGAACAACGAACATCGTGTTCATTTTTCCCCCTGTTCGTGCCCACCTCTATTGAAAACACACAGATCCCTTTGCAGAAGTCTTAGTATTTGCCCTTTCTCCTCTTAAAAACTAAGCATTTATATCTGTCACTTCTGGCCTGGTTGACTCTTATTGGAAACCCTTTTTTGTGTGTGTACAGTAAGCCTTTAATTGTTCTTCTGAGCAATTGTTTTTTTAAAAACTCGGAGTCATTTTGAAAACCTAAAGTCATTCTGGCTCTTGACCGCTGCCTCTAATGGATCCACTTGTAAATCCCGTTTCCTCTCTCATTTCTGATGCCTCTTTTTAGCCTGCCTTCTCTTGTGCTCATCCAGAAAGCAAACGCATCCCTGTCCCTGAGAAAATGCCAGGATCTTTAAAAGCTTCTTGAAGTATCAGAAAGAATATTCTCAGTAGGCTGGCCATGGACTCCCAAACTCAGCTAAGTACTTATTGTGAGCTTTTGCCCCCTATTCCACTTGAGTGTTGATATAATTGTTCAGTTTAGAAATAAAACTACTAGAGACAAAACATGAGATCTGGCAAAAGGAAAGGGACATCTGAAGCTGTAATAACTGGAGATATATGTTTTTCCTGATATCCCTGCTGAAGCTTTATAGAGGAGAAAATCCCTTAAAGCAACAGTATCGTCTCTTCGAAGTTTGGACATCCGTTATAGATGGTCATCCACTGGAAGACTTATAGTTTATCATCAAGGCACTTTGCTCTCAGTGTGGGATGAAGCATCAGGAGAGAAACTACTCCAGATTATCTCCCTAGAAGATGAAGAAGTGGAATTTGCTGGGCTTTCAAAGAAAAGGAAGAGGCCCTTGGGGCCCTCGGGGACCACACCAGGAAAATGACTTGAATTATGATAAGGAGTTCTTTAAACTCCTTAATCATTTAGAATTTTCTGATTGGGTTAAGCTTGCTTAGACTTTGCCTTGGAACTAACATGTTAAGCAGTTTAAGCAAGGTAATGAGGCAGTATGGTAGTATAGCTCTTTGATGGGATTAACCAGATGGTGTAAGGGATTTTAATGTTTTAGAAGATATAGTGACAATACTACTCAGGGGGAGGGGCTCAATGGTTCTTTTTTTTTTCTTTCTTTCGGACCTTCTCTTTCTTGGCTCTTTTCAGTGGTGCAGTTTCTTCTGCTGCACAGGCCCCCCAGGTTTTTCTATCAGGGGATCCAAATAGGAGCCGATCTCCACCCACTTTAATATCTTGTTCCTCAGATTGGGGAGGTTGGACTAGTTGGGTGGTGGTAGGGGGACAGGTAGGGAAGGTTGGGTCGGGAGGGGAAGTGGGTAGGGTGGGTTGGTGAGGTTATAAATAAAGGTTACATTTTCTAGTTGTTTGAGGGGAGGGAGGGGGGAATTTTTTTCAAACAATTATAAACTGTGAAGTAAGTTAATTAAGTGGGGTTTTCCCCTCTAATCAACCTTAATTATTTCTACTACTTTGTTGTGGAAATCCTATTGTAATATTGAACCATATAAGTAAGTAAAACTATTGATAAGAGTAAACATAAGAACTCTCAAAATGTTCAAAGTTATTTCTGTAAATAATAGAGGAATACACAATAGAGTCAAGCATACGTAGTTTCTCACACCAGTCAAATGGGACAAACCAGATATTTTATTTATTCAGGAGACTCACCAAAAAGAAGCTAGCCATCCTATCTTGAATATTCCTTTTTTTGATCAGCAGTACCAGGCACCAGGCAATTCGAAATCAAGGCGAGTAGCGGTTTTGCTTTCTAGTCAGATGTGTTTCTCTTTGGAGGCCATGGAAAAGGATGAGTTTGGGAGATTTATTTTTGTAAAAGGTTGGAGTAGAGGGCACAAGTTAATGTTAGCATCTGCATACGCACCAAATAGAGGACAAAGAGAGTTTCTAAATGAGATTTTAGATAGAATATTCCAGGAAGGAGATACTGTTATTGGGACAGACTTAAATTCAGTAATGGACTTAGCTCTAGATAAAACGAACTTGAGAAAGCATGACACGGTAAAGGGAAGGAAATCTATTTTGACACCAGTGGCCAAGTTCCTCCAGAAAGCTGATTTATTTGACACATGGAGATATTTATATCCCAACACTAGAGATTTTTCGTACTATTCCCCTAGACATCATACTTAAACTCAAATTGATTTTATATTAGTTTTGAGATCACTATTGGGTAATCTCTCATCAATAGATATTGGTCCTAAATTCTTAACTGACCATCCATGGATATATTGCTATTTAAATAAAATGCATGGGGAAGTCAGTGAAGCTAGGTGGCCTCTCAATAAATGTTTACTGCAAAATGAAGAACATAAACAATATATAGGATGAATATTAGAATCATACTTTCAGAATAATGATAATCCGGGCACACCCAAAACTATTCTTTGGGATGCATGAAAACCAGTACTAAGAGGGGAATTAATTAAATTGACTGCAACTTTAAAAAAGAAAAAACAACAGAGAAGTAATATTTAAATAGATAAATCAGCTAGAACAACAATTTAAATAAGGGGGATCTTCAAAAGTATATCACAAACTAATCGCAGAAAGGATGCTGCTAGATATTTTGAAAATTAATCAAATTCAGAAGAATTTGATATTCACTGAACAAAAATTTTGGTGTAGGTCAGCTAAATCATTAAAGATTCTAGCCTGGAAATTACAAACACAGGTACGTTCTAGAATTATTCACCAGCTTAGGAGTGGAGATGGAAATATTAAAACTGTCTCTAAAGATATAGCTACCATTTTTAAGGACTATTATACCAACCTTTATTCCTCTATAAATCTGGACCATAAGGAAATTAAAGATTTCTTATTGAATCAAAATTCTATTTCTTCTATTTCCCCTGAGGATAGGGAATGGTTAGATCTCCTCATTACTGAACAAGTGATGTTAGAAGCTATATCTTGTATGAAAAATAATTCTGCTTCAGGGGAAGATGGGTACCCTGCAGCATTTTATACAAAATTTAAGAACATCTTAGTTAAACACCTAGTCTCCACATGCAATTCTATACTCTTACCAGTTACCGCCCGGTATCAAACCTCCCATTCTTGGGAAAGGTGATTGAGCGGGTGGTGGGGGATCAGCTACAAGTGTTTCTGGAAGAGACCTCTGTCCTGGACCCTTGCCTGTCTGGGTTCCATATGGGCCATGGGGCGGAGACAGTGTTGGTTACCCTCACAGACAATTTCCGTAGGCACCTGGATTGGGGCTGGTCGGTGCTGCTCATCTTGTTAGACCTTTCAGCACAGTTCAACACGGTCGACCATGAGTTGTTGGCCCGCCGCCTGATCAATGTGGGGATTCGTTGGACGGCCTTGCAGTGGCTTTTCTCTTTTCTCCACAGTCGGGGACAGAGGGTGGTGCTGGGGGAGAGACTGTCCACACGCCAACCGTTGGAGTGCGGTGTCCCACAGGGGGCAATACTCTCTCCCCTGTTGTTCAGTCTTTATATGCGCCCTGTCGCCCAGTTGGTACGGAGTTTCGGACAGGGTTGTCATCAATATGCAGATGACACCCAGTTGTATCTGTTGATGGGTGGCTGACCTGACTCTGCCTTTGACGCCTTGTTGAGAGCTCTGGAGGCCATGTCTGGGTGAGTAGAACAGAGCAGGCTGAAGTTGAATCCCACGAAGATGGAGGTCCTGTACTTGGGCCGTGGACTGTTGGAGGCAGGGATCTTTCTCGCGACCTCTGGGGGGGCACTACTTGTGCCCATACCATTGGTTAGGAGTTTGGGCATGATTCTGGATTCCTCCTTGTCTATGGAGGTCCAGATTGCGGCTGTGGCTCGGGCAGCCTTTTTCCACCTTCAGCAGGCTCGGCAACTGGCGCTCTACCTCTCAGTCCAGAACCTAACGACAGTGATCCATGCAACGGTCACCTCCAGGTTAGACTACTGTAACTCGCTCTACGCAGGGCTGCCCTTGGGCTTGATCCGGAAACTTCAACAAGTCCAGAATGCCACTGTTCATGTCCTAACTGGAGCTTCGTGTAGGACACATACTGCGCCTATCTTGCAGCAGCTTCGCTGGCTCCCAGTAGAATTCTAGATCCGGTTCAAGGTGTTGGTTTTGACCTATAAAGTCCTAAATGGACTGGGACCAGCATATCTAAGGGACCGTCTCTCCCTGTATATGCCCCAGAGAGCACTTCATTCAACTGGAAAACATCTACTGGTGGTCCCTGGCCCTAGGGAGGCTCAGCTGGCCTCTACCAGGGCCAGGGCCTTTTCAGTCCTGGCCCCAACCTTGTGGAACTCTGTGTCTGAGGACATTCAGGCCCGCCAGGATCTTGCATCATTTAGGTGGGCCTGTAAGACAGAGATGTTCCACCAGGCATATAGTGGAGGCTAATTTTAGCCCATCATTGCCAAGCCTTCCACCGGTCTCCCTCTACAAGGGGTATGGAGAGTCCACTCCCGCTGGTTGCCCAGAAAGGGGCACAATATTTTATCTATTTTTATAATTGATTTTAAGTTGTATTTTAATCAATGTTGTACCTCGCCCTGAGCCCGCTTGCGGGGAGGGCAGGATAAAAATTAAATAAATAAATAAAATTAACTGGCGTCATTCCTCCAGAGAAAGAACCGATAAATCCGGCCTCATATAGGCCTATTGCACTTCTAAACAATGACTATAAAATCTTCACATCTATCCTGGCAAATAGGTGGAAAAAATTATTCCGAAACATATACAGTTAGATCAAACAGGATTTATGCCTGGTCGAAACATATCCAATAATACAAGAAGAACTTTTAATGTGATCCATTATTGTAAAATAACTAAAATGGAGGCACTATTATTTAGCCTAGATATGCAAAAAGCTTTTGATACTATAGAAAAGGCATACTTCCATCAACTTCTTTCTATGATGGGCTTGGGACCTAACCAACAGAGAGTTATTCAAGCACTATATAAGAATAACTTAGCTCAAGTTAAAGTTAACAATACAAGATCCCAAATTTTTCCGATAGCAAGGGGTACCCCTTATCCCCTCTTCTTTTTGCCCTGTCTATGGAACTTTTGGCTGAGGCGATTTGCCGCCACAAGGTTATAAAAGGAGTTAGGATAGGTGACAGACATAAGCTTTCTCTTTTTGCCAATGATGTGGTGTTGTATATTACATCTCCAATTGAATCCATTTTTCCCCTGCTCTCTATTTTGGAACAGTTTGAACGGATCTCTGGCCTGAAGTTAAAAGTACAAAAAATTACAAAAATTACCTAATTAATTTATCCCATGATACTGCTGTAAATATTAAAAAGGCTTCCCCCTTCACTTGGATTACGGAAAGCTAGAAATACCTTGGTGTTAAGGTCCCAATTGATTTCTCTATGGTCATTAAATATAATCACGATGTACTGTTCCAAGATATTTCAAATAAATTTATGCAATAGAATAAGCTACATCTTTCATGGGCAGACAGATTGGCAATTTTAAAAACATTTGCCTTTCCTACATTTCTTTTCTTTATACGGACGATACCAATTGAATTTCCAGATTCCAGGCTGGCAACATGGCAAAGATCATTTAATAATTTTTTTTTGGGGGGGGGGAGCCAAGGATTAATTTCTATACTTTATGTAGACCCACTAAAATGGGAGGTCTATCTATGCCCAATTTAAAATTTTATTACTGGGCTGCTTAACTGACTCAATTATTACAACTTCTACATTCTAGCCCAGAAGATAAATGGGTGGCTATACAATCTGTTTATGCATCACCCCTTCCAATGCCAGGAACAATATGGTCAAAACCAAATCTTAGATCTCATAAAGTTGCTTCAAATCCAATTTTGAGTAATACTGTTAAAGTTTGGGACAGACTCAAGAAGAGACTAGTCTCTCCCCTCTCTCCTGTTTTGAGTGTTTTAAACCTACACTGGCTCCCACAGGGTAGCGACTTTAAATCTTTTCTATTATGGCAACAGGTAGGCCTGGATAAACCTATTCAGTGGTTTAAAGATAATGCAGTGTTAACTAAGGAAGAGGTGAAATCGAAACTACATAAGTTGGTCCATTGGTTCCGCTTCAGGTTCATAATATCATGTTGGAAATAAACCCCAGGAAAATTACTCTTAAACTTTTGACTGCCTTTGAGGCCGTTATAGATAAACACAGTTTAAAAGTAAGAGGTCTTCTCTCTCGCTTCTATAAAATTATTTTGTATACCTACCTGTCATCTCCTCCAACTAAGTAAATGGGCAAAGACTTTACCGTCAGATTTGTCTTTAGATGATTGGGACAAGATATGGCAGTCTCCATCAAATTTGTCTCCAATCTTTAGTGTTAAAACTCATTTTTTAAAACTTATAGCAAATTGGTATATGACACCTATTTGTATCCATAAAATTGACACCAAGTACACTCCATATTGTTGGAAAAACTGTGACCACTTGGGAACATATTTTCATCTATGGTGGGAATGTCAAGAGGTGGCAACTTTTTGGTCAAAGGTTAGGAATCAAATAGTGGAGTGGTTGGGAGTGGATATTTCTCTTAGTCCCTAATTTTTGCTTTTAGATCACTGGCCAGATATTTCAGTGCAAAAATGCAAGAGAAGTTTTATCTCTCTGTTGGTAGCCACAGCCTGGCAGACTATTGCTTCTCATTGGAAAGACTCTACAAAACTTACACTTGAAATATGGCATGATAGGATTTGGGAAAGTTATATTATGTCTCAAGTTACTCAAAATGGTTTTTTAATTGGAGATTCTGTACTCTCTAAATTTAACCATATGCAAACTTATTGGGATCCAGTTATTGCTTATTTTAGAATCAATAATGTTATACCAAATCGTTCCGATTATAAGATATGGATGTCCACTTAAATAAGTTTATTCTATCACCTATAAATATTGGATTTTGGATTTTGTATATGTTGATATTAGATAAGGACTTATATCGAAACTATTAATATTCTATTGTACAACTACTTTATTTTTTCTTTTGGGGTACTTCAGGTTGAATGTTGGTCTATTGAGTTATAAGCCTACCTCACAATCTATTGGTCTTTTTTTTTTAATGCTTGACTTGTGATTGAAATGTTTGTCAACGTTTCAAAAGTTAATAAAGTTTAAATTAAAAAAAATGAGTGTTGATTCATGGTTTTCTTTGGAAAGATAATTGAAATATACCTTAGTCCTTAAATCAGGGGTCCCTGACATTGTTGAGCCTGCAGGCACTTTTGGAATTTTGTGGAAAGGTAATGGGCACCACCCCAAAATAGATGACACAGGCTGGTCCAATCACAAAATATTGTGGGGTCCCCCAAATGTTGGGAGGTTCTAAACCAAGCATCCTCTTCTAACGTGCTATGTGGATTGAGCTCAGCACTTAGTCAGTCATTGGCAGCAGAGCAATCCCGAGCTTTCCCTTTTCCCGTTGGTTCCATTCAAGACCTTTTAGATTTTTTCCCTAGGACAGAAGAAGGTGAGCACCAGAAAACATACTGGTGGCTGCATGGAGAAACATTGAAACTTGTTGCCTTTATGCTCTAGTTATAGTTCACAATGGTTAGAACATGCTGCCTCTCTTCAAATGCTTCCTAAATGTAAGGAAATGTAAAGTTGTAAAGATAGCTCTTCCAGTGATGATATGATTAAAATATTCACTAACATCTTTAAATGGTCAGGGGGGGATTTGGAAAGTAACACAGAATGCTGTTTCCCCCTTGTATTGTTTCTCTTATCAAATATAATGGGAGTGTGGTTATTTAAGCTTCAAACCGTTTCCAGCATTCCCTGTCTGGAGGACTATTCCAATTTTTGCATCATCTGTTTCCTCATTACTTGGTGGTAATTTGTGTTTGCCCAGAGGGGTTTCAAGAGGCAAACAACATTTGCACTGAGAATTCTGACAATGAGACATGTACACAAATTCTGTCGATGGGTTGCTGGTATGAAATAGGGATTGTGTGCATTTCACAGTGGTGCATTGTGTCTATTCCGTGTCAAACAAGCACGTTGTACAAAAAAGATGATTCTCTTAGGCTATAAATAGCTTTATTATTCATGCAAAATGGAAGTTAGCTTCAAATGTGATTTCAGGAACTGATTGCATCTTTGTACAGAAATATAATTTGATGGCCAAATACTCTCCCTTGCTCATTTAAAAAACGTTTTCATATTTGTCCATATATTCTTTAGGGAAATAATGTTGCTTTCGTTCTACATGGGGGTGGGGTGAGGGGTGGTAAACTGAAAAGGGAATCTTACAGGTTATTACAGGTGTTACGTTTATATTTTTGGAGTTGTTTATTGTAGCTTAACTTTTTAATTTTGATCTAGCACAACAGGCTATGTCTAAATTGACTTACTAAACGCTTGATAGAGTGGTGGATACTTTATCTATAGTTTTGTAATGTAATGCCTTGCTCCTGGAAGTATTTTCAAGACTAGTCAAATTCTGTGACAGGTATCCTTGTCTAAGGTGAATGGAGAAGCCCCTCTAGTGGGTGTGTCAAAATTCCCAGAGCTGGCTTCTTGGATGGTAGTGAAAGCCTCACCATTGTTTTCAAGACTTCGCATACTTAATTTGCCTTGATTCTCTAAGTGTGATGTGAAATATAGGTGATCTGATCGTAGAGGGAGAAGTGATTTGATATAGCATCCTTTCCCTTGTTTAATTCTTTCTGTAGGATGACTGTTGGACGGTGATGGCTATGAAGCGAATGTGTCATTGTGCTTTCTGAAACAACCCCCCCCCACACACACACACACTTAACAATATAATATATAGTGTTTATTTAATGAAGAATGTATTTAAAGAAAACCACTTGATGGGAAATGAGCAAACAGCAATTTGTGTACACTAAGAGCATTCTGCCTCTCTTCTATGTGCAGGAGTTCCACTTCCTACTCTAGTATGGTACAAGGATGCGGTCCCTGTTCACAAACTACTGAATCCTCGTTACAAAGCCCTGACCAATGGGAGTCTTCAGATCCAGCGGCTGCAACCAGATGATTCTGGAATCTTTCAGTGTTTTGCGAAGAATGAAGTTGGAGAGATGCAAAGCTATACCTTCCTTGATGTTACCAGTAAGTTTGTACCACTATAAAACATCAGGAGAGGGCAGGGGAGTTGGGGGGAGACTTCTGGGATACCATTTTTACTACATTTACTACATTTTTACTACATAAGGTACCATTTTTACTACGTTAAAATGCCAAGTGATACTGTGGAGTCTTTTAAAAAGTTTGTGTTACTGTTTTGAAGATGAACAGTTTTATGTCATTTTGATTACTTGTCAGTCTCATTTAATAGGGATGCACATTCAATTGAATCAAAATCTAAACCAAATCTCTTCTATTCCTTAGTATGTTTGTTGTAATTGATCCAATTGCTAAACAAAAAGAAAATAACATTTCATCATCTCCAGAAATATTTGACAATTGCTTTTATTCTGGTGCCTTGCTGTCTGATATTCATGATTGCATGAGATGATGGAAGGGTGGTGGGATGGGCATTAAGGAGGGAGAGAGTGATTCTGCAGATTATTGAAGTGATGATAGTAACATAATAATAATAATAACATTCAATTTATATACCGCCCTTCAGGATGACTTAACACCCACTCAGAGCAGTTTACCCCACAACAAAACACCCAGTGAGGTGGGTGGGGCTGAGAGAGCTAGAAGCTGTGACTGACCCAAGGTCACCCAGCTGGCTGCAAGAGGAGGAGTGAGGAATCAAAGCTGCCTCTCCAGATTAGAGTCCCACGCTCTTAACCACTACACCAAACGGATGGCATACATCAATAGAAAGGCTTAGCAAATGTTGCTGCTGAACAGAAGTGACTCTATGCATCAGGGTGTAGAATCACTATTCAGTAAGACTTGGTTTTAAATCATGGTTTTCTACATAAAGTCTCATTCTTGCTGGTTGTTATAACCTTAATATTTGAAACCCAGATGAAGGTTTCATTTTTAGAACAGTAACCTCTCAGGTTAGTTTTACAGTTATATCAGAAAACTAATGATTATTTGGTTATTTACTATTTAAAATAGATAATTATGAAATCGTTGCGAGGTGAACTCTCTCCAGTTTTCTAGGTTAATCATTCATATTTGGACAACTTTTCTGCTGTACTTTATTGGAAGGAGAAAAATAATAATTAACAATGACAATTGTCAGGTCTTGCCAGGTAAATCCCCAAGCACTTCACTGCATCACCTCAGGGTATGAGTTAAAGGTACTTTATTGGTGAGATATACCAATATCAAGCTATTCAGACAGAAGCATTGGCAGAAGTGATGCAGGGTGGCAAGGCCAGGTTAATTATAGGGGAATATTCCTGCTCCTGGGAGAGAAAGTTCGTTAGGGTTTTGGCGCGAAGGGTCCAGGATCTCTGAGAGGGTGGGGGGGGGGGAGGATGAGTTCATCCCAGTCCTTTAGGAAGGGTGATATGGCTCCGACTGGAACTTCAAGGCCACGTTCTCAAGCCGGCCAGGTAATAGTAACCAGACACCTGCAAGATAAGCAGCTAACAGCCAAGCAAGCAAACATGTTCCCTTTGCCTTGTCTGAGAGATTCAGAACAACAGACACGGCAGATCTACATCAAGACAAACATGGCAGATATACTGGGGTGTATCTGACAACAATAACCATTTAAATTGTTTTGTTTATCTAAAACAATAACATTATATAGCATATCTGTTTTTGTAATTGCTTAAACATCCATGTTTGTTAACTTACGTGGTTAAACAAAAACTTTCCCAAACTCTTTTATGGCCTGCTGCTATTATAGGTTTTCTCTTCAAGGAAGAGAAGAAAAGGATAAACCTCAGGGTGCACTAGGGTTGCCAGGCCTCTATATCCTCCCGGCAGGAGGGGAAAGGACCCGGTACACATTGAGTTTAATCTCCTCGTGCATGCACTTTGCACATAGAATCATAGAATCATAGAGTTGGAAGGGGACATACAGACCATCTAGTCCAACCCCCTGCCCAGTGCAGGATCAGCCTAAAGCATCTCTGGCAAGTATTCATCCAGCCTCTTCTTGAAAACTGCCAGTGAAGGGGCGCTCACCACCTCCCTAGCACACTCCTGGCACCAGCGCAATGATGTCACTTCTGGAAGTGACATTGTCGTGTCTGCACTTGCACCCGCGATATCTGTTGATGGCAGTCAGTCACTGGGAGGCTTGGAACTTCCCGCCCATCACCGGTGACTGGCAGGCAAGCGAGGAAATCGCCAGGAGGTTTCCCACCAGCAGCAGGTACCTGGCTACACTCACAAACATTTCAAGAGTTCTGGAGTATTCTGCTCAAAAAGTCTGACTTCCGTTCCTACTGCTTGCCCGTCCTTCCGCACACTTAGGTCTTAACATCTCCTTCTTATCCAGATCTATTCCACCCCAAAGGAACTTCTATTCATAGAACTTCTTGAAACTTAGCACTTAAGAGGTAAGGGGCTGATTCTGTATAGATAGATTTGCAGAGGAACAGTAAGAGTGAAGTCCCTTTCCCAATTCTGTATGTTTATTTTAAAACATTTTTGCAGTTAGGAAGAGGCATGTTATATCTGCAGACACAGATTCACAGTTCTGAGAAATGCCAAATCAAGCATCTGTGATGGTGTCTTCTAGATGGAAAAATTACCCCAAACAATCTTACAGAAACCTCTGGGACAGCATGACATGGGGGTCCTAATGAATGAATGAATGAATTCAGTAACAAAAATTTTAAACATTGCGTGAATATACAGTCTCATATTACATAATTAAAAATTAATCCTTATTTCATGATGAAAAACCTTTGGCCTATAATTTTAGTGTCTGACTCTCGAAAGCTCACCCTCTGAAAACATTGTTGGTCTCTAAGGTGCCACTGGACTCAGATCTCGCTGTTTGGGCTACAATATATATTTAGGTAAAATTTTAGGTAATATATATTTAGGTAACATTTTCCTCAAAAAGCATTTTATTAAACAAAATCCAATTTAAATTTTTAAAATCTGATTTTTAAATTTTTATTTTTTTAAAAAAATCATTAATTTTTATCCACCCTAATATGCATAATGTTTCACTTCAGTTCTCTGTTGTGTTACTGAGCGCTGCCCACTTGAGGGGCAAATGATTTGCTTGTACTCTTTAAAGACAGGAGTTGCAGACATGAGTGTATCCACCGTCCCATGCATCCTGGTTTACTCTGGAAGTCAGGCACTGAGGGAAGGTGCTGTGATAATAACCACAGAGGGGAAAAACAAACATAGTGCTTCTAACCTCTGGAAGGAAAACTAGTGCAGACTCAGGGGGGAGGAAGCACAGGTTAACAAGCTCCCCTTGAGTGATGATCATGGCTTGTACATTCTGGAAGGCACAGGCAAGCAGAGCAGACTAGGAAGGACTGAGGCAAATGTTCTACTCTTGGGAAAAGCACAATCAAGCAAGATGAAGAGTTAAAGACCAACGACGAGGAAGGTTTTGAGAAATGGACTGGCTCAGCTGGGTATCCTATGCCAGCATCACACCCTGTTCCCCAACATGACGTCATACAAGGGGACCTGAGCCCTTCTCTGGATGCTTCCACCTTTTGAAGCTGAGCGGATGGCCCATAGAGGGGAGACCTCCTTTGCAATGATGCTCCAGCTGTGGGACTCCCCCTTTCTCATAATTTACTTGGCATCTATATTAATGACTTTTAGGCAGTAGCTAATGCCTGTCTTGCAGGCCGTTGCTGCTTTCTGAAATACATAATCTTTTGACTTGTTGAATAGTTTGTGTTTTCTACATGGGGAAATTAATGTTTCTTATTGGTCTGGATAGTTGAAGCGTGAGAAATGTCTCTTAACTCTGTAAGCCCTGCAGTGAAATTGTGTGACATGGAAGCATCTAGAATAATAGTTCCCCTCAGCATAGGAAGTGTTAGCATAAAAAGCCTTGTAGTCCCGTCCCTACCTCTAACAGCCCCAGCTTCAGTAAGGACATCCAATGGGGGGGGGAGGGACAGGTTCTTCTTAGCTGAAGCAGGACTGGAGAGTGCCGGGGGGGGGGGGTAACATCTTCTCTTTTGATCTCCATTGGGCTGGGCCATTAGATCTGCCTTGGCCTACCTCCAAACACAGATGGTGCTTCTCTTCAGTAGAGTATCATTTTCTGGGCAACATCGAACTGGCCTGGTTGACCTTTGCATCGGAAGCTGAAAGGATAAGATGTAACAATAAGATGGGGGTGGGGTGGGGGATGGGGGGATGAGAATCCATTGGTTGAGACTCAAATGAAAACTTCTTTTGGCTGGCATTTAACTTCACAAGCTAATATTGGCCTCAAGTTGCATTTCATCTTTAAAGAACTGTTACATGGATGAAAGCAAATAGTTTTGCTTGTTTCAGTCCATCTATTTTCTTCCAGACATTCATTGTGAACCCCTTTTGTAGTGCCACAAAAGCCCTCTTGCTCATACTTGTTACAAGCACTGCTAAAATTTCTGTTTTTCATTTAGCCAATAATCCAAGTTTGGGAGAATCCCTGGGAGATGGGTAATGGAAGGTTACAGTGTCTTTTGAAAGGTTTTCATGTTGTTATTGCGATGCCCTTCTCCATTACGAGTTCTTTATAAATGGATATAAAATTTTACAAGGAGTTTAGAGATCTGTTCAAGTGTTGATCTGGATTTTAAAAATTTAAACAACTTTTTTTTTATTCCAGATATCGCACCAGCTTTTACCCGGCCGCCAGTGGATACAACAGTTACAGAAGGAATGACTGCAGTTTTAACATGCGATGTTTCAGGGGCCCCAAAGCCTGCCATTGCATGGAAACGGGGTAAAAGCTTCATTTTCCTGTTGGGAAATCAGGCTTAATTATTGTTGTTGGCCAGAGAGAATTAGCTGAGCATTAGCCACTTCATGCACTGCAAGTTGGAGAAATGAAACTATTCTTTTGCTCTCTGTTTCAGGGAGCCACACTTTGGCCAGTGGCTCAGTTCGGATCCCCCGGTTCATTCTCCTTGAATCTGGCGGCCTCCGGATAACACCCGTCTTCCTTCAAGATGCTGGCAACTATACTTGCTGTGCAGTCAACTCTGAAGGATACCTGAATGCTTCTGCCACTCTCACCGTGTGGAGTAAGGAGTCGCATTTGTTTTAAATTCTGATATTAATCAAGGCCTAATCAGTTCTCATTGTGCCTTCAAGAAGCCAATTACAAAATTTTCATTTCATGGGTGTTGGTATGGGGGGGAGCCTGAATAATTTAATAGGCATAATGTGTGAGGATTCAATAGCTGATTTAAGTAGATCTACCAAAATCAAAACAGCACCCTCTGTTTTGGCAGGGGTGATTGGGCTGTTTCTGAAAACTTGAATTACAGACATGAAAGAACCAGGGTGGAATGTTCAACAGAAATAGAACTCTTTGCCTAATTTTAAGTGTATTTTCAAACCATCCAGTTTAAGAGAAAAGTGTTAAATATGGGGCTAAAGTTAGGGGCAGGTTAGGGGCTCCTGTTGAAAATAACAGTCTGAGTTTTTATTAATAGCTGTGTGTTGCCTTTCTTCTATTCTTGGATATGAATTGTAGCTAGTGGGCCAATGTTCCTTGCAGCACATGATGCATATCTAAAATCTCTGCATTTCATCGTGCATGTTAAATTGCGCCAAACTTCTGCAATGGTTGCTGCTAGAGGTGCTTGCCAATTATTTCCATGGATGAAAGGTGACAAAAAGATTTCTGCTGCACTGTAGCATCAAAACAAAACCATGGGAAGTGGAGGAAGTTCATAGGAGGAGGACATGCTGGTGTCCCTGCCAACTAACTAGACTTCCACCAGTCTAGGTGGCTTTGAGGTTCAGGGCAGGATTCAGAAGCAGAAGTTGGGAATGAAAATTAAGCTAAAAATACTAGTGTGAGGCCTGGCCCTTGGTTTCCAGTTGAATTGGCTAAATCCATCCATTGTCACTGTGCCTGGGATTATTTCAATGGATTTATGTGTTGCCAGGTCTGGGATGCTACATGGATATTATGTGAGCATCTTCCTAATAATGTGCAACAGGAGCACAGATGAGAGAATGTGGACTACTTGTTTGCCAGTGGTATGCAGACGTGGCAGAGGTTGGATAATCTCCCATTTGAAGTTCCTTTTTGAAAAGATCAGCTCTTTTGTATGCACAAAATGCCAGTTCATTTTAATGGCTAGTTGAATATTTTTTAAAAAATTATTACATTTAACCACTTACTGCATATGCAGCAATGCAAATTACACTATCCTAACCTGCGGGATGCAGAAGAAACGGTACCTAATGGCACTTGATTCTGGTGCAGACATCTCTTCAGGCACTTACAATTTGCTATTTCTTCAGGGGAATGGAACTTTGCTCCCATTTTCCCATTGATCTTCCTCTCCTGTACCTGGAATCAGCCAGTGTGGTCTGCAGCCCATATGCAGGCATAGTCAAAACAGCTGAGGCATTAGCTGCTTGCTTCAGTGACCTCCATTTCCAAGAGCCAAAACACACGTTAAGAAATACCTAGGTTCAGCACGTGTTCTCTTACCTCAAGGTTTGCCGGGATCTGTAGGCATCCTGGAAGCTTAAAGTTTAGCATTTACAGAGCAGCAGGGAAGGAAATACAGGCGCCTGTATTTCCCTTCCCCTTCCTGCTGCTCTGTAAATGCTAAACTTTAAGCTTCCAGGATGCCTACAGATCCAAGCAAACTTTGAGGTAAGAGAACAAGTTTAGCATTTACAGAGCAGCAGAAAGGGGAAGGGAAATACAGGCGCCTGTATTTCCCTCCCTGCTGCTCTGTAAATGCTAAACTTTAAGCTTCCAGGATGCCTACAGATCCCGGCAAACCTTGAGGTAAGAGAACACGTGCTGAACCTGGGTATTTCTTAACGTGTGTTTTGGCTCCTAGTTACAGTTGAATAACAGGACTTTAGCAACATTTGAGAAAACCTCTCCTTTTAGGTGTGTGTGTTTGTGTTTATTTGTTTAAACAATTTTAGCCTGCTTTTCTCCCTGGAGGGAGGACCCAAAGTGGCTTCCAAAAGTAAGCAGAGATTATGGATGTCACCAGGCTTTTTGATCTAGTAAGGATTGCCGAATGTCTTCTTCTCCATCATTTTTCTCTCTCCTTTAAAATGGGAGGGGGGATTCTCTATCCAGGGTCTGTGGTAGCGTTCGGCAGTTTTGGATATCTGTCAGGTCTACAGATATTTCTCAGTAAGAAACTTTATGTCCTTGAGGAGAAACTCTGAAGCACTAATAAAATGCTAATGTTTATAAAATATAAGCATCCAGAGCTTTGCTGCCTATAACCATGGTTAAGAAATCATGAGTTGGCTTTAGGAATATGTGCCTCCTCATTTATCTGGACTGAAAGTCCCCCAACCCTATGTCAGCTGCAGTTAATGGCAAACCTGCTTTGTAGTTGCTTAATGCACTAGTCAGTAGTCTGACCCTGGTTTGTGTTAAGGTGGATGTTGCTACCATTTTCCTTAATCTCTGCAAAGCGGGGATTGAGCTCTGACAATAGGGAACAGTGGGAGTAGAGAGCCCAAAAACTGGCTTCCAAATTCTTAATCACAGTTAAGAAGGAGCCTCCTCTCAGCAATGAAATTTGCTTTTCTAATATGTCTTGAGCTCTTACAACTTAATTGGAATCCAGTGGGAAATTAAATCGGGATTGGAGGAGGATGCGATTCTGTATTAAGCTTTTCTCCAGTAAACACTTGCCGTTAAGAATCTTCCACTGTTGGGGGAGAGGGTGGCCAACAAAAATAATCTTGTTTGGAATGACAAATGACTGAACGCATTGCCTTTGGAGGGCAAAGACCTAAGTCAAGATGGAAGCTGGCAATTTCACCTGGACTATGGGTTATGCTCTTTTTAGATCGCACTTTTATCGCCCGCTCTCCTGAGGACAGCACTGTTATCAAGGGAACCACAGCTATGTTGCACTGTGAGGCAGCGCATGACCCAAGGATTTCAATCAGGTTGGTGCTCTGCTGCTGTTTGTGCCATTTGTTTGGACTTAATTCCACAAACCATCCCAAGCTGTTTGAGGGGAGCTCTTTCCATACCCCAGTTTTGGCTCTCGGACTACAAACAACTGCATCGTGAGATTGTAGGTTGCACCATAAATCACGTCAGTCCCATTCTCCCCCTCCTTTTTAACTTCAGTCTTATATATTATTTACAATGAGCGACTGTTCCACTTCACGACTTCAGTACAACTTTCCATGATTTACTGTCAAGGTTAATACAATATCAATAAAGTGGACTTGTCAGAAGCTGCTTCTTAATGAGAATAAAACCCAACGAGATTTAATGGGGTTGTAGAAATGTTTGCACAGAGGGTCTTAAATTCCTGAAAGGATTACTTCCTTCCCCTCCTCCCCATACGCTGATTTCCCCCCCCATAATGTAATACCAAATTCAGGTATGGAGAATGGAAAATACCATCAGTCTTTAAGTGAGCCAGCTCTACAAGGGTGAGGAATTCCCTCTCTATTTTTTTGACAGGACAAAATTGTACATAAATGAAAGGTATCACAGATGAAAAGAGGGGGAAGCAGCTAAGGATGAAATAGCTTCCTTTTGAGACTGTAAAACAATGCTACTTGTACAGAAAAAGGAAAAAGGATTCTACATTTGTATAAAGGGAAGCAAAGAGTTGAAGTCTTTTCTCCCCCTTGTAACTGCTGGTAGGATTAGAAATTGTACTACAGACTGTGTGTAATGTGATTCTTTTCTGAGCAAGGGAGCTTAACATTCAAAAGCGTATGCACTGGAAATCATGCGAGAACTTAAGGTCCTAGTGGACTCAAATCTCGTGATTCTTTTCTATCAATCATATCATTGAAATCACCAACAGGAAAGTATTAATGTATGGATCATGAATTTATAAATCAGGTATATTTAATGCTAAACATATTTAGTATTTTTATGGTGCATTTTAAGTGTATGAAGCTCTTCACCATCACTGTCTCTGTAATACTTGAGGCTATCCTGTACGGTGGGCCAGCATATATTTTGTGACAAGTTTGTCACCCCAGCAATTCTGGTACTTTTTGGCAGGGCTTAGACAGGAATGCCACCAAGGGGAGTGGAGAAGGGAGACCCCCCCCCCCAAATCACGTATCAGGCCCAACT
Organism: Eublepharis macularius; assembly: GCF_028583425.1. NCBI lineage: Eukaryota > Metazoa > Chordata > Lepidosauria > Squamata > Eublepharidae > Eublepharis > Eublepharis macularius. The sequence goes on from NC_072801.1 coordinate 12,669,652, forward strand.
CGCTGTCGGCGGAGCCTAGAGAGCGAATCCGCCCTGAGTGCGGCGCCTGCAGGGCCCAAACTCCCAGGCTCACACGATCCACCGGCCTCAGCCTCCCCGGCACCTGGGATTACTAGGATTATCAGACCACATATGTTTTTTTTCTTTTCTTAGGACCCTACATTTCTAGTTGTTGAGAGGTACAAGTTTAGAGCCAGCAAAGAACAATAAAAGTGGTTGTACTTCAGTTGTCATTCCAGGAGAACTCCAGGCCCCTGTCTGGAGGTTGGCAACCCTAGCTGCTCAGCCCTGAGGAGAGCTGACTTTCTTTCTACTTAGCTGTCCCTACACCTCAGTGGTCTAGCACTCAAGGATAATTGCCTGATAACACAGGCTGTTGAGGTGTTCAGGGCTACATGAATAGGAAAGAACTTATCTGGTCCCAAATTTTAGTGGTACAAAGAGAGTTGGTTTTACCTCCCCAGTGTTATGCTGCATGGGAGGCAAGCTCACTTCATACCCATGTATGCCGTTAAAGGTATTTGAATTGAATTGAATTGACTTCATACCCCTAAAGATAATCACAACCCTCCCCCAGTTTAGGAAAACCAAATGACCTTTGCCCTTTTGTTTTTCTGACACCTAGGGCCTGGAAACAGAAAACCCAGCCCAGCTCAGACTGGCAATTCTTTCTGCAAAACCGACCTTGTTAAAAATCAATGGGAAATTTGCCATTGATTTTGGAGAAGTAGAATTGCACCCTTTAGCTTGAGCAGAAGTACATTTTATTAGTTTTGCAGGTCTGTCAGGCATTTCCTGCATCCAAATGAGCTCTCGGAAGATTGTTAGTGAACATCACTCTTCTGCATAATTATTTAGCTCTGTTTTTACCATATAATTTCAGCACTTGATATTTCATCATTTTTAACGAAATAGACAGCTGACTTTAACCGTCTGAAATACTGTGACAATCAGGTATGTTTGGAAGAAGGACAACGTTGTCATAAATCCATCTAGCAGCTCCCGAATCGCTATCGAAACAGATGGGACACTCATCATTAGCCAAACGTGGTCCGGTGACATTGGAGACTATACGTGTGAAGTCACTTCCTTCGGAGGAAATGATTCCAGAGTGGCTCGACTGGAAGTGATGTGAGTATTCTAGGAGTGTGCAGCTTTGGGTGCAGTACAACTCATTAATGATATCTTCCTTTCATTGTCTCCCCACCATTTTGTATTTTGATTTTCTGTTTGTTTTAAGAAACATTTCTAGAGGACTGTAGTCTGGATTATATACACTGTCATGGGGGCCAGTGCTACAAAGACCATGATTCCCTTCTGTAACTGGGGAAGGAATTATACTATTATGTCATTTCACCATCAGACTTGATTCAACCCCTGCAGTCCCTGCCCCAGTGTAATTGCCTTCCCCAGGGCTTTTTTTCTGGGGAAAGAGATGGGGTCACTCTCACCTGGGACAACTCCTGGGAGGAGGTGGTGTACGTCTCAATACATGGGCCCAAATGGCTGAAACAGCCTGGATCGGGGCCAAAATGGGCAAAATAGGCCATTTTGGGCCCGGTATTTTAAGAGCTGCCGGAACACCGTTCCGGGGCATTCCTGCTCAAAAAAAGCCCTGGCCTTCCCTTTTGTTAAGAATAGAGTTTGATTTACTTTGATTAATATGAATTTGAAAGTGGCTTTTAATTGCTTTTAGAATCTGCTTCTGAGGACTGTTTTGTTAGAATCATTTTAGGCGGATAAATGTTCTGTGTTCTTTTTATAATCTGGCTGTTTTTTGTTTTGTTTTTTATGGCTGGGTTTTTATTGCTTATTGTAATGTTTCTGATGCTGTTTTTATGATTTTCCCATGTTTTACTTCGTAAGCTGTCTTGAGAGCAGCTTTCTAGAGAGGCAGCAAATAGACGAATAAATAAACCTAACCTTTTATTTGTGGCAGAAGTGCAATGCAAGCAAGCCTGCTCCACTGGGCAAGAGAAGATGGTATTCTAATGCAGCCCTCTTTTAAACTTAATGCTGTATATTAATAGTTTTTGAAATTGCATCTGTTCGTGCTGGCTGGTCACATGTAATTTTTTCTCAGACAAGATGCCTGAGGCTCCTTCTTCCACTATATAACAAGTTCAATTCTAAGATTTGGTATCGTTCATCTGGGGTTTTTGTTACAGTATCACCTCTGCAGTGCCAAGCCTAGATTGAATTCTCTTCTAAAGCCATCTATTCCCCCCCACCCCCGCTCTCTCCTTCAGTTCTCCTTCTGGCATCAATTCATACACTTGGTTGAAATCCAAGGCTGAAGAGGCACCCTGGAACCAACTGCCTCCTCCTCTACTTAGAATGTTTCCTTTAGGGTCTTTGTGCTGTCTTCATAGCTGGACAGGAATTTGAGAATAGACTGGCTAGTACTTCATAACTTTAATTTTGAAGCCAAGCAGCAAATGCGTATCCAGCCATCCAGCGAAGATCTGCCTCCCTGCTGGCAAAGATGAGGAGGATGGTGACTAGAAACAGGGTATTTTCAGTAGTAGCACCTCATCTATGGATTGCTCAAGTCCTTGAAGCTTGCCTGATGCCTACCATATTGTTTTGTAGGAGCCAGGGCAAATTCTTTTTACCCAGGCTTTTAATTGAGGAGTTTTTAAAGCTATGGTCTGTTCCTAGTACGAAGTCTCTTTTATGGATATATTTAGGCTGCTGAATGGTTCTTTTATGCTCTTTTTATACCTTTGGTTTGTTTCTACTGGCTTTTTAAAATACTTTTAATAATGATAATTTATGGCATTGATTTTTGATTTGCGACCTATACATATTATAAATTCGCTCTCACTTTCACTCTCTCTTTCTCTCACTCTCTTTCTCACACACACACAAATATTATACATATATCGGTGAGCTCTCATATGTATAGATATGTACATATCTATACTTAAAACCCTAACCCTAAATAAATGAATAATATTGCCCCTTTTGAAAGCATAATGAGAATTCTCCAGGCTCTTGGCTGTATCTGTTAGAAACGTTCCTTACCAACCAGAACAGTGATCACCAGCACAAGATCCACCAGTGCCTAATTCCTTCTTCCACAGAGCATCCCTTCCCAACCCTACTAACCAATATCCTTTTCACTGGAGAAGCCAGGAACCCTCCCCCTTAAACTGTGGCCCACCCACAATGGGCCCCAAACCCAGAACTGCCTGCCCTCCTCAGCTTCCTGGCAGTCTTCCTTCATCTCCCACAACTTGTTTCCTTTATAAAGGGCCATGGATCTTCCTTAATCTCCAACATGTAAATTCAGATGTCAGAAACCAGCTGGTGCCTGTTTTCCCCTAAGGTTCTTGCAAACTGCAGGAATACTAGAGAGGGGAAAAAAGACCAAATCTAAGCATAGTGCAAGCAATGCAAAAACGAAGCCAGTGCAAATTTCTCTATTATTAAGTGAGAGTTAATAATAGTGATTCTCTTGGATGTATAGTAACAAAGCTCAAAATGACACCCTGTTAAAAACCCATCTTGTTGTGGATTCCATCTCCATATATTCTTCAAATTGCATTGACTGCCTCTTGCCATTTGTACTCTCTTTATTTTGTATGCTTCGTCTCGGAGAGAACAATCGGAAAGAAGTCAGGCAGAAAGCAGATTATCTTTTCCTACACAATGGAGAAGGTTTTTAGTAATTTCCAGCCTCTCTGGTGGGCTATTATCCAGGAAAGAAAAATTACTGCTGCATCCAAATTTACCTGCAATGGGAAACAACACAAGCAAATAATAATAATAGAACTGGCTTCTCCCTTCGTCAAACGTCAAGCCATTTTAAAAGGTTGCATCCTAGATTTTTCCTGAGGTCATCTGCAGAGGCAATGTATCATGCAAGTCACATCTGAAATGTGTTGCCTTTACTAGAATAAGGCCAAATTTCTCTCATGTAAACCACTAAGAAGGCATAATCACGAAAACATCCCATCCCACTGAGACTCCATGTTTCCATCAACAGTGGGTGAAAATCTATTGTATGAAGGATAGCGTCCATTTTGAAACTCCAAGAAAATATCCTTCACTAGGCTGAGCCCCACGTCAAGGAATGAGACTCTGGGGCTGGAATCAGCAGTGCAGAGTACGGGTGTGCACTGTGCACCCAAACAAAGTGGGGGGGGGGCGGGATGATCTGGATCTAAGTTTCAGGGATACCAAAATTTGATATCTCTGAAATCCTGGTCAGATTCTGTAATCTGGTTAGAAAGTCTCAAATGTGTCTAGTCATTATTCCTCATGCAGAAAGACTTCTGGTTTCGGGTAATGGCGAGACCGACGTGATCCGGAGCTCCGGATCATCCGAGGTGCTGTTTTTTTTGGCTGGTGGGGCATACTGATCGGCCTCAGCCTCCTGATTTCAGCTAGAAATCAGGCTGGAATGCTTGAAGCCCGGAGAGTGAAGGGTCTCGGCGGGTTGGAGGCTCTGAATAAAGGGCTTTCCTCCCAAGCTTTAAGATCCTCCTCGGAGAAGGGCGGCTAAAATCTCTGCAGCAGCTTTTGGAGTCATTAAATTGGCATAGGCTCGTTGTTCCCCAAGCCTCGGGAATGGAATTGGACAGAATTGGACGTTTGAAGCAGCGAGTACAACCCAAGAAGTTTGTGTTAAGCTAAGATTACTATCGCCCCCAACGGACTGTTTTACTGAGCATTATTCCTTATGCAGAAAACTATTTAGGGGGGTGGGTGTGTCATTTTTCAAGCAAACTGCAGGGAATCTGTTCCTTCCTGTCCGCTAAAGACCCCCCCCCCCCAAGTTTCAGGAATTTTTTTGGCTCTTGAACAAGCTGCCCTGAACCACTCTCCAATGTTTCCTGTGAGGGAAACATTTCCAAGGGTTTCCAGGCAGAGGAAAACCATAAGCAAAAGCAACCCCTGGCCAAAAGCCAGTCCCAGATGCAAGACTCATTCCCCTGCAAGCTGCATCAACAAAGTCCAACAGAACCAAAGTGAAGCAAGGGAACCAACGTGAAACCAGAGAATCTCAATGTCACACCAGAGAAGCCAAGTGTAAAAGTGCAGAATCCCAAACTGAAGCAAAGTGGGGGGTGGGGTTGAGGCTCACTGGAGTTGTGGAGTATTACAAGGCAGCTGACAGCCGCTTGAAGGGCTCTTTTACAGCTCAGGCAGAGGTAGAGGGGCAGGACGGGACGGGAATTTATTTTGCCAGCCCTGCACCACTCTCCTGCCACGGAATGGAGCTTGTCTCCATCTTGTGCCGCTGCTTTCCTGCCTATGCTGCTGTTCTCTCGCTCACTATTGCTCTACCTCTGCTGCAGCTGCCTACAACCAAATAATCTGGCCCAGCATAGCTCTGCTCCCTGGATCCGATCCAGGATTTTCCAATGTGATCTAGCATAGCCAGATTGTGCCAAATCAGCATTAGCTATTTAATCAGATCACAAATCCTAGATCACGCTCCTCTAGTGCAAAGAGCTCAGAATGTCATGTCTGAGCCCCATCCATGCCAATTTTAATTATCCTTTTGCGCTGAACCATTGTATCCTGCTGTAACTTGATATCATTTTACCCATGTCATAACTATTTCTTTCACAGGCTTTCACAGGTGTTTATCTGATGGACTGTAACAGCTTCCAGCGTTTCTGACCTTGCACTCCCTCTCAGACTTTGCTATGTCTTGCTTCCTAGTGACTCAACTTGATATTACAAATATGTGAAACGTTCTCACACAAGAAACGCGGCAAAAGCTAGTTTATGATTGGGAGGAGGGAAAAGAGCAGACTTGAATGTTAAAAGAGAAGTCTCTCTCACATGATGTCATTCCTGTCAACTTTCACTCTTGCTGCTTAGATGCTTACTTAGTTTCTGAGTAGTCCTATGGACATATATATGGAACTGATCTGATTTCTGAATAAAAGCCATTTAACCAAGAGCCTGTGTCTTGCTGCAATGGTCCAGGGATCTGTCTGCCATATCCTGTCATCCATAGCCTGACACAGATGCTGTTCCAGCCAAGGCTGAAGGTGGGCTGACAAGTATTCCTGAGAGGAAATGTGGGGATACTTGCCCCTTTCTCTGGAAGACACTTCCAGCTTTTAAAGACATCATGCCTAGTTGCAGTGGCAAGTTCTCCAGAAGGGCTGGGATGCTTCTTGGTCTTGTGTGACTCGAGTGGTTGGCTGGGGAGAGATCCCAGGGCCCAGTCTTTAGGGACATCAAATGGGGCACCTGGAGGCATCTGGGCAGCTTCCATTTGGGGTGATGACAGGACCTCCACCTCTTCATCATCCAAATGTTTGGCTTCTGTTACAGGTGAGAAAAATCAGTGCTCTGGTCAATGATGGAACATTTATGATTTCCAGTACAATTTATACCATGTTAACTCAGAATCAAAGCCCACCAAGGTGTGTGGGACTGAGGTCCCCACCACATTGATAAGGATTCCAATGTAAGGACAAATGCGGGCCACATTATTTGCATTTCCACTGAACAACCAGAAAGGAGAGAGTTTACTGTTTGGAGCAGAGCAGTAGCAATAGGGAGAGGAGGGTGCTTTAACCCTTACTGTCCAAGTTTTCCCCCCATGATATTGCAATTGCTGCATCCTGGGGGAAGACGATGTTGAGGGGGAAAGTGTTGTATAAGGAAAAGGTGAAGCACTCACGCCTTTCCCACTGCAGACTATACTTTGCTGCTCCCATTTTGGAAGCCCTCAGACCTGCTACTGAATGTCCAATTCAGCCCAAAGTCACTGGGGTTTTGCTTGTTTATCCAGTTTTGCGCCTCGCATTCTTTTCCCCAGCTGCGCTGCTTACTGCAAGTCAAACTTCATGGCAGACTTGACTTAGCAAGTCTTTTGTGACTGAGGCGAAAAGCTTTTTTAAAAAAAAATTGACAAGGAAGCTTGCTTAATCTCCCTTGCCTTCTTGGGTAATCCTCTCTTCAGTCACAGTCTCTCTAATTACCTGCTGTTGGACTCTCTCTCATTTTCTCCTTTCCCTGAGAAATCTTTCCAAAAACATTTCTGGTTTATTTCCCTTAGCAAATAGCTTGCCTTTAACTAATTTTGTAAGATACTCTGTGGGTGTTTGTGGAGTAAAATTTTGGCTCCAGCACTTAAACTGTTTCTTAAACATTTTTGTGTATTTTGGTCTTGTGTGTTTCACTGACTAGTATCTACCATTATTCCCCTGCCTTCCCAATTCCCTCTTGTTTGCATAGCAAGTTAAATGGAAGCTATGGCAGAATCCCAGGAGGCACCACCTTAAGATCAAACACTGCCTAAAGGTGGCTATTTTAAGATATAGTCTGAACGAACACTGAGCTGAAATGTGTTTATGTTGCATGAACATGTTCATGTTTATGCCCCCTACATTTGATAATTTCTTTCACACCTCTTTTCAAAAGCATGCAAAAAAAAAAAAGGATACCCTTGACCCATTTCAATCTGGCTACAGGCATGGCTTTGGGATAGAGATAGCTCTGGTGGATGATCTCCATCTACAGCTAGATAAGGGAAATGCCTCTCTGTTCGTTCCCCCTAAATCTATTGTCCGCTTTTTATAAGTTCAATCACTTGCTGTTGAGGGAGAGTTTGAGATCAGATAGAGAAGATCCTCGGTGTAGCTCTGAATCCAGTTTGAGATTTTTTGTGATCCATTGTATGCAGGAGGAGATGGCAGGAGATGAGGAACTGCTATATGAAATCTGTGGCGGGGAGTTCCACAGGAGTCTGTGATCTCTCTGAAGTTATCCAATATATGGGCTTCTCTGCACAGATTTTTTCCCCATCAGTTCTGCCCCGTACAGCTTCAGTTCATCCTCTGATTACTACACACATTTTTTTGCCTTTAGTGTTCATTTCAGCCCTCCCCCCCACAAGTTTTTCTCTGTTCTTTTGAGATCACAGTCTTTTTATTAAAAAAGCTTGATTCTGAGCCACCTTAGTTCATTGTGCAAAATGTTTCTTTTGGTTTTGTTTGTCCTGCCCACTCCCATCTACTGCCAAACCCACTTTCTGATGATTGGTTGTTTGTCATAGTCAAGCCACTCCTCTCTCCTTCCACCTCCCTCCCTCCTGGTTTTGTTTTCTATCTTTTTTTCATAGCAAGTTTCATAATGTTACAATGACCTAATGTTGCAATAATAGAGGCAGCAGGATCTTTGAATCCCCAGCTTTCATTTAAAACAAAAAATAAGTCTCTAGCCCCTTCCGTTGTGGAGATATAAGTAAAAAGGTGTGTCTTCTCAATGGAAAGGGTTAGAGACTTGCTTTTTTAAAATGAAAACTGGGGGTTCAGAGCACCTGCTGCATTTATTATGATAATGTTATAAAAAAGGGGGAAGGGGTGCTGTGACACCAGCGATGATGTCACTGACGGCGAAGCACCTTGGCCTTGAAAATCCTGAGTATTTAGGACATGGGAGGAAGAAATCAACGGACTACACAACTGTTTAAATGCCGAGGGAGGGCAGATGTGTGGGGAAAACTGTACCCGAACCGATTCCAGTGCTTATGGATCAACTGCTAAGAAAATCAGGAGTAAGTTGACTGTACAGAAAAGCCCTATTTTAGAGTTTGGATATGAGTTGTCATCACTACGTGAGTGGCTCCCACCTTGATATATCATTAAACAAGCCATCGAAGGCTACTGTCTCTGCCCTAGGCTTGACTGCCATAGTCAAATATACAAGAGATAAACTAAATTATGACAAGATGTAAGTGATGCTTGTTGATCAGATATTGGCTTTGCAGGGGGGGGGCGGTCTTAGTTCCCACATTAGATGAGGTCCAACTATTTGACAGACACCATGAAGAGTTTGAACTCGTGAAGTTGGTTCAGTTAGGTGTCTGCAGTTGTTACCAAAAGTGCTGTTTACTAAATACAATTAGCCTGTAAGGTTTCTGCCTGTTTAGAGGCTGCCAATCTGGGCACCCTGATGCATGCAACAGTTCTATTGTATGTTGTGCCTTAGGTGCAGGATGACCTTATCGATATGATTTCTAAGGTTTCTCTTTGCTGTTTTAATAAGATAGTTATTTATTAAAACATTTATATCCCACCTTCCCCCCAAGGCTCAAGTTGGCTTACCATCCATACTGAAAAACAGCAGATAAAACCCAAATTCTGTCTCTCACCTAGCTAAATAAGATTCCTGCTGCTTATACCCCATTAAAAGCTCTGAATAAATTGCCAGGCAATGAAGCTCTTTTAAAAGAGGCAAGCTGTGTTCCTGATGGCCCGCCCCCACCAAAAGGCAGGCTGCTGGATTATGATGACCCAGTTGCAAGTTCCAGGTTTTCATTAAGGGCAACCCAGTGTAGAGCCTGTTAGTGTGATCTAGCTACAAGGTTACAAAATTAGCAGTGTTGGGTAAGCTGAGTCTATGGAAAGAGAAGGCTGGGGAACCAGTTGCAGCTGGTAGAAAGGTACTCTCGCCACTCCACCAATCTGCTTTTCAGCCAGCACATTTGGATCCATGAGTACCCTCATGCTCTTAACCTGTTTTGCAACGCCATCCTTACTCCACCCACCACCAGTGGATCCAAACCTTCCTCAAAGCTGTCACCTCAGTCTTCTCTGGATTCAGATTCAGCTTGTTTTGCCTTACAGTGCAATCCTGACCAGAGTTCCTCCAGTCTAAGCCCATTGATTTCAGTGGGCTTAGACTGGAGTAACTCTTCTTAGGATTGCACTGTTAGCCACTTAAATACAACCTCAATATTCTGGTTCAGAGGCAGGGCTTGTGCCTCTGAAGATAATGTAATGTAGAACAAGCTGTCATCTGCATATTGATGCCATCCATCTCCTGAGATTTGGACACTGTAAACTTTCTGTGGTTTCTATGACTTTTAATTTATTGCTCACCTTAGGTCCCTGTTGCCTAGGAGAAAGGTAAGCTTATAAATATCCTCAATAAATGCAGGGCTAGCATGCCCATAGAGGCCAGGTAGGCGGTGGCCTCAGGCGCGAAGGCACTGGAGAGGCTCCAGAGGGGGTGTCGGGGGCGGAGACGCGCGCCGCGGAGCTGGCTTGGCTGGCCCGCAGCTGCTGCAGCCAGCCAGCCCTGTGCTGCTGCTGCCGCCGCCGCCACCACTATACAACCCAGCCGGGCGCAGCAGCCACGAGCTGCTGCCGGGGCGGCGTGCGGAGCACGGAGCAGCCTCCGCCCGCCACCCCAGCCATCCGCCGGCGAATGCCCCCAGCTTGCGCTGCACGATGACGTCATCGTGCGATGACAGGGGTTTGCCTCAGGCGCCAGAAACTTGGGCGCTGGCAGTGAATAAATGCAAGGAAGCAGGAGTTGGTTGAAGAGAGAATGTGGCACCATTTCTCAGGCAAAAGAGGCTCGCCAATGTACCGGCAGGCAAGCTTGCAGCCAGAGGCAAGGCTGCGGGAGGAGGCAAAGAGCCAGGGCTTAGGGTTCACAGGGAGGAACACAGGTGTGGCTGGACTCCTCTCCTGCAGCCTACATGGTTGTTGCCATTCTCTTGGGCGGTGGCAGAGGTGACAATCATTTTCGTAAGTGGCTTGGAGGGGCCCATTAGCCCATCAATGGAGGAGGGGGCACTGAGGGGGCAGCCAAGCAGACGTCCTGGCCTTCTCTCCATACTTTCAGGTTCCTCCTTCTCCACCCACAGTGTGGGGTGTCCTCATCCTCTGTTGCTGTTCACCCTTCCTTCATGCTGCTGCCCCTGGGTAACCATCGGAGTGGGCCATTCGTGGGAGTAGAGGTTAGGGTTCTCAGCTGTCCACCAGTGGCAGATAAACTCCCGGGAATTTGCCCCCTTGTCCGCCGATTGCCTAGCAATTGGAGGGAGATAGCATGCTCCCAGAGGTTGCCCATCAGCAGCAGGCACCTCAGGACCGTGGTCTCAACTGGTGCAGCGATGTCACGTCGTAACGCCACCCGCGGGAGCATTTCCATGCTTTGTTTGGGGCCGATTTGCAGCCTTTGCCTCGCTACTGAGCTTCCTCTGGTCTGGCGGGGGGGGGGGGGGCGGGGGCGGGGCTGGAGGCTGTGGCCTGAACGCCAGTTGTTACAACCTCATTACACCCCCTTTCGGACTGTTGACATGACCAGGTGGCCAGCAGGCTGATCCACAACGGCTTTATGCTAGGTTTTTGGATTCCTTACATGGGACCATTTCTGGCCACAGATGCAGACAATTGGAAGTCAGCTCGAGACCTTGCACATGTGGTAGCTGCCAAGGTACAGAAAGAGTTGTTGGTGGGCCAGATGGCTGGCCCATTCGACCCACCCTTTCTCCACAATCTCAAGATGTCGCCTCTGGGTGTTGTCTCCAAGGAAATACCTGGGGAGTACCAGCTGATACACCTTGAGGACCTTTCTTACCCCAAAGGTTCTTTGATTAATGAGGCCATCCGCAGGAGTTCTTCTCTGTGTAGTATGCCTTCTTCAACTACACAGTTCCCCTGGTACACTAATGCAGATCAGGAGCCCTTATGGCCAAGTGCGACATCCAGTTGGCCTGTTGCCAGTACCCTTGGACAATTCCTGCCTCTTGGGGTTTAGGTTTGATAGTCACAGGTACATGGATAAAGCTATGCCAATGGGATGCACAGTTATATGTGCAGCCTTTGACATGTTCAGCACCTTTCTGGAGTGGGCAGCCAAGGACTATTGTGGTTGTCCCCATGTCACATATTACTTGGATGATTTTTGTTCATAGGACTGGCAAGGAGCACCCTGTGTGCCAACAGGCTACGGGCATTTCAGGCACTAGTGGAGGGATTGAGGTGCCCTTGGATCCCGGAAAGACCGAGGATCCCACCAGTCAGCTGGCATACCTGGGAATCCTGAGTCAGCATGTACAGCCTGCCAGCAGACAAACTGATGGTTCTAAGCAGCAAGAAATGCCGATGTGTTTTGAAGGACACATTCAATGCTAGGGCATTTCAACTTCACATGCAGGCTCTGGGGAGAGCCTTTTGCACTTGCTTGGCCAGGGCAACTACTGAATTACCAAAGGGATGGAGGCAGACCTACAGGTGTGGCACACTTTCCTGGCCAACTTTAATAGCATCTTCTTCTCCTGAGCCGACAGAGGTAGGAATCGCCTTTCAGGTGCATTCCAGTGCTGCAGGAGGCATTGGGTTTGGAGTGTACATGGATGGGAGGTGGTGCGCCCAGTGTTGGCTGGCTTCCTGGTGGGGGACTGGGATCAGCAGGGACCTTACATTCTTGGAGTTCTTCCCAATCCCGGTGCAGTGGCTCTATGGCAGGACACATTCTGGAACAAGAAGGTGCAATTTTGGTATGACAACCAGGCTGTGGTGCGGGTTGTTAACCGGCCATCACCAAGCGCTGAGAGAATCATGTGCCTTGTCTGGAGATTTGTCTTGGTCTGCTTGAATGCTGCTGACATCATGGCTGCAGCTCACTATATTACAGGTGTATATAACATGGTGGACACATTGTCTCACTTTCAGGAGGAAAGATTCTGGGCTTTGGCATCTGGAACTGGGAGTTGCTCAGATCTCTTCCCAGAGGATTGTGGGAGCTTGGGATCGACTCATCTTGCAGGGAGTATTGAACTCAGTGGCACCATCCACCAGGCAGGCATATTCGGTGATAGTTTCATCTTTCTTAGTGTTTTTCAGCTGGTCAAAGGGGTGCAATGCCTTGCTGGCTTCAAAGAGAGCAGAGTACCTGGTCTACTTGCATGGAAAGGGGTACGTCCCCAAGACCATGTTTCTCCTTCAGGGACTCTTGGGGCAATTCCCCAGCATCTGCCAGTCATGGTTCAAGATCACACTATTCCGAGCAGCCTTCACTTTGTCATTTTACGGGGCCTTCTGGGTGGAGGAACTGGTGGCAGATTCAACTGGGGACTGGTCTGCCACGGCACTGGCACTGAGTGACGTGAGAGGGGAGGAGGCTCCAGCCCCGGGTTCAGCACTCAAAAAACAATCAGCTAGAATGGGGAGCCTTGATCCATTGGTGCAGAGTGGCCAGGGGGGCCCCTTGTCCTGTAAAAGTGACACTGGCCTTCCTGGCCATCTGCCCACACATCTCAGGCCTATTGCTCATGCATGCTGACAGAGCATCTCTTACCAGGTTCCAGTTCATCTCCATGGAGGGGTTGGAGTCTGCTGGGTTCCCCACAAGGGAGATTGAGTACCGCTTTTTCAGGATTGGAGCAGCCACCAGTGCGGCAGAAGCAGGGTTGCCCATGTCTCGCATACAATCCACTGGGTGCTGGACCTCGAGGGCATACAAAGGAACATACGGAGCAAGTCCGGTGCTAATGCTTCTTTGTTCTAGTTGCAGGTAAAGGGTCCCCAGCAGCAGGCTGGCTGGTGAGCAGACACAGCAGTAGAGGCAACATTGCATCAGGTGGATTGGGACTGTATCGCCTGCACGTGGGCCAGTGTCATGGTTGGTCATGGCTTGGTTGCCCAGATCCTTTTTGTGCTGGTTGGCCGGAGGAGGCAAGGAAAGAAATTTTCCCTACAGGGCCAGATTGGCCAGAGTCCCTGGGGATTTTTTCTCCTTTCACCAGGCATCAGGGCTATAGGACCCCTGGGGAGGGGGCTCCAACTTAGCTGCAGCCATTGGAGCATTGGTGAGAGTTGAGCCTGTGTGGGCCTCTTCTGGAGGCGGTTTTGAGGCTTTGGGCTGGATTCACTGGGTGAGTGGTATGGACTGGGCAGCTCAACCCGCCTCTTTTGGGGTCCCCTTAAGGAATCTGGGTGAAGCCTAGGTGGGCTGTTGCAGGCTTTGCCTTGAGTGGCAGGGGCCATCTGACCATGCTGGGATGGTAATACATCTCCTGCCATTCCACAGTGCCCAGCAGGCTTGCTGCTGAAGCAGCCAAAGGCAGAGGGCTGTTTGATGCAATGGATCCATTGCCCTATGCCTTGCCAGTGCTCCTAGCTGTACTCAATAAAGTTGTGGCCCATTACATCCAATAATGCTGTTTGTATTCTTTGCCCGGAATGCCAGCCTCGCCTCGACCATACAGATGCAAAAGAGGCTGGATTCGGTTTCATTTTCTCAGCCATGTCGGACGCTCCTCTTCGCAGGTCCGAGAGGAAGTGCCCGAGCACCCTGTCCGGGCGGCTGATCTGCGAAGATTAGCCCCCAAAACTCCCAGTGAGGGAGGCTGGGTCCGGGATGCTGCGGGAAGAGCCCCCCGGAATCAATGCGGGGGGTTAATTGCCCGTTTGTCCCTACGGAGGCCGGCAGACGTGCGCGGCGCCTCGAGTGCTGCCGGGCCATGGAAAACGGCAAAGAGCAGAATTAGGCGAAAGCCTGCAAGTAAGCGAATCCCTTCTGTTACTACAAGCGCACGCGAAGGAGTGGTGGGATCTGAAGCTAAGAAGGCTCGTTCTTCCCCTTCGCTGAGTTTCAGAATCTGGTTGGCGGTTCCCCCCCCCCCCTAAAATGGCAACGAAAAAACAAAGTCCCGCTCTGGGCAAGTCAGTTTCGGCTGCCCTGAAGGGAGAGTCGTTGGAGGAAGTAGTGCGGAGGGCGGTTGGTGAAGCCATAAAACCCTTTGTTGACAAGCTGAATGAAACAGATCAAAGGGTGAGCTTAATTGAGAGCGAAGTGAAAACCATTAAGGAAGCAGCGGGGGGGGGCAGAGAAGTCTGCTCGGGAAAGTGCGTCACTCGTGAAGGCTATGAATAAAGAGCTTAAGCTGGTGGAGAACCAGCTGATCGGGCTACAAGTGGAACGAACACAGACAATTTTGCGCCTCCAGAATGTGAAAGAGGAGGAAAATGAGGATTTATGGGGTCTGGTCTCGGAACTACTGGCGACACCCGCGAGAGCAACTAAAGAAGAAGTAAAAAGCGCCATTTTGGAAGTCCGTCGGGCTACTTCAAAATATGCAATGAAGCGTCAGCTGCCTCGCGAGATCATCATTGATTTTTCATCTAAGAGGACCCGGGACACTATCCTATATAATTCATACAATGCAGATTTGGACTTTTGGAGTAATAAAGTTAAGATATTGAAAGACGTCCCATTTCTAGTTCAGAAAAGACGTTTTAAGTATAAAAAGTTCGCAGCGCTTCTAAGAGAACGTGGAATAAAGTACAAATGGTTATTTCCAGAAGGAATCTGGTTCAGTCACAAAGATCAAGCTTTCAAGATATTATCAGAAGATCAAGTAAGGGATTTTGAGGATAAAAATCCGGAATTTCAGTGCACCAAGCAAGACGAAAAGGAGAAGTCTGAGGGGGGGGGGAGGAAACGAGCACTGCAGCTGCAGTTGCTCAGAGAGAATTGCGTCCGGGACCCAGGAGGGGAAGGAAAATTTAATTTGAATTTAAATTGTAATTTGCATTTAGTAAGGTCAACCACTCCATCAATATAACATAAAGCTTTAACTTTTGAATAATGGCAGTATGAAGGGAAAACATTTTGTGTAGCATAGTGGTTACATGTTGTAGTTGTGTTTTTTTTTCCTTCCTCCCCTTGTTCCCTTTCTTCCCTTTGTATTGTTAGTTAATGTAGTTAATAAAAAAAAAACAGATGCAAAAGAGGCTCACCGACTTATCAATGGGCAAGGTTGCAGCTGGGGACAAGGCTGGGGGCGGAGGCTGGGAACAGAGGCAAAGAGCTGGGGTTGGGGTGCAGAGGGAGAAGCGCAGGCATGACCAGGCTCCTCTTATTCAGCCCACATGGTTGTCATCATTCTCCTGGACCACAGTGGAGATGATGGACTGTTTTCCCTCCTTCCCCTGCAGGGCCCATGGCAACAGGGGGTGGCCTGTCACAACTTTAGGCGGTTTAGAGATATTGGACCAAATCCCCTGGGGTGAGTGGCGGACTGGACAGCTCACTCTGCCTCTTTCAGATCCTCTTATAGAATCTGGGGCAAAGCTGAAGGGTATGTGCATGGGTGGGCTGTTTTAGGCTTTTCCCTGGGTGGAAGGGGCCCTCTGACCACACTGGGACAATAGAACATCACCTGCCATCCTGCAGTGCCCAGCAGGCATGCACCCACCAAATGGCAAGGGGCCATTCAGTGCAGTAGATCTGTGGCCCTATGCCCTATGCCTTGCCAATGCTCCAATGGCCATAATCAATAAAATCATGGTCCATTACATCCAACAATACTGTGTTGTGAATTCTTTGCCCAGGGCACCAGCCTCACTTCACCAGTACAGATACAACTGGGCTGTTGCTCCCTCACTCTCCTGTTGTGTCATCGTACTTAGATGACTGGTTCATGAAGAATTTAGGATGCACTTCCAGAAGAATAGCCCTTTGAAAGTAGTTCAGTGACAGTGTTAAATGGATCACCTCCACATTTTGTTGCATATTCCAATGTAGATGTCATCCATTTGTGTTGCATTATTTTTGGTAGGATATGAGTCCAAATGCTCCATCTGTATTCTTTCCTAACTAATTATACACAACTGCATGCAGTTAGAAATCATTTGTGAGGGGAGAAGGGGAATCTTGTGGCCTTGATAGCCAGTGGAACTGTCAGTGCAGTGAGAAAAGGCAGAAAGCATTTAAGAACATTTAAAGAGCCCGCTGGTCAGACCAGTGCTCCATCTAGTCCAGCATAATGTTTCACACAGTGGCCAACCAGTTGCCCTGGAGCATCAAACAAATGGGGCTTAGTGTCAGATAAGCTTCCAGCATCATCTGCCATGCACTTGGTGTATTGTGGTTGTGAAAGTATTGTGTCTCTGAGTACATGCAGAGTAAAACCAGTATTCTGTTGCTTTGTTGCTAACTGCTTATCTTCTAGGCAAGGTGTTTAGGTTACCAGTTCTTGCTGAAGCCTGGGAATTTGACCTTGGACTTAATACAGAGACTGAACAAAGCTCCTTTCCTCCCCCCCCTTCCCCTCTTCCCAGGCAATATGCGCCAAAACCTCCAACAGCCTCTCCTTCCCACTGCGGGGTGGGGGTGGAGACAATGTCTTATAATTGAACCTGCTTTACTATCTTTAGGCATTCCGGTCAATTCCATTGTTACAGCATCTTGAACTGATATTTTTCCTAATAAAATCATCTTTAACTCATACACAAGAGTGATGCAGTGAAGTGATTGGAGAAGTATCTGGCAAGACCTGACACTTGGAGATGGAGGCCTTCTGGTGCTGCTGCCTCCTAACACTGGTATTCAGAGATTTGCTGCCTCTGTAGATGGAGGCTCCCTTCAGTCACCATGGTTCATAGTCATGGTGCCTGGATTCCTGGGCTGGGGGGGTGCCTTCTCTTTTGCTTCCCTCTTTTCTCCATGCAGCAGCAGATCAGAGGTACAAAAATACAGGCACAAAAAATGCACACAGGTAGTGTGCATGTATAAGGAGTTCATGAACACTTTTTCATTTATTCATTTACCAACATTTGCAGCAAAATCAAACCTCATGAAAATTCAGGACAGCCCTAGTATATCTGCCGTCAGTCTCAGTGAGAAAGACGGATTATAAATAAAATAAATAATCTTAACAATATCTGGTATTAATCAGTTGGCTTCCTTACAGCTACTGTCTGACTGTTGGCTTTTTGAACATAAAATGCAATAACTAGAAATTTCACTTTGGTATAAAATCTTAATAAGCTCATTTGGGAGTTTAGGAAAGAACAAAACGTGCTACAATAATCTTAAGCACAACCTTGAAAGAAAGAAAAAAAGGCTTCATCTCTTCTTGACTTGATGGAATGTTTTAACTTCAAAGCCAACAGATGAAGAGTACTTTGTGTTACCAAACAACCATTCGCCATTTTGTGCAAGCTCGGCCATCTGTCTAGCAAAGTTCTCCCAAAGATGAGTTCTGTGGTGCTTAGTCATATGCACATTTTTACCAATGGAAGGAACACTGATGATGACTTTTGGTTTAATCCCTTGGGATACAGTCCTGACTTCACAGCGAGCACTGTAGCTTTTGATCTCTCTGTCTTGGCTTGCCACAGAAGACTGACCCAATGTAGCCATTGTCATTGCTCTGAAGCAGGGAATGCAGTGGAACGGAGTTCCGGCTCCTCTTGAAAATGGTCACATGGCCGGTGGCCCCGCCCCCTGATCTCCAGACAAAGGGGAGTTTAGATCGCCCTCCACGTTGTGCTGCGCCATGTGACCATTTTCACCGAGGGCGATTTAAACTTTAAAAAACTCCCCCCTTGTTCCAGCTGACACAAAGTGACGTCATTGTGACGTCCTGGGTTCCACCACTGAGTTCCACCACCTTTTTTTCCGGAAAAAAAGCCCTGCTCTGAAGTCCAGTCAACATTTTCAGCCAGGCAAATAATTCCATGGATGTAAAGAAAAGGAAGACTTAATTTGCAGATGGTTTGAACAGTATTCACCCCAGGTACAGCTATTCATGATGGCGGCAGCAACTCATTTATCATCCTCTCCATTCAATGGTTTCAGTGGAGTGCTTCGATACTTGACGCAGAAGCTAGCATTGGTTAAAGAGAGATTAATATTTGTTAATCTCCACTTTTGCATACAATAGAAGGAGCAATATGTTGCCTCACTCAAGAGTTCCTCTTCAGTTGTAAAGGATCATTTCTGGTGCGATGTGTTTCTTGCACACTGATTGCTTTTCCCCCTGGGGACTTTGGTATGCAAGCATCGTCTGTTACTGGCAGTTAACAGATTTACCAAAGGCATCAGTGTTTTATATTTTATAGTTGCGGAAGGTGGTACAGAAGACCGTTAAAAATGACCTGTTAGCCACTTGCCACTGAGGGTGTCAATCAAAGTTACTACTTATACCTCCTATGGGTTTAACAGGCAAAATGAGCTTGCACCAATGTATCAGTTTTAACGAGCGCACAACATATTAGGGTAGGTCAGGTGTAGATGACTTGAGACTGAAAACTCAACTGATACTTTGGCGTATTAATACTAAGAAATTTGCAGGGAGCCTGACAGGATAATCAATGCAAAGCAAGTCCTAAATCTCCATATAGACCACAAGGAACATTAATTTGGGCAGTCTTTCAGTAGCTGAGGCTCAAGTCTGCTTTCCTAATGAGCACAGACAAGCTCAATGTTCAGTGGTTCAGAAGTCAGAGAGTCCCTTTACATTTCCACAGAACATTCAGAATTCGAAGTAGGCAGAATGATCCCCCTCCGCAACAACTCTGTGCCCAGTATTTTATAACGGATCCCTCCAAACCAACAGAAGAACAGACTTGACTAGTCGAGTCAGGCACTGGCAAGTTTCTACTGTAAACATGGGAGTATTTACTCAGTACGCCTGCAACTTCCCCCATAGCTAAAGATTCTGCAGCTCTGCAGTTGCAGATGAGGTTTTGCATGATTAAGTAGTTGTGACAATTTTCACCAGGTGTCTCTAGAATGGGCAGACTGGGAAGAAAAAACAGCCCAGAAAAAGGGCCCCACGCCACTGAGGGAAGCAGGGAGGGAAGGAAGAAGAGTCAACATAGCTTGGCCAGGCTTCTCCTTTGCTGCCGAGTGCTCAGCAGCACCATGCGCTTCCATCCCTTTCTCTTCCCAGCATGGGGTTTGATGGGACCTCCATCTCCATCTGGCTTGGGGCAAGGACCACTGGCTTGCAGCAGCTGCCAACTGCCCCACTCAAGGTAAGGGCTGTCCTTGCTTGAAGCCCTGGTGACTCTGGCTGGGGGAGTGTTTGCACACATCATCAGCCCACTGGGCCTTTTCCCAGTGGCCTTAATGACCAATCGCTCCTGCCTGCTCCAGAATTCAGCCAGTAATACTAAATGGCAAGCTCTAACAGGGGCGTGACAGATCTCAACAAGTTCCCCTCCTCTACATATGTTGATCCTGGTACATCTATGCAATAAACAGGAAAGCTCCCTTCAGCCACTTGTACATCTGGGCTGATAAGGCTGAGCCAAAGGGAATGGATTTTTACAAATGCTTTTATCATCATGAACCTCTCCTTCCAGCGATTTTTCTTGGGGAGAGGTGGCTCCAAAAGTCCATGAAATGCTTTCCTTATTTGGCATTTGTACTTTCCTTATTCTGAACAAATTCAGATTCCCCTTTGTGCTGTCATCAATTAACTATATGATCCCTGATTGGCTTGGATTACCCCAGTAAACGGTCCAGAAAATATTTATTTTAATTGAAATCCATACATAATCAAATTTTATTGGCTTTGCAGCATTGTGTATGAAGCTATGTGATTGCTGTTTGGCTGGAATTCAAACTGGAGAGCAAAAGGTAGATCTAACCAGGAAAAAAATAGGTGCTGAAGTAGCAGAAGGCTGGGGAAACAAATGGCAGCCAACAGGATTGGGTGGAGGAGACAAATATGTACCATGTTCCCATTTATGGATTGCGGGGTGGGTGGGTATTTATTTCTTTATATTTTAGATTTCTATTCTGCCCTCCCTGCACAAGCAGCCTCCCCCCAATTAATAAACTCATTATGTTTGCATTGAAAATCCATTTGGTACATCTGTAGCATATGATACCCCATGGCTGGACTGAATGTGTCTCAGATAGTTTAGTTCATATGATTTAATTTTCTTTTTTGCACCAGACCTTCCAGTGTGTAAAGTCGTCTCCATTAGCTATTGCCCTTTGTACTGATCTAGAATTCATCTGAAGCACCCGTTGCTTGATTCTACAGAAGGCAATTCTTGTGTCTTTTTTGATTTGGAGTTTAATAGGCAGTGTCGGAACAACCCCTTTCTCTTTCTGGAATCATATTCAGCAGCTGAGACAATGCCATTTTTCCATTCAGGTTATGCAGCCTTGCTGGTGCAGGCTCCAATAAAATATAGACCACAGTTCAAAGTTAATTCAAAATTAAATTTGTTTCTCCACTCTTCAACCACAGGAAGGAATCTGAAATTCAAGGCATGCTCTTTACAGCTCTGATTTAAAACCACCTCCTTGGACTGGAATTTTCTTTGCTTATGAATGTGGACTTGTGGTTTTTAGATAGCACTAAGTGTACAGCAGCTTAATAAATTATGGAAAGAAATGAGTACATTTTTTAATTACACGATGTCAAGTACAATTACTGCTTTTTGGTCTGACCAGCAAGGGTCAGTGATAATTGATATTGAGAGAGAGCTTCCAATGAGCAGGCAGTGATGAATTGCTAGGCTGGTTGCATTCCTGTCCATTTGTGAATGAGAATCTTGGGCTCTGTTTAGAAATGAAATGCCTCAAGCAGAACCCGGGTTTCTTGACTATAAGTAGGGGCTAACCCAAGATATCGCGGCAGCTGAGGCAGAAAATCTATAATGTCTATCTCTTATGATGCACAAGCAAGCACGCACACCGTTGATTTAAAAAAAAAAAAATCAGCTGAACATTTGCTGCCACATAATAGCACAGGTGGCAGATACTGGGCTACCATTAAAGGGGCAGTAAAGTAATTATTCGTATGCTATTATATATTGCCACTGAAGAAGGGGCATTTTTGGGATTTTCTGCAATGGTGTCAGTGTCTCTAGAGCCATTTCTGGCAAGGTCCTTCCTGGCTAGATCTTGCAAAAAGCTTTGTTGGTGCTTTTCATCTGAAGCCAATGTAACTTGCATGTTTGGGAGTGGCTGGACTTATTGAAAGCTGCCCTGGAGCAATCAGAGTCTGCGTGGTTCAGAAATGGACAGTGGCAAGGATGGCAGTGAGAGTGTGGTGGATTGTTGGGCTGACCTACGTTGGTTGCCATTATTGCCGTGATCCAAGCCAAGTGGACCCTGAAACACTGCCAGTGTCGCAAGAGCCGGTTGGTTCATCCTTGCCAGTGACCTACCAGGAACACTCCTAGTGGGTTAAAGAGCCAGTCCATCCCGTCCTGCGCATGCTCTAATTCTAATTGTTCATAAATTGTATATATTTTTTAGAAATTTGGAGTTGAAGCCCACATTTTGCTTATTTCATTTTTTAAAAATTTGATTTGGCATTACTGTATGGTTTCTGCAGGAATTTCTAAGTATTTTGTCTTGGTGTCTGCTTTTTTAAAAAAAAGTCAATATTGTGTTAGGGGCATAGCATCCCAACCAGAGTCTAAGCTGCAGAATATTTTTCGGACGGTGGCAGCCTAAGAATGCATCTAGTAATTTTGATTGGGAACTCTGTATGGATGACAACAGTGTCTTCTGCTTGCCGGAGTATGAAAAATCCCACTTTAAATCATTTCTCCTCTCCCTTTGGTCTCCTGTTCATATGTTTTACAGCTATTCCATTACGAAGAACGTGCTGTAAAAAGAATTTATGGACCAAGTTGTCTCAATTAAAAAAACAAATTTGAAAACTGGCTTTCCCCCCGTGTTAAGTAACAGTGCCATTAGCTATTTAAGTGTCAGCTGTGAGAATTTCCATGTAAATCATCATTGAGAAACCAGACAAAACTCAGCATTACTCTGAAGGTTTTATTTTCGTTCACTTTGTCATTAAGCCGGTCTGTTTGTATCCATCATGGCACCCACGTGAGTTCTTAAATGCTTGCAAGCTCTCTTCCAAATGCAGTATGGGGGTTGTGAGGTCCCCAGGAAGTGATGTTTTGAGACCCCCCCCCTCATTTCCTGTGTCTGTTTTTTCCATTTCATAGTGAATTGCCTCACCCTCCTCAGAACCTTCTGGCCACCTTGAACTCTTCCTTCAGCCGCAGCGTGATCCTCTCTTGGGTGCGGCCCTTTGATGGAAACAGCCCCGTTCTTTACTACATCGTAGAACTCTCCGAGAACAGTAAGTGCAGCAAAAACTAATTTCTACTCACTTCTATTCTTAGCCTATGAAAACCTCATAACTTTCCTTGCCCCCCACTTCTCCGTATGTCCTGGCAAGAGCACATTAAAAGCAGCTGGCCTGCTTGTCTGTTCCTCCAATGGCAAATTTAGTGGTGGATTTTATTATTTTTTAAAAAATAATAATTCTCTTCCCAAGTGAGCACTACCTTGTTCTGCTACACTGGGGATTCTAATTGGGTGCTCCTTTTAGCCACAGATGCTTTTCAGATGGCTGCACAGGGCTTTGTGTTGGAGTTAATATGCCAGGGTTGGTTGCCTTGATGTTCACTGCTCAAGAGTGCAATTATTGAGCTCTGATGCCGTTCGGCTTATGACTATTTTCATGGAAGTAGTGACTGGGGAAAAAAGACCAATTGAAGTGTCATTTTACTCCCTGAGCTCCTTTGCTGAAGTTCAGTTGAAAGGTGTTGAGGTCCGAAGCAGTGAAAAACCTGACCTTCCTAACTGCCTGTGCAGCCTCCATTACAAACTCTGTCTTATGGGCTACTTTGCCTTCATCCTAAACTTCAAGTCTCTTTCACACTTGGATATATGCAGGGCTTTTTTTCAGCTGGAATGTGGTGGAACGGAGTTCGGGAACCTCTTGAAAATGGTCACATGGCTGGTGGCCCCGCCCCCTGATCTCCAGGCAGAGGGCGGAGGGCAATCTAAACAACCCTCTGTCTGGAGATCAGGGGGTGGGGCCACCAGCCATGTGACCATTTTCTCCAAGGGCAACCCACTGAGTACCACCACCTCTTTTCCCAGAAAAAAAACCCTGGATATATGTAAAAAAATCTTCTTAGGGTTACTAGCTTGCTGCTGCTCCTGAATGGAAGGAAGCCATTGTTTCTCCCTGGCCACATTTTTGACTCCGACCTTTTACTGGCCCTCTTTCCTTCTTATTCTGCAGCATGTCTGGAATCCTGCTGTCCAAAGTAGACAACTCTTATACATATAATGGTTTTCAGCTGCCATTATTTACCTTTAAAGACCAAACACGCTTCTGGTTTATACATGATATCTTGGTTTATATTGTGATAAGGATAACAAGAGCTGAATGTCAAAATATTGCTTAAATAATAGAATGTTGAAAAGGATGATATGAATATTGAACTGGCCCTTTGTTATGCAGGTACCCCTTCTTGTTGTTTTCTTTCATTTGAATCCAGCAGTACCTTAAAGAAAAAGGGAGCTTTGACTCACAAAAGCTTATACCATGGGCGGGGGGGAATTGGTTTTTCAGGTACTACCACAGGCTAACACAGCTACCCATCCGAAACTGTTTTCTTTAACGTTGCTGTAACTAAGGAAGGTGGCAATCCCTGTGCTGGTTCTCCATCTTAATAAGATTCAAGGAGCTAATGACCCTTTGTGTAGCATCAATCTCAAGCTAGCGTTCCAGCAGCCTCGCTTGCTTTCTTCCAAAGTTGACTCTTCCTTGGGCATCTCCTGGTTCTTGATGATACTAGTGTACATATGGAGTCATCGATTTCTTCCCAATCAGTTTTTCCGCTGCTTGCTGTTGCTGTGTTGGAGTAGCTGAGAAAGGGGAATGGAAACATCAGATGCAATAAATGCCATGCACATGTACACATATATACCCAAATACATGTGTACATTGTGTCCCTTCTTCATTAATATCTATTAGTACTTGAACATTAAAGCAATGTTGTATTATATGTGAAAGTCCAATGATCCAATCTGTTGCAGTGTTCCCCTTTTTAGCTGCCAAGTACTTCGATCATGCTCTTGTTTGCAATTTAAATGCTATTCCATGACAAACAGGATTGTAAACAGAGTTCTGATGAGGCTCTGGACAGAGGCGTTGGGGGAGTCAGCCATGGAAATGGTGATCATGCTGTCAACTGGAAAATACAGTAATTCACCTCTAAAAATCTGTAAGAAGCTCAGCAGAGATCTGATAACATCCAACAGAAATTGTTTTGATAATCCTGTAGAGCACTAAGGGATTTTCTGAACTCCCACAGACTGTCAGACAAATCTAATGATTTTAGCTGATGCCATTGTAATCGACCACTGGAAGGGTCTCCGAGCATATCAGATACACATGCATCACTAAGCGTTGTGTCGGTAAGCACACAAACAAAAAGAAGAGTCCAGGGTGCAAGAGTTGGAGAGAGAGGGCCTTTCTTTTCTTTGGCGCAGTCTGGTGATTCGGGGGTACAGTTTTGGACTGATGGAAATATTAACAGCATACGAATAGCTCTGCGGGATCAGACCTGTGGTTCTTCTAAATCATGCTTCACACAGTGACCAACTAGATGCCCTGGAGCATAAAGGCGAAGGCGTCCCCTTGATGTTGCTTCTTCGCACTGGCATTCCGAGGTTGACTGCCTCTGGCCATGTATGTTCCCTTTATTCACCATGGCCAGGAACCATTGATTGGTTTCCCCTCACTGAATCTGTCCAATCCGCCCATGTCCAGGGCCATTAGTACATTCGCTGGAAGCAAATTCTGCAATTGAATTATTCATTGAGTGAAAAAGTATCTCGTTTTGTCTGCGAATTTATTGCCCATCAGCTTAGATGCGACCAAGTTCTAACATGGGAGATGTCTGCTGGGCTCTGACCCAAAGAATCTGGTTTTGAATCGCAGATTTCCCACGGAATCGTTTGGCAGCCTTGATCAACCCACACGTGCGGTTTATTTTATTCTAAAATATTCATCTCTCTTTCTTCTGAAGTTGTCTTATCCCAAACTGAACGACTGATTGGTACATCTAATTCGGTATTGTCTACTGCAGGGATCACCAGCCCTTTACTTAATGAAAGATATTTCAGAGTAGTGAAAAATATTCTTTACTGCTTCTCTCCCCCCTCCCCGGCATGTTACCAAGTTTTGTTCTGTCCTACAAACTGAACAAGAAATGAAGCTATCAGCTAAGCAGCCCTGAGAAACATCCTATGAAACAAAAGCTTTTTTTAAAAAAAAAAAGCCTAGAGCAGATCTTTTTGCAGTATGTTCCTGGGTCTTCTAGGGGATGCCAAAACTATGCTACAACAACTGGTGAGCTATCAATAGCTCCAGGGCTTTTTTTCGGGGAAAAGAGGTGGTGGAACTCAGTGGGTTGCCAGCAGAGGGGGCAACTCTTGGCGGGAGGTAGTACCCCTGGTACCACATGCATGTGTGCAAAGTGCGCACATGCTCCCAGGACTGCACAATGACATCACTTTGGGTCAGCTGGAACAAGGGGGGAGTTTTTAAAAGTTTAAATCACCCTCGGTGAAAATAGTCACATGGCTGGTGGCCCCGCCCCCTGATCTCCAGACAGAGGGGAGTTTAGATTGCCCTCTGCGCCGCTGGAGCAGCAAGGAGGGCAATCTAAACTCCCCTCTGGAGAGCAGGGGGCGGGGCCAGCAGCCATGTGACCATTTTCCAGAGGTGCTGGAACTCCATTCCACCGCGTTCCTGCTGAAAAAAAGCCCTGAATAGCTCCCAAGCTATCAGGGAACGATGGCCTACTGTGATTGGCAGCAACTCTTCGAGGTCTCAAACAGATAAAGGCCTTTTGCAACAACAGCTACCTGAAATCCTTTTAACTGGGGATGCTACAGATCAACTAGGGAACCTTCCGCATGCAAAACTTGTGCTCTGCTATTGACTAACAGCCTCTCCCTTTCTTTTGACTCCTGTGTGCAAACTTTCCCTGTACTTTGCATAAGAAATTAGCTAGCATGGTCTTCGCTTGTTCTATTTGGTGGCACAGGTGTCTTTTTTCTGTATCTGGACTGCCAGAGATTTTTATGCATGCTTGACATGAGCTTGTTCGTATTGCTAGCTTTTTAACTGTCAGCGGTGGTACAAGATGTGTTGTGCATCCTAATCCCAGCTTGCTGTTATGCAGATAAAAGTTGACGGGAGTTTGTGTGTGTGTGTTTTTCAGTTGCCAGAGGTGCGTTGCAAACATGATGCCATTGTGTTTTAACGTGGTCTGGGTTTTTCATCAAAAAGCCTAACAGGAGTTTGATACATACTTTACCACGTGTGTGTATATATGTGTAACTGTTGCCAAACTGTGTCCTCAGTTCCTCGACTGTTCCCTTTTTTGACTGCCAAAGGTTCAAATGTCTCCTTAAAAGGTTCATCCGCAAGATATTTTTAAATTCTATCAACTACGAAAACTCATAATAAAGGTCTGTTGCTGAAGCAACGACGAGTGGCAAAGACTGGAATTTATCTCACAGAAGACTTGTTTTTCTGATCCACCAATTTTGCTGACCTTTTTTTGTCTGTCTGTCTTTTCTGGCAGCTTTCTCAACAGCCATCCTTTTTTTAGCTGACCTTCTGGTCAGTGGTGGGTGGTGCCTTGAGGGCTGGTAAGATGGAGGGATGATTAATCTGCACAATAAATAAAAAGTGGACACAATCTGCATCTAGACTGTCCCTTTACACCTGGACTTTACACTCTGCAAATGTACAGTGAAGGTACGCTTGGCAGTAGCAGCGGACAGCAAGACAACCAACTCAACATGCAACAACCACACAAGTGGGGCTGCATCTGCTCATCTTTGAATATTTGCATTGATGTTGTACTTACACATACTGTTGGGGAATTGCAAGCAAAAGCCTTGTCCAAACAGAAAGAAGCTGCACTGATAAGGAAGCTAAAAGCTACTGCAGCCCAGACAGTGGCCGCCCATCCAGTTCAGGCATCAGCATGCTTAGCCGTTGGCCAGAGTGAAGCCCTCATTTGTCTTCTCCTGGCTCGTCAGTAGAGTCCCAGTGAATCCCTGCCCAGACTTCTCATTCTCATCTCCTAGGACTGCGGCTGCTCCTCCAGTGTTGCTTCATGGGCAAGATTTCTTCTGCCCGTGGAGAGCTCCTCTGTGCCTTGAAAAGAGAAGAGTGGGGCATCTTTGCAGGGAAGCAGGGGCTTGCCTGCTGAATTCCACAAAGAGAAGGCAAGACTGCTTGTGGATGAGGCTGGCAGGTTGTCACCCCTTGGATGCGTGGCAAGTAAGGAGACGGGCAGAAGGGGAGTGGAGGCAGCTGAGCCAGGTGCCATGGAAGAGTGACTTGTTCAACCTAATCGGTCCCCTTCCCCTGTTTCTTGCCTGGAACAAGAACAGATGAGTCATGGAAAGAAGAAGAGTCTTGGTGGGCAGAGTCTGAGCCAAGTGAAAACATCTGCAGCCTTGACCACACCTCACATTGACATGTTACTCATGTATCTCAGCCTGCTAGTTGGTTGTTTCTAGGGTCCAGGTTTCACATAATACCCATCCATGGTCTGAAGTTATGGTTTTGGAAGCTGATGTATGAAAATGGAAGTTTTCCAGATACTGTCAGTTGCAGGCAGAGAGAGAGAGAGAGAGAGAGAGAGCCCTCCTTGAGAGTGTGTTCCAGGTAGCTTCCACAGAATGAAAGATTATCTCTGTCTGTCTGGCATAATGGAGGCTCATTTAATAGTTTGATCCTGTTTGCCTGCTGTTACTGCTGTGGAGCTTCTCCAGGCTTTCTGGGCCAGGTGAGAGACAGTAATCCCCAAAGGAAAGGAGAGGTGGGTGTTGACATTTTAATAGAATGTTTCCTTTTCTGGAAGCAGAGGAGAAAAGGGCAACCCAAAAGGACTGGGCACGCGGAAGCCTCTCGTCCTTTTTAGAC
The DNA here is from genome assembly GCF_028583425.1 of Eublepharis macularius. Taxonomy (NCBI): domain Eukaryota; kingdom Metazoa; phylum Chordata; class Lepidosauria; order Squamata; family Eublepharidae; genus Eublepharis; species Eublepharis macularius. Next base: position 12,697,949 of record NC_072801.1, read on the forward strand.
TGTGCAACAAACTTCTTTGCTGTTCAGTCTTTCTGTTTTATGCTTAAGGGAGGAGCAGCCTTTGAAAAGGTTTAGTTTGACTGTCAAGAGAAGGCTTGTGATTTAAATTTTAAAGATACGCGGCGAACTTGCTGAATCCTGGCTCCCTGCGAACACAAAGCTTCCCCGCAAACCACTTTTCTATACAAAGCGAGAGTGCCCGGGAGATGAATAGGGTTCGTTTATATTAGTTTTCAGTTTAATCTCTCTTTCTGCCAGATCTTTTATCTTCCACCAGAAGAGGAGGGGGGGAAAAGAATAAATAAAGTATTCTACAGATGCAGCATATAAACATAGCACATCCCCTAAGCTGGTGGAAAGATTAATAGGTTCTGTGGTTGAATCAAACTGTTCACTCGATTGAATAGGCCTGGGTTAAGCACTCTTGAGTGGTGTTTGCTCTTTCAGTAAACAAATGAAACAGAATTGCTCCAGGAAACAGACGGGTGACAATTAGCTCATTTATGGACATTCAACATTCTCGTTAGCGTCTGTGCTTCCATTTTCTTGATTAAGTCCTTAAGGCTTCTGTATCAGTTCTGCCCTGCCTTCATTTGGCTTCCCATTCATTTTTGTCTTGTACTTTGGATACAACACAATAATTTTTTTTTTCATTTGTAAGAGAACATCCATAAAAATGGATGGGATGGCAGCAGAAGGAGTAATCTGTATTTTATAGAGTGTTATGGGAAATACATTTCTTTGCTGGGTTGCATCGGTGTGTCACATAACATTGGCTGACTTGACTAGCTGGCCCTTGGCATTAATCAGTAGCTCTCTTGCACCTTGGCACTGAAACCCTTTTACTTTGAAGGAAGCCCCGGTTACTTTCAATGTGCACACGTTTGGTCTGGATTGCAATGTAGCCAAATTTTAACAATCATAAATAATAGCATTTATATATCTCTTCATAATGCTCACAGGGCTTGTTGTACATTATCTCACTAACTAACAGTGCTGTCCTCAGCACAGGCCATTTCCACACTACTCACCTTCATCTGGAACGCTGCGGGATGTCACGAAAAAAACGCGGAAGAAAGCGTCTTCTCGCATGAGTTTTGCATGACATCACACAAAACTCACGCGAGAAGACGCTATCTTCCATGTTTTTTTCACGATGTTCCGCAGCATTCCGGATGAAGTTGAGTAGTGTGGAAATGGCCAAAGTTATGCCCTTCTAAGCCTATTGACTTCAAAGAGGATAACTCCACTTAGTGCTGATCTGCAGATTCGGTGCTGAGGGATGTATTGTTTTGGTAACCTGTATGCTCAACACACTGGTTCACACATGCTTGCTCGACACTACATTGAGTGACCATGTGCATGTACAAATGGAGCATTGCAGGTATAATGAATAGAATTGTGATTCTTAACATCATGTTCAGCTGCTAGAGCAATCAGGTATAGAAATGTGAAGACATTGGTGATCAGGCATGTATGAACGAGTCCCAATGCTCGGGACTATAGTCACCAAATATCTAATACCTACCCTTCCAAAGCACTTGCTGAAGAGCTCTTGCTGAGCATGTGGTGCTTGGAAAAACCAAGGAGGGAAGGGGGAACAGAACTTTACACAACTGAGCTACGTGTATGCGACATCTCTCGGGTGCAGGGTTGTTTGAAAACCAAATATATGAACTTCCACTGGTGCAGATCTGGACCAGTTCAGCCATCAGTCAGGCAAAGGGCCTGGTCCACATGCATGCAGCAGTGAGTTTCCTGGGTGGTTTATCCTCCAGCAGCTTTCCAGAGGTGCTTAAAAAACAGCTTTGGGGTCAGTATTACGAGCCACCAGAGGAAACATGGCCAAACCAACCCAGAGGTTTGGTGCACACACATCACTGAGGTGCAGTTACAGGAAATAAAAGGGAGATCTGTCAAGGTAGCTTTTTTGTGAAGGGCTTCCTGCGAGCTCCCCCCGCCCCTGCAAGTGACGGCCTGACACTAAGATCCCTGATGCTTGCTGTGCCTGAAACCATTCTTTCTTTAAAACAAAGGTCTGCTATAATAAATATACTCTTAGTGGCTTAAAAACATTCTTGTAGCTTCTTTATAATTGTGCTAGCAGAGTGGCGCAGAGGATGTTAACTTGCTGCTGTGCTAGCTGGCAGATTGGTGATTTATATGTTGGTGCGAAGCTTCCCCCAAATAGTGTGACATTTTGTAAAGTTCCTCTTCATTATTCCACCGTTAATGTGTTCATCACGGTGCCCACAACGGGACAGTAGTACAAGACTAATGAGTTAGATGTATGGGTCTGAAGCTGTTCTCTTTCACGTAGATGCTAGATGCTCTCGAGTTGTTTGATGGCTTGCAATAGTTCTGGTGAATTTTGATGCTGGAACTCCTCTCCATTGACTCCATTTGGGGAGACAAGAGATAAAGGGAAAGGGGTTAGAAAGCCTATAATTCCCCCCAGTGCTTAAAAAACTCCTGCATTTGAAACATTCCCTCCCCCCACCCCCACCTGTTCCTCCAGTCTGCAGTTTCTTCAGAAACATTTTCCACCATGTTCAAGACTTATTTCTTTTCCGGATTTAACACAATCAGGGGCCGTATGTTGAACATGGATACCGTCACAATGCTTTTTAATTAATTACATTTTGCCTAGGTATTCCAGGACTGTTCTGATGCTAGTCAACCAGTAAGGTGAATTTAAACAAAGACTACGCAGGGCAATGCTTCCTGAACTGGTAGACATTTTCCTTGAAATATCACTGTAGGGGGCATCTGGCAATAAATCGCTACTTCTTTTCTCTCTATCCTACTATTACTTCCTTTTCAGCTTAGGGTGCTATTAATATGTTCAATTGCCCACATGTTTCATTTTGTTGCATTCCCCTGAAAATGCAGTTAGTAAAGGGTGATCACTAGGGATGTGCAATTTGGGTTTGGTATTTGGTAAAAATTACCAAATTTTACCTAATTTGGTAAAAATTGGTATTATTGAGCTTAAATCTGTTTTCCCGAATAAATTTGGTAATACCGAACTGAAGCTTACTGAATAAATTCAGTAAAATTCGGAAAGCATGGCTGCGCTGTTCCTTTCTGTTGCTTTGTTAAGCACAGAAACATTGCTCTCCACCTTTTTTAACCAGATTTGGGGGGGGGCAGTGAGGCAAAGGCAGAAGGGAGGGGGAAAGGGAAAGGGGGGGAAGGAGTGGCCAATTCTTGCAGCAGCTCTCCTTCCCTGGCCAATTGGATTCTCAAGAAGGAGAGTGCTTTTTTTAAACTACTGGAAATTGAGAGGCACTGCCTGTGTCATGGGTCAGTCAGGCACAGCCAGCCCTGACAAAGCAGACAGCTTGGCCGAAGAGGACAAAATAACCACAGCAAGGCTCTACTCACCTTCGGCTACGAGCAACCCACTACTGGTCAGCAGTGACCTGTCTGTCTTGGCCCAGGACACACCAACTAGCTCCCCATGACCCACCTCGCCTCTGCTGGAGCACAGGCAGAAGAGGGTCCAGTGCAAATTACTGAAGAGGAGGCAAAGTGTGTGATTAGCAACTCAAAGGCACATGGGGCCAATCAAGGGTTTGGGGAGCGCACACATTGGCCAGGTGCAGCTTGGCAGCAAAATGCGCACCTTGGCAATAAAAGACGGGGGCAGGGGGGAGCAACCAGTTGTGGAAGCCACAAGTAGAATCACACTCGACCCACCACCATTGAACCTGATTCTGCCTAGCCCCTGTGATCTCAGACTGCCTTGAACTACAACCTCAGACTGCTTTGAACTGCGATTGGATCCTGCTGCCCAATGAATGGAATCCTGACTGCTGCTGCCTGTGCTGAGACCTTCTGCACCGAGGAGTTCTGCTTGGGCCTGGTTTGAGAGTTGTAGACTCACTGGATTTTTTGCGGCTTGTTCTGTGGGGTGGGGGGAGGTGAGTGTTTTATCGTATAGTGAGTAATTTGTTGTTTGGTGTTTTATAGTTCCTGTTAATTTTATTCAATTTACTTGTTCTTCTGGTGGGGGGCTGTTTTCCCCTGTTGTGGATGCTTCCTTTGTTGCTGTAAATTTTTGTTAGTTATTCTTTGGATGAGGGCTGCTTCCCCCAGTTGTTGGGACTTGCACTTTCTTTACAGACGTTTGGTTGGTGTTTTTGCTGGGTTCCGTTTTCTGTTAGCAAAGAAATTGGTTTGGCATTCAGTTATTGTTGGTGGTTGTTCTCCGGGGAGGGTGTCTGTTGGGGTGCTTGGTCCTTGTGTTTCTGCACATGGGCGTCAGCTTGGAGTTTTTCCCTCATGTGGAATGGCTGGGGGCACCTTGTTTAAGGGCCCACAGAATTGGACCTCAGTGTCTGCTATCCCTGAAACTTGGTGAGTCTTTAAAGGACAGTCAGGAGTAGGTCCACTGAACATTTTGGGGATTTTGCTTGCAAAATGCCACCCCCAGCCCCCTAGATAGCCTCCATAGTTCTTTCCATAGGGAATAATGGAGATTGGAGTTAGCTGAGGGCTCTTCCTTTGGGGGGGAGGGGTATAAAATGGCCCCCAGAGTCCAAGGTTCATGAAACTTAGAGGGGTTGTTAGAGGACAGTTAGTAGTAGGTATGCTGCAAATTTGTTTGATTTTGTTTTCAAAATGCCACCTCCAGCCTCCTGGATAGTCCCCATAGTTTCCCCCATAGAGAATAATGGAGATTGGAGGTGGCTGGGGTGCCTTCTTTGGGTGGGCATAAAACGATCCCTCGGGGTACAATCTTTATGAAACTTGGAGGCTTCTTAGAGGACAGGTAGGAGTAGGTCCCCTGCAAATTTGGTGACATTTGGTTTAAAGATGACCTCCCCCCCCAGGCCACCGGATACCCCCTAATTGAGTTTCCCACAGGAAACAATGGCCAAATTTTACCAAATTTGCTTTGTATTACCGTACTGAACTGGAGAATGAATTCGGTATTCGGGAGGTGCCAAGTTTTTTTCCCCTCAGTTCGGCATTACCAAACTGAATCAACTGATTTTTTCCCCTGTGCACAACCCCTAGTGATCACCCCCAGACCGCAGGCTCAAATCAGAGAGGGCTTGCAATCATATGAGAACTCTCAGAGGAAAACACAGTCTGCCCTGCAAAAGGATTTTCCAGTTGCTTGTCAGTTGGGGTCCCAATCAAAGCCTAATCAAAACTCAGTCCATCTGCAGCAGGAGACTGTTAATTGGCAGGTGGCCAGCCAGTGGACTGTGAGTGGGGCTCTTCAGCTCTCCCTCTAAGGGGGCCCGGACCTCCCAGCATCAGTCCCCCATTCCCCACCACAGCTTCACAGGCTGGTGAGGGAGAAATGGGGAGGGGGGTTCCACTGTCACTTCCAGCACAAAACTGGAAGTGACGTCATCATCACATCGAGATGACGGTCTAGGATTCGTCCAAAACTTTATGATTTAATCACAAAGTCATTTGATAAAATTTCCAGTTTTGCACCAGAAAGGGCTGCCCCTGGCTCCCAATTTCTTCTATCACCCTTCCTAGCTCCCCTTCCTCCTGCTTCTCTGTAACCACCTTTTGTTCTCTGTCCTTCATCTGCAGCATCTTGGATTACATTTCCCAGGTGCTCCTTGGTACCTTAAATACTCCCAGAAGAGCACCTGAGACTTTGGGGAGGGAGGAAAGCTGGAAGGAAGGCAGGGAGGAGCATCTGATGGGCCTGAAAAATGGCAGTGGAGTAACTTCTGCCATGGCCACCAAGCCCACCATATCTTGGAGAATAACCTTAAATGTTACGTTCTACCCTTTTAAAAATGTCTGAGCATGTAGAATCCGCAGCAGAATCTTTCTTGTCTTGTTGCAGTGAGCCATTTTAGCTCAGAAAGTTTCTCTTCATACCTGCTTGAATGCAGTGGGGGAGGAAGATATTCTAGGCTAGCTGTGAATTTCATTACAATCCTTCAGCCCGAGCCACTCATGGGTGTGGTTCTATAATGGACTGCCAAACAGATGGGTTGAGAAATACACAGCCCATCTGTCTTTATCATGCTCATTTCCTCCTTTATTAAAATGTTAATGAATATAGTTTTTATTTATTATGCAGTGACATGTGCAGCATGCCTTTTCAGCAGAGAAATGTTCAATCTGCCGAACCATGTGGGTTGATGAGGAAAAGTGCCTTCTTTTACCAAACAGAAACTTCGCTCAGAAGTTCCTCTCTGAGAAGTTAAATGAATGGCCACTGAGTCCAAGGATTAGCATGCCTAGGAGAAAGTATAATACAGAAGGTGTTGCAAGAGCACACCTCCTCTTTCTGATGTTACATCTTTAGAAATATTTCTTCTCTCAGGGTACTCTATCTGAATTTTCACTTTTAAAAAATTATTATTATTACCAGGGCTTTTTTTCTGTGAAAAGAGGTGGTGGAATTCAGTGGTGGAACTCAGGACTGCACAATAACATCACTTTGGGTCAGCTGGAACAAGGGGGGAGTTTTTTAAAGTTTAAATCGCCCTTGGTGAAAATGGTCACATGGCCGGTGGCCCCGCCCCCTGATCTCCAGACAGAGGGGAGTTGGGATTGCCGGGCAATCTAAACTCCCCTCTGTCTGCAGATCAGAGGGCGGGGCCACTGGCCATGTGACCATTTTCAAGAGGTGCCAGAACTCCGTTCCACTGCGTTCCCACTGAAAAAAGCCCTGATTATTACTATTGTTTATTTATAGTCTACCTTTCTCATGCAAAAGCGCTGCCCACTGCAAAAAAACATATGCACATGAAAAAAATAACATGCATTGTTTGGCAGTGGACGTAATCCTGAGCTACTTGCCCTGTCAATAACTTTCTGCGGTGTGTGCACTCAATAGCGGTAGCCTGAAATGATCAGGTGTATGGATGGATGGTCTTTCCTTGGCAAAATTTAGTTCTATGAGTAAGGCTGGAACCTCTGGCAGAGAATCTCAGCTCAAGTGGATATAAAACCATTTTATGTTTTTAATATAGATATCCCCTACCCCCACAAAAAACAAAAGTCAAAATCTGAATTGCTGAGCAGTTTCCAAAATATTGCTATATGGAAAAAAATTTCTTGCCACAAGAGGAATTCTGGTTCTTATATTCTGTTTTCAGATATTTTCCGGCATAAGTGCAACTTAAGGAAGGTACTTGTATTGTGGAGAGGTAATATAAGGAAACAGGCTTAAGAAGATTAAGGTTTTCATCTTAGAAAAGAAGACAGCAAAGGGAGGATGTGACAATGTTGTATAAAATAATTAAAAGGTGGATTAGAAGAGGAATTTGAATTGTAGAGTAACTTTTATGTTCAGGCTTTCGTTGCTGCTGATAACATTGTTGTAAACATTGTAAATATTGGCATCCAAACAAAGATGGCTTATCAAAGAATAAATTAGTTTATCAAAGAATGTCAAGTTAATCTGTTGCCTTTGTTAAATAACTTTCAGATATACCCTATATTGAGCCCCTTTGATATTTAGTTTAATCACCTAATCAGTTGATTAATTGGTTGGAAGCAGGCCTGTTAATTGACTAATAGCCCTATCCTAAGATTACTTGGAAGCAAGGTTCATTGATTGGACATGAACTAACTTCTGCTCAGTAAATGTGTTTAGAATTGGGGCAGAACAGCTCTGTCTTCATAGCAATTAAACCAAAGGCTGTGAGACTAAATCAGTTCAAGTGTCCAGGCATAATGGGTTTATGGATTGAGCCATAAGAAATCTCTGATCATTTGATAGCCCTAATTTGGAGATCATGAGTAGAGAAACAACATTTCACTTTGAATCCTTTAGCATGATGAGATTTCATCCATGGGTTTCTGAACTACACCACATGATAGTAGGGCTGAAAAATGAGGTTAAATGAATTAGTGGAAGAGAAGAATCTCAACATCAGTCGGGTAAAGTGTTATCAATAGCAAATGGAGTTCTCTGTCAGAAATGGCATGATTGTTGACTTTCTGTTGGCCACCCAGACCTGACAGTTTTCAGGAAGAGGGTGCCATTACTGAAATGGGTACCATTATTAAAATTCTGTTTCTCTGGTGGTCCTAGGAGTGGGGCAATCCTCATGTTTGGGATGTAGTTCCTCCTCTCTGAGGTAGCTTGCCCCCCCCTCCAAATTGCTTCAGAAGCGAAGCACTAAAGTCAACAGCCCTACGTTCTCCTAGGTCCAAGGCCTCCACACAGACTCCCACTGTCGCAATTACAAAAATTTGCAACCATGTGGCAACAGACTGTAAATGACAAAAGGGTACTGGATAAAGTGACCAATGGGTATTCATTGGAATTCAATACTACGCCACCCAGTCAGTTCCTACAGATTCCAAAGAACCCATTGAATCAAAAACACCAGCTTCTAAGAAAGGCCATTCAATACCTGCTAGAGAAAGGGGCCATTGAACCAATACCAGAAGTGCACAGAACCCGAGGAAGAAGACTATGAAGACTATGTGTTCTTCATAGTCCCAAAGGACTATGAAGAACTCAGTGTTTTTCGTAGTCCTGAAGAATAATGGGGATGTCAGGGCCATACTGGACCTAAAATGGCTGAACAAATACAACAGAACACGCAAATTCAGAATGGAAACATTAAAATCCATCATAGCAACCATTCAGAAAGGAGTTTTCTTAGCCTCTGTCGATCTCTCAGAGGCTTGCTTGCATGTCCCAATAAAAGAATCCCATTGAAGTTTCCTTCGCTTCGTCTACAACGAGAAACACTTCCAATATCGCACCTTACTCTTCAATCTAAAATCAACACCCAGAGTGTTCACCAAGATACTGATAGCCCTGATAGCACTCCTCAGGCTGCAGGGTGTATCATTGTTCTCATATCTGGACAACATCCTAATAAATGCTCCATTGATAACCTTAAGCCTGGAAGCAGTGAATTGAACAACAGAATGTCTGAGGGATCGTGGCTTTGTGATAAACAGGGAAAGTACAGCCTCTTCTTGAACCAAAGGATCATACACCTAGGAGTCATGATAGAGATAGTTCAGGACAGCTTGTTCTTATCAAAGGAAAGGCATCAAAAGACTCATTCAATGATAGCAGAGAGCCAAGGGAGACAGAAAGTGGAGCTCCTGGCTCAGCTACTGAGGATGATGGTGTCATGCTAGGATGTCCTGCAGTGGTCAAGTTTCCATGCACATGTGCTCCAGCAATTCCTCTTACTCTACCAGGAAGTCAAAACGTACAAAAGGCACAAACTAGTGCAACTAACAACTGTGCTTATATACTGCTCTTCTAGACAGATTAGTGCCCCCCCCCCGAGTGGTGAACAAGTCATTGTCATTAGAGGAGTGGCTTACCCCTAATGAGCTCATGGCAGTAGTAGGATTCAAACCAGTAGAGTGCTGATTCGCAGCCGAACCACTTAACCACTGTGCTACAGCAGCTCTCAACTACCAGGGAACCTCATTCAAGAGAGCAACAGGTGATCAGAGCTTGCCAGATTCCACAAAGGCATACCATTCAGAGAGCCAAAGAGGGTCATGATGACAACAGATGCAAATCTAAGGGGTTGAGGAATGCATGCACCGGAAAGGATGACGCAAGGCACCTGGTCAAAGGAAGAGAAGGCTAACAGCGTAAACCTGTTAGAACTCAGGGCCATCAGAAGGGGTCTCTTCGAGTTCTGGGACCTCCTACCAGGCTGTCACAAACTAGTACAGACCGACAATATGACAGCCAAACCCTATGCGAACAGGCAAGGAGGAACCAGGTTCAAGTCCCTTCTCAGAGAGTCCAGTGTTATACTTAAATGGGTAGAGATCCATATCGAATCCCTGAAAGCTGCACATGTAACAGGACAGGACAACTGCCTGGCAGACTGGCAAAGCAGGAGAGTAGTAGATCAAGCAGAATGGATGCTGTCCAAAGAAGTATACCGGCAGGTTTGCCAGAGAAGCGCAAGTGGACCTGTTTACTAACAGCCAAAACTGCCAAGTTCCAAAATTCATGTCAAGAAAAAGAAAACCTCACGCAATAGAGATAGATACCGTGAGCTGCAAGTGGCCTTGACAATTGCTCAACACCTTTCCCCCAATACAACTGCTATACAGAGAAGTGCAAAAGATCATAGACCAGTGGGTGGAGATGATACGAATTGTACCTTTCTGGCCAAGAAGAGCATGGCTTCAAGATTTGATGAGGCTATCAGTCACAGAATCCTGGCATCTTCCTCTGATGGAGGATCTGCTAACACAGGGAACTCCTCACCCACAACCAGCTGTACTGCCTGGCGATTGAGCACAATCAATGGAAGAGTTAGGGTATGAGGAGGGGGTGATTCATACCATTCTAGCCTCTAGAAAGGACTCTACTAACAGGAGTTACAAAAACACCTGGCAGATTTTCCAAGCTTACTGCCTAGATAAAGGTGGGGACCCCTTATTAGTATCAGTTAGGGAGGTACCGTCCTTCCTGCAGGAAGGGTTAGATAAAGGCCTCAGCACCAGCACCCTTAAGCATCAGGTGGCCGTGGTCTCAGTGATAAGGGGTACTAGGAAGGGCAAATCTCTGACATAACATCCACATATCAAGAGATTCTTGAGAGGAATGGCCCTGATAAATCCCCCACAAATCCACAAGTTTCCCACATGGAATCTTAATCTAGTATTGGGAGCATTAACAAAGGAGCCCTTTGAACCGATGGCATCATGTCCTCTAAAGGAATTGACTTTTAAAACTATTTTCCCAGTAGGCATTACATTGCCTAGGTGTGTGTCTGAACTAAGAGCATTCTCAGTGGACAGGGAGGTCTGCATTTTCCACAGCAGCAGAGTGGTCTTAAGACCGGACTCAGCCTTCGTTCCAAAAGTAAATTCTACCTTTCACAGAAGCAAGGAAATAGTTCTACCGTCATTCTGTCCTAATCCAAAACATAAAAAGGAAAAGGAGTGCATTGCCTTGATGTACGTAGAGCCTTGAGCTTCTACGTGGATAGAACAGAACAGATAAGAAAGTCAGAGACACTATTTGTGTCCTTTAGAATATCCTCCTGGGTCAGCGAGTGTCTACCACCACTTTAAGTAGGTGGATCAGAGGGTGCATCATTCTGGCATATAAGGCCAGAGATCTGGAACTGCCTAAGGGTATTACAGCACACTCACTTAGGGGGGCAGTGACTTCAGCAGCATACACGTCCTTCCCTTCCTCAGAGATGATCTGTAAGACAGCCACCTGGAAGTCGGTACATTATTTCACAAAACACTGTAGAATAGACAAGATAGCCTCTACTGAGGTGGCTTTTGGCAGCAGGGTACTGCAGCACACCCTTTAACTCTGAAAGCTGGACAACCCTCCCTAGGCACACTGCTTTTCTATGTCCCAAACGTGAAGACTGTTCCTCTTCTAGGACCACCGGAGAATGGAAGATTTGAATCTCACTTACCGTGAAGCTTCCTTTCTCGGTGGTCCAGGGGTAGGGGAATCCTACCCGCTCTAGAACAGGCTTGGGAAGTGTGCGTGGGGGGTGTTCTTACATAACGTGATAGTAATGACTCCCTAAAATTACAAACTGAGAAAGGTTGGGAACTTAGACTATATCTGGGAACAGAATTATGTATATAGTTAGTTCTGACCAGTTCAAGAATGCTAACATAACATTTCAAAGTTTTGATAGGTAGATTAGAAGATGGTGGAGGGGAATTTTACCTTGATATTGATTGTCCCTACGGAGAATCACAACTCGAAAATGGACTGGTGATCACAAGGAGAAGCTCCTCCCCTCCGGGATCAAACAAGTCAACTCGGAGAGGAGGAGCCTCGGAGAGGAGGAGCCATATCCCAAATGTGAGGACTGCCTCACTGCTGGACCACCAAGAAAGGAAGCTTCACAGAAAGTGAGATTCAAATCTTCCATTCTCTCCACCAGACTCTCCGTGGAAAGTACATCTATCTGACATTGATCCAAAGAGGACCAGCATCACTGTGAGTGGATTAACACCAGCCCGCACCTACCAGTTTAGAGTGTGTGCCGTTAACCAAGTGGGCAAGGGCCAATACAGCAGAGAAACCAGTCGGTAAGTATGGCAATGCAAACCCTGTTTGAATGTGGGGCTGGTGTGGTGACAATTCTTTTAGTATCTGTTTTTGTCCAGTTAGCACAGTACAAACACTATTTCACTGGAGTTTCATCTCCCAAATCAGAAGGGTTTAAGAATTATTTGTTGAATTTTTTTTGATGCTTTGGTTTTACAAACATGATGGACAATTGAATGGGATAAATGGAGATTTATGATGGAGAAACATAGTAAAGGTACTCAAGTCCATCTTCTGGCCACTGGAAACTTCACCCACCAGCTCTCTAATATTTACAAGCCACTTATGGATTTATGTTCTTTTAATTTCTCTGTTGCAGTCTTTGCAAGTCCCACTGAAAGGTGGTAGCTTTTCAGGTGTGCTAGGCCCAACTCTCTATTCCTTTGTAGGTCAAAGTGAGCATGCAGGTATATAAAATATTTTTGCTATTCTGGGGTTAGCCGTGCAACAGTTTCCTCCACTCATTGAACTGTCACTTTTGGAGATCATCTGGTAGGATGTAGAAGAATGGCTCTGTTGCACTGGGTTTCATATGTACTAATTCTTTCTCCTTGAGCCTCCTCAGAAATTTTAACTGCTGAAATGTTGAGATGCAGTTTATGATGGGCTGTGAACATAAGTCTCATATATGAAGGAAATGGCAAGAGCGAAAGGAATTCCAGATTCTGGGCTGGAGCGTGGACTCATTCGGCCTCATAGTTGTCTTAACAGATTGTAATCGAACGATTCAAACAGAACAAGGGTACCCCAGATGTCTCCCTTGTTCCACGTTTAAGTAGTTTTCTATTATGTTGATTTATTGCAACTGTTTCAATCATGTCTACTGCAACTGAGCTGTTTCTTTCTAGATGGGTCTCTCTTTTGCTGTTAAACAAACAAACAAAAAACCCATACTCAAACGTTTGTTTGTGTCTCAAAGCACATTTCCCTGTTAACGTCTGCTTACACACAGATTGATGTTACCTGAAGAACCACCAAGTGCTCCACCAAAAAATATTGTGGCTAGTGGACGGACTAATCAGTCTATCATGGTCCAGTGGCAGCCTCCTCCTGAAAGTGAGCATAACGGGGTTCTCCATGGATATATCCTTCGGTAAGTGGCCTTCACTTGACCTGGAAAGTGTGAACATGAGTCCCGAAAATGGGGATAAGATGGAGACAGACCACCCAACCTGTGTTGTCGGTCAAATAATGGTATGATGAACAAGCTACACAGTACGCATGATGTTTAACTGGGACAAGTTTCATTGCCCTGAGAAATTAGTCACAGACAACTGGCTTCCACGGCTGGAAGTGCCAGCCGCTAATTAGCAAGTTCCTATCAAGTATAGCAGAAGACAAAGGTGTTTATTATTGTTGTTATTTTGGAAACTTGTGAACACAGCCCTGTTGCTGTGGCACCTGCAGCGACAGTCAACATACATCGATACATACAATCTAGAATTAAAACAATCCCCCGATCGCACGTTCAGTTTCAGTGTTGGTAGATTTAGCTGCTCCCGGTTCAGCTCCCCTTGCTTGGTAGGTGGCAACAATGAATTTGTTGGTGATGATTTATGACAATTGATCTGATCTTTACTGATGATAGCAATTTCAGGTGTCAAGTAATGACAAACTTAATGTAGGCAGGATTTTAATGAGAGAACATAAACCAAGTACATGCAAGGTTGGTGAATGTGAGCATGGGGAACGTTTCGATTGTTGTTTTTAAGTGGAATATCTGAATGGTGTGGAAGGGCGGTCAGATGGTTTGTGATTTGTCAAAACAGCTGGGTCGTTTGCCCAGTTGTGTGTTTGTAAAACCCCATTAGAAGTGTGTATATTTGCGCACAAAATTAAAAGTCGTCCCTTTTGATGGTCTATGTGGGCCTATCCTTGCTTTACTGCAGGCAAGCATAGGTGGGGGAGATCTTGTATTAAAGATTAAAGAGAAGGTCTCAAAGGTCACTTTCACGCTATCTCCAGTACAAATTGCGAGTGTTTTGTCGGTTTCCAGCAGCATCACCTACAGTTTGCTGTATTCAGGTGTAGTCTTCACTGAAGCATGGAGCTTGGGAGCTGGGACACACTAGTGGTATATTTAAAGCTAGTGACTGATAGTTGCACCTACCAGCCATAGATGTTGTCAAACACAGAAGTAGGCCACCTTTCTATTGCCAACTGATAGAACAGCTGAAGGTGTTCTGAAGCATCAATTATAGTATTTGTCAAAGCTCATAGTGGCAGGAGGGCAGGAACAAAACCAGAGGGTCATCATGATATTTCCACAAAAGCAATGGCCCAATCACAGGAGCATTCCACACTTTGTGGGTGAGACAAGCAAAGAGAAGAGCAAGTCCTTACACAGCCATCAAAACCAAAAAAAGGAAAAAAACCCAAACCCACCAGCAGCAAGGTCAGTCTCCATATAGATCTGTTAATTTCAGTGAACAAGGGCCACATTTCCAAAGAGCTCCTTTCCAAAGGGCTGGCTGAACCAGGCCTTTGTCTCCAGAAACAGCATGGTGAACTGCTGCGAGGAAGACATTTCACTGGATTGGAGCAAAACTGAAAAGGCCTTTTTCCTATTTGATGCTTATTTCATGTCCACAAAGGAGGGGAAACGGAGCAGAGCCTCACTAGCAGATATTAAAGCAGAGGATGGAGAATTCATACAGAAGAAGATACTCCCTGCGATATGCTCATCTCAGACCTTTTAGAACTTTAAAGAAGTAAAAGTTACCTTACATAGACTGGCAGCCAATGCAGTTGTTGTATAAAGTTGTTGTGAAAAGTGTTCCTACCAACACCTAATGGAAGTTTTCAGACATTTTTAAGGGCAGCCATCAAAAGCAACAACGGTGTGTCAGCTTTTCAAAGAACATGGGGCTGCCATCAAAATTAGCAGCCCCGTGTCAAGTTCCCTTTTCTTAGAGCCAAGCTACAAGTGACACCTGACCCAGGTTGGACACTTGTCAGCTTCCCTCAAGTTTTGATGGGAAACGTAGGCATCCTGGTCTTGCAGCTCTAATGGAGAGCCACGCTGTAAAACCAGGACGCCTACATTTCCTATCAAAACTTGAGGGAAGCTGACAAGCGTCCAACCTGGGTAAGGCGTCACTTGTAGCTTGGCTCTCAGTCTCCAGATAGCCTTTCTAGCATCCTCCTTACTGGTTGCTGTCGATGGGGGTATGGAAATTTACATGACAGTGATGCCAGGACATGGGAGTAACTGAATTTACATCACAGAGAGCCATAGTCGAGCTCAGCACAAGGTTGCAGTTTTTATCAGCAGCCCTGTGTTTCATTTGTTTACACTTTTCCCCCTCCCCTCTCCAACTTTGGCTTTCCAAAGGACTTGCAATTCTTTTTAAACAATACAAAAATAAACGTTAGAACCTGCTTAGAAGCAATATAGACTAAAAATCCTTTTTTAAAGAAAAGGACAGCAGCAATAAACAGCAAGTGAAATAAAAATTAGGTCCACATCCCTTAAGCCACAGGAGGACAGGAGAGTTTTATCCTAGTGCTGAAAAAAATAACGGTGTTGACGCAAGGTATGTATGCTCAGGGAGGACACATCACAACTGTGGGGTCACCACAGAAAAAGGCACATCTCCGGTAGCCCTTTGCCCTAACCCCTGAGGACAGCAATGATTCCTAAAACAGCATCTCACATGCTGAGCTCAATTAAAAGGCAGCTACATGCATAAGAAGGTGATCCCTCGGGTTCAAAGTATTGCCTTTGCAGCCCGCTGCTCTCCCTAGGGAGGCCTGCCCTGTTTCCTACCCCCTTTTCACAACAGTAGCTCACCAGTCACTAACTTTCAGGGATCAATAGAAGTGCAGTCTAACCATTTCTATGTTTGCTGTCTCCCAGAGGCAGAATGCTTCATTTGCAAGTCAGGCTGCTGTCTTAGTCTACCTGTTTCTGATAGGTGGATTAGCATATTCCGAAAAGCCGCTGTGCATCTTGTTTCCTGAAGGGGGAAAGAGCAAGCAGTCTCGCCCTTCCTCTTTTCCCCAGAGCCAAATTCTCAGGCTTCTGAAAGTTGTCTGGTTTTGATCATTGTTATTATTTCCTTGCAACGTGGAGGGTTTTTCTCCTTCCCTCCCGCAGAGTGCAAAAACCATGCTTTGAGCCGTTTTCCAGACAGCCTTGACTTTTGCAGGTCATAACTCTGACACGGAAACGCTTAAATTGCTTTCTCTTTGTGTCCTGCTTCTCTTTGTTTTTTGTAAATGTGTACAAAGTGAGTACAAAAGTACGTGTGTGTATTTGCAGCATGAGATTGTGTAATTGCAGACCCGTGGGAATGATGATAGGATTCCCGCAGAAAACGTGTGTGGTCCTAGCCATGACACCATCATTCCCTCTCACCTTCTGTGGCGTAGTGGTCAGCCAAGCCAGTGGGGATCCCAGACACTGGGGCTCAAATCCCCACCCGTCCATGAGGCTCAGTGGGTGCCCTTGGGCCAGTCACTCTCCTGCTTGGCCTGACCTACCCAACAGGACTGTTGTGAAGATAATACCAAGGAAAGGGGAATTATGTAGCTGCTCAGAGGAAGGGTGGGATAGAAATGTGACTGACAGATGGGTTAGGGTCTTTAGAAGAGCAACAAAAGGCCGACCCAGCAGTTGGCCGTGAAAAGGAATTCTTCAAATGCCTTCTATTCCTTGCGGATTCGCTTGAAATCTTCAGCAAACTTGCCAGTTCCCTGGAAGCTCCACCACCCTGCAGCTGTGGCTTCTTGGCAATCATGTAATCACCTGAAGTCGCAAGAGCTAAATGCATCTGAAATAATGAATAAAATCTCAGACCCAGTTTGCAGGCGTACCTTGAGGGGGAAATGATGCCTTTGGTGTGGGGAGGACTTGCAAAGAGGAGATGGATGCAAAACTGGAAGTTTTGTTTTCCTGAAGCAGTAGAAAACCCAACTTTTGTTATACTTGTATGTGTGTTCCTGGTGATGTTCAGCTGTAAACATGTCAGCAGTCCAGAGGAATTCAGTTGTTGGAAGTTGGCTACTTAGGAAACTTTAGGAAATCATCTGGGGGCATCCTATAGAGAGCCAGTTTGGTGTAGTGGTTCAGAGCGCGGGACTCTAATCTGGAGAGCCGGGTTTGATTCCCCACTCCTCCACTTGACGCCAGCTGGGTGACCTTGGGTCGGTCACAGCTCTCTTGGAGCTCTCTCAGCCCCACCCACCTCACAGGGTGTTTTGTTGTGGGGATAATAATGACATACTTTGTAAACTGCTCTGAGTGGGCATTAAGTTGTCCTGAAGGGTGGTATTTAAATTTGATGTTGTTGTTGTTGTTACTATAATGCCCTAGCATTCATTTGGCCATGATGAACAAACCTCTCTCTGTATAGATACCGCCTGGCAGGCCTTCCGGGAGAGTACCAATACAAGAACATCACCAGTGCAGAGATTAACTATTGCTTGATCCAAGACCTGATCATCTGGACTCAGTATGAGATTCAAGTAGCCTCATACAATGGAGCTGGCCTGGGAGCCTTCAGCCGAGCAGTCACTGAATACACTTTGCAAGGAGGTGAGCTCTGTTCCAAGTGTTTCTAGTTGACAAACATCAAGACAGCACTGACCATTTGCTGTGCGTAATGTTTTCTTTGAAGTGTGTCTGTGTATGTGTGTGCAGGCACATGTGCATTTATCTGGGTAGGTTGGATGTTTGCTGGATGCATGCTCTAGGCTCCCCAATTGCCCCAGCCCACGGGGAATTCCTGTCCACAGCCCCAAACATCTGCCCTCAAGAAATTGAGGAGCAGGAATAAAAAAGGCCTCCATGGAGGTGTTCTAGGAATTTCCCCTCGTCTCTATGGTCTTCACCTTAGATATTTGGGGAAGTTCCTGGAGTGTTACCTGGAAGTGACATCACATCCTCCCCAAACTCCACTCTTCCCAGCCTCCCTCCTCAAATCTTCTAGCATTTACCTAGGGAACCCCAGAATGCTACTGGGTACAGTGATTTTGAAATGTGGTATGTAGTTGAAGGGTTTTGTGGGCCCTTGGGTCCATAGCCCCATCCACTGCAACTCCCCTTCACTGCATTCTCCCTCTCCGTTGTGGGGCTCTATCCCCCCCCCCCAAATATCTACTGTGGCTATACTAGAAGGAGCAAAGGGTGATTTCTTGCCCTTCTGCTAGTCCTGTTGGCATTTATCAAGGGAGCAAGCAGGCTGCTGTAACATTTCAGGGGCCAGGGGACTGATTAGAAGGATACAGCAGAAAGTGATTCCCTAGTGCCACGAGGCATCTCTTTCACTGGGAAATGAGAGATGAATCCTTCATCTCCTCTCGAGGCTGAGCCCTCTGCTAAGGCTCTTCAGCCGCAGCAGTTGTCCAGCCATGCCAGTCTCTGACATCAGCCTTGGGAAAGCTAAGCAGCAGGAGGAAATGATGTGCAGAGGGAACACAGCACTGGCAGTAACCACTTTTGTTCCGAGGCTTGTACTCAGAGTCATTTCCAAGTGATTGCTGTGATGTGTTTCTGCCGCCTGAGGCAGGAATGCTGGTTTGATCTTCGCACCTTCCTCCTTGACTATCAACGCCAACCACGCTTAGTCACACACAACGTAGGTGGAAATCTCTCCCGTATCAGACCTTTTGGTGTAGACGCACGCAAGTTCCGAAATTTTTTACGAGGCACAATTTGATCTTCTTAGGAATTCCCACCACGAGCACGTTCTAGTAATAATCTCAGTTGGTCAAGCCAAGATGACATTTCACTATTTTGCATTCCCTTTCATTGAGTTCAGCACAGCAACCCCAGAGGATTTTTTTTTACAACGTTCTATTTTACAGCTCTCTTCTGATGCCGTTCCAGATGCCACGTTAACACTTGCAAAAAAAGACTGAAATTAGGATGCTGTGTGGCTGCCCAGGAAACCACAGCTGTATCTCCATTTCCCAGATCAGCTGCTGGTTCCCCCTCTCTCACACTATGCATTCGAAAGCCATCGCACAACTTTTCAAAGGTGGGCTGAGACACACTTTGCTCATCTTGAATCCTGCCAGTGCAGAAAAATGGGATCCAAAATTGTGGGGTGTGAAGATAAAGCAGATGGTTAGGCATGGCCAAAGGGACCGGGCGCCTTCACTTGGCAGGAACGTCCTGCTCCTGGCAGATAAGAAAAGGCTGCAAGAAAGTTGTGTGCTCTTAGGGATGTACGATACCAAGGGAGCTACAAAAAGTGGCAGTGCCCCACCTGACTGTCCCTTTCCCTCCCTCTTTATAATATACATTTCTAATATACATTTCACTTGTTCCCAGTGAGTGTTAAGAGCCTGCTATGTGACTGGGGGGGGGGGGAAATGAAGCCACTACTGTTTCTGCTTATGCCCCTGGAATTACAAGGCAGTGCCGAATTTTAAGCAGCAAACAGTGGTATGGTCTTTGCTTTAGTGAGCTGTAAAAAAAAAAGCAGAGAGCTATTAAAACTTCCTACGTGAAACAGAGGACATTAGTTACTTTATAATCAGTAAAGTGCATGCAGCAGTTTTGCTGACTTGGGAATAGGAATGCGATATTATTACACGATTAAATACAGTTTACCTATTGAAGAAGATTTTTGTTGGTTTGGTTGGTTGGTTAGAAGAATTCAGGCAAACTCAATAGCATCTTAATGGGTCAATAAAAGAAAACAAATGTCCCCCTGTGCACGCATGAAACCAGCTCAAAATTAGCCAGAATAAGCCTTCTAGTGCCATTGAGTGACATTGAGATGTTTGCTTGGGCACATACTGAATGTTTCTTAAAGTGCCTGGTTCTAATGCATGGTGACCTCATGGGAGCCACTGATCCTTGGTGAATGAGCCCGTGTGTTGCATGAAGAAGGTCCAGTTGAAGGATGAAGTAGCAGGAAGTGGGGGGGAAATCTCCACTAGAGATCCTGGAGAACTTATTTTAGCCTGGGCAAGTGGAACCAATGTTCCTAACTTCCTACCAGGTTTTTAGGGTAGCTTCAGTTGCTGATGGCCTAGTTGTTGATCAGCAGAAGACCTTATGCTGTTCATGCAGAAGTCCTAGATTCATTCCCTGGCACCTCCAATTCATTAATCAGGGAACAGGTAATAGGTATAACAGGGTGTTATGATCTTCACTTTCTTTAGGGTGGATTTTGCTTTCCCTTCACACCCTCTGGGTAGTTAGCTGCCACCAGGAATATTAAATTCCAATATATTTTATTTAAGTTTTCCCTTTTGTAACGTGTTTATGCGTCAGGCTCCTTCGTGGTTCTATGGGGCCCTGAGAATAGGAATGGGCTATAGCAATGACAGCTACTCTGGGATATAACAAAACCAAAATAAAAGTTTATTTTTTAAGAAGCGTATTGTTTACTTAAAAGTCGTTCTTAGTTCTCCTAGTTGCTTCATCCAAACTCATTCACACAGATCTCTTGTAAGGCTTCACACACAGTTAGCCTCTTTCTCTAGGCTCTATATTTCCCTCACAGAGAACTCCTCAGACAGCACACAGCTAGCCTGTTTTCTTTTCACTCTCAATTCTTTCTCTCTCAGGCGCACACACAGTTTGCCTGCTTCAAATAGAGTGAATATATAGTCCCACAGACACACTCAGTTCAGGCTTCCACTCAGGTTGCCTTTCCCACACAAATACATGAACACCCTCAGGCTGCTCACAGCTCGCCTCTCTGGCCCTAACTGAATCTTTTTCTCTCCCTCAGTAACTGAAAACTGCCTTTACTCCGCCCACTCTCTGTCATCAACCAATCATGTCACTCACTCATCTCTCTCTTTCACCCCCCACTCTTCACCTATCTCACCAAACATTTAAAGACACATGCACCCATTTCTTGAAATCATTACACAGGGTCTCTGCCCGAGATCCTAGAAAGCTGCTGCCGGTAAGAGTAGGCACTGCTTTACAAGTCCTTCACCATTTATAGGCCATGCACTGGGGATTTAGAACTGAACTTGCTACTGTTGGGCGCATTTTCGGTAGTGGCTTTCTCCTGGGTGGGGCCCAGTAGAGCTCCTTCTCCAAAGGGTCTCAACATGTGCATACTTCACAAATACTATGTAAAGGAGAAGCGCCTGTCCTTCTGCACAGTGATGTCTGCAATAGGAAGAGCCAATTATAATGATAATTTCATGAATAATTCCCAACATGTTTCAAATATCTTCATTGGGGGAAGTTATTCAGCTGATAATGAGACATAAAGTTGCATCTCTTTCTGGCACTTGGGCTGTGGAAGAACTGTGTCTGTTTAGCTATTGAAGAATTTCCCCTGACAAAGATATTTAAAATGCACTGGGAATTATTCATTAAATTATTATTGCACATAATTGGCTTTGCCCATTGCCTTTTCCCTGCTGCTGCTGCTGAAGCCCTCATTCTCCGGTTTGCACAAGCTGCTAAAAGCAGTGCCCTGTTCTAGATTTCTTGCTGCCAATATGATTTCTATGTTGAATTCGTTTGCAGTAAGGATGATTAGACCTCCTATTCCGCCCCTTAATTGCTCCATGGGTTCACTTTGCCTCACCATCTCTATTCATCTTGAATTCTGAGTGTAAGTAGGAGATGTGTTCTTGTTTGTAGGATGGAGTTCAAAGCTCTTCCATACTGATAAAACAACAATCAGAAGGAGTCTTTGTGCACTTGTACTTTTATTGGTTCCGGTTCTGAAAAGACTTGGAATGCTTGAATTCAGGAGAGAATTTTGGAGCCTTCTCCAACTTTGTGCTCACTTCCTTGTACTTGTCATAATTGTACCCTCTTGGTGTTTCCTTCAGTTTTGACCATTTCTCTCCTTAGACATTTCAGGCTGTTCCAGCGCTTGAGCCACCTCCCTCAGCATTTCCATCACTTCCAGGCCTCTGATTTCTTCCTGAGACCCCAGCCTTTGGCTCTAATGTGGCTTGCTTGATATGATGTGATGGTGTTCATCCTTTATTGACCAGCTGTCGGTAGCCATTTATAAATATATAAATCCTTGCATTGTAAATGGAAAGTACTCCCTTCTGCATTAGGGGAGAACTGCCTGAGCAGGGTGTTTAGAATGCAGGAGAGCATAAAAGGTCCCTTTCATTCTGGAGCAAGAATCGTTAAGCACTTGATAGATAGAGGTTGGTGGGTAGATTAAAAGCTTGGCATTTGTAGTCTGTTTTTATGTTCGTGCTTCATAATGCGGACAGATGATTCCAATGTGGACATTGCCCATGTGCTAATGTGGCCATTATTGAACTGTGTATGA
Organism: Eublepharis macularius; assembly: GCF_028583425.1. Lineage (NCBI taxonomy): Eukaryota > Metazoa > Chordata > Lepidosauria > Squamata > Eublepharidae > Eublepharis > Eublepharis macularius. Next base: position 12,720,197 of record NC_072801.1, read on the forward strand.
TTAGACTTTCCCTTTTGAAGGTTTCGTTGTTCAGAGTGGAAGGAGGCGAGGAGAGGAGTGAGCTGCTTGGTCCCAGCCCAATTTGAGTCATTATTGATGTCAGAACCTCCCAGAAAAAATGTTGCATTCTCCTTTTATTGCTCTGCCATTGGAGAATGTCCAGTCATTTGCCACTTGCCACCGTTTTTCATCCCTGAATAAAATAAGCAACTCCTAAATCCAGAGCGCTAGCATAAGAAACAGGCTTTGGCAAGAGGAGAGAAAGAGAGAAGGATGTTGGGTAGACATGGGCACGAACCAAAAAAACCCTGAACCACGTGATTCGTGGTTTGTAGCATTCCACGAACCACGAACTTCCGACTTTTTCCCAGTTCGTTGATCATGAGGCTGTCATTTCACAGGCCCTGTGCTGGAACTGGTGCGGGGGTCTGTGAAACTGACATCCCCTTTAAGAGGCTGTCAGTTTCACAGAACCCATGTTGGAACCGTTGTGGGGTCTGTAAAACTGACAGCCTCTTTTCCTGCTGCCCGGGCTGTCAGTTTTAAAGACCCAGTGTCTGTGAAACTGACAGCCCAGGCAGCAGGAAAAGAGGCTGTCAGCTTCACAGACCCTGCGCTGGTTTCAGCCCATTGGTGCGGAGATCTGTGAAACTCCGAACTGGCCATGGAACGGCTGGAAAAATTCATTTGTTTTGTAAACATGCGTTCCCACGAAACGCGTGTTTCGGTGCAAACGAACCAGCCATTCCGTACGGAATTTTGTTCCGTTGTTCATTTTGTGCCCATCTCTAGTGTTGGGTGTTGTGTTATACATTTGTGGTAAACTGATTGCCTATGAGCCTGGTCCTTTCCTGCATTCTTGTCTTCACATTTGATTGATGAGTCAAGGAGAATGGATAATGAGGTACAAGGGCAGAAGACAAATCAAGGGAAATGGGTGCCGGACTGGTTGCTCCTTGGCAAAAGTGCATAGGTGAACCAGGCTGTGAGAGAGCTCCTGAGTGAATGAGAGGCCTGCTGCTCCCTTTCTCAGATGAGCCATTCTCAGTTTCCAGTTTATCCTCAGCAGTAAGCCATTTTTAATGATAACACTGGATGCATTTGTGGCTGGTTAAAAACAACAACAAGGGTTCACTCCTTTTTCATGAGTCTAGTAAGTGCCTAGTCTTTTGCAGGCCTACACGACAGGAGGAGCTAGAGCCATGGGGTAAGCAACCTTTCTTGACCCAAGTGCTGAAAAAAAGTAACATTGGTCTGTGAAACGGTGCACCAGCAAGAAATAACAAGGGTTGTGCTTGGCAGGAGGCACTTGGAGTGAGGCAAGCCCCTGAGGTGCTGGTTGGCGCTGCTTAGGTGGAGAGCTGGGCCTGCAAGCCAAGCAAAAATAGCCTGGCAGACTGCTGTTCAGCACACATGCCGGGACCAACCTATTCCTAAAGCTTGAAGAAGCAGAGAATTTCCTGTTAGAGTTCATCACAAGCACCTTCTCATTCAGAAAAAGAAAAAAGAAAAAAAAAAGAAAAACACACGCATGCGCATGGAGCATTTTGTGCAACACCACACTGCCCAGTTGCTTACTCCCTTCCAGACCCACCTTGCCAGGTCTGGCGCACCCTCGGGCAGTCGATGTGCTTAACCCTGAAAATCCCTTTACACCAGCGAGGCGCTCACTCTTCCTCGCTTCTGTAAAGTCAAGCCCATGTTTCAGGCTCTCCCCACACAGAAGCAGCGGCCCCTTCCCCGCTGTCTACACAAACATCTCCCGGCTCACTCTCTTGAGCCCGCCTGCTCCCGCCTCGTCAGGAGCATGCTTAAACCTCTGACCCATTCCCATGAGTCTCTCCTTGTGGTCTCCACTGAGCCCCGCACAAACCCACTTGGCGTTCTCTTGCCAGAACACCTGTTGCACTCTCATTGAGGTGCTTGCAAACCCTTCCACTCAGCTCCTCTGAGCTCCTGGCCGTGCCTTCCTTGGCAACCCTTGGCCGTCAAACACACTCATCTATTGGTGCCAATGTTCCACACACACACACATACCTAGGTTTCACAGTTCCTGTTACTCTCCTGTACTCATATATGTGGGATCCCACCTCCCCTCCTCGTGTTAAATAATGCCTCGGCCCACCTACTGGGACTTATCAAGGTCTTCTATATCCCTGCCCGAGGAGGGGGCCCTTTTTACCTCATTTCTCCTGCGCATTCACACTCTTTCCTCCACTTCCTTTCTCCAGGACTCCTGCCGGATTACGCTGCATTTTTTTTCCTGGGGTGCTGACCCCTCACCGGCCACCAACTCCCACCAGCCAGCCAAAGTTTGAGCTGGAGTGCACTTTCTGGGAAGATGTTGATGCCCGCCAAGGGAAGCGCCACCAGGGCACAGACGGACGAAGCCCCCACTTGTTATGCACAAACTTGTGCCTTAGGTGTCCCTCTCACCAATCACAATAAGAGACACACACACCACGGAGTCCTGTAGAATGAAGCAATATATGATTGTTTAATTTAAACAATGGAGGAGCCTATTTTCACAGGAGTAGGTGGTCTCCTTGTGTCCTGAGCTCATCAAAATTACAATAGAAACACAGGCAATTAATACTTTCAGATAATCATAACAATATTACAATATTCTAATATTTGATATCTTACTGGCTCGTAACATATCTAGGGTCAGTTCTGATTTGAAGATGCAATTCTGGGCTGGCCTCTCTATTTGGGGGAATTCCAGTCTTCACAGTTTTTTTTTCTCTCTGCCCTCATTTTGGAAGGACACTGTCTAACCTTTTACCTACTTTCTTCTGGGCATAATACTTTCAAGGGCGCCAATGAGTCTCAATCTGGTGGATAGGAAGGGATGTTTTCCTATTCGTACCCTTTTCCCCAGTTTCTTCTCAGCTTTAAGGAAGATAATACCACAGGTGGCCAAAACCAGCTTGCTGCGTCAAATCAGTTTTCTACAAAAGGCTCTCTGGTACTGATTTCTGTTGGAATCTATAGAATAATATAACATAACATACAAGTGCAGCCCTAAAAGCAGTATACCAGTTCTTACAGAGTTTCAAGTCTTCTTGTTTCAAGTGTCAAATTCTTACAGGTTACATTACAAGTACTACTTTGGCTCCTGAGCACAGAAAAAGTGCAAAGCATGTAATACTGAAAAAGCATAGGTTTAGTATATAAAAATAAGTATATAAAAATATATATATCCATCAAGATGCAAATGAGCTGTGAGTTCCTGCTGGGGAGATTCTTGGCGCTACCAGGAATCGGTTCTAAGTCAATCTGAAAATCATCTATCCTTAGGAATAGGAAAGAGTCTTGTAACATGTACACCTTGAAATTATGTTCATGTGACTCGTACCTGCTTAGGTCAGGGAGATTCCCGAAACCAAATGAAAATTCCAGAAACCAAATTGATTCACCGTACGTAAATCAATAAGACCTGACATTACATTTCAGAGCTTGCAAAAATGGTTGTTGTGGATTTTCCGGGCTTGCAAAAATGTTGCTTCCTTGGTGCCAGGAGGATTACTTTCTAGGTGGCTGAGGCGCTGGCCTAAGGAAACTGCTGTAGCTTTGCTGGCTGAAATGGCCTCACTTCTCCAAGGCCTCCTCTTTAGTAGAATGAATGATTTTCAGAGCACCCTGTGGAATAAAATGCTGCTAAAAGCACAACTCTGTAGATAGCAGCTGGTTCCTGAACCATGTGGTTCTCAACTTAGTTCTCCATTAAAAAGGGAATGATTGTGCATATATAGCTTAAACAGGCTTTAAGTTGATTTCACTATGGCTGCTTCAAAAGGCTTATAGGAACTGTAGTTTTTTGAGAAGGCGCCTACACTTTGTTGTTAGAGATCCAGCCTTCCTCAAAGAACAACAGTTTGCAGGTCCCACAGGAAGGGAAGACCCCTGTGAGGTAGAGAATGGTTTAAGGGAATAGTGGGGGAACTTTTTTTAAAAAAATACCCAAAGCAGGGCTTTTTTTCAGCAGGAACACAGTGGAACGGAGTTCTGGAACCTCTTGAAAATGGTCACATGGCTGGTGGCCCCGCCCCCTGATCTCCAGACAGAGGGGAGTTTAGAGTGCCCTCCGTGCCATTGGAACTGGAGTGGCGTGGAGGGCAATCTGAACTCCCCTCTGTCTGGAGATCAGGGGGCGGGGCCACCAGCCATGTGACCATTTTCTCCAAGGGCAGCCCACTGAGTTCCACCACCTCTTTTCCCAGACAAAAAAGCCCTGACCCAGAGATTATCCTGAAGGGCAGAGTCTCTCATTTCTATGCACAACACAGCCAAGAAAACATTACTTCTGAAATGCCACTCTGTGCATTTCTAAACTGGCATGCTTACCTGAAAAAAATATTTTCTTGAAATCCATGAATTAATGTTCTTAGATTTGGAGTGTAAGTAACCCCAGTGATGCATCTTCAGCTAGGCTTTTAAATTAAATCATAAAAGGGGCACCCCTGGAACCTCAAGAATCTGCTGTATTTAGTGGTAGAAACTGGCATCCCAAAATAGCCTGGGGGTCTTTTGGAGACCTTTGCTAAACATTTATCTTTAAAAAAATTGCTCTTCTGACTCTCTGCATATTCACAAAGAGCTTGTCACACAAGGAGCAAGTTTAGCTTAAACTCCTTCTCATTTTCTGATTACTTTTGCTGCTGAAGCCCATTTAATAGCTCTTATTCATACCGCCTCTATGACCTTTTCCACTAAGAGCCGTTTCAGAATACTGCGTATTAACTCACAGTTGAGGCAGCCTGATTTCTAATACATTTCCAACCAAGTGAACTTTCCCAGGAGGGGAACATAAAGGTTGGCTTCTGTTGCACATACATTGACGAGAAATTTGGGGGAACATTCCTCAGTCTTACATGTAAAATAGTGGACGTGGTGCAACCAGGGAAAGAATTCTGGTTTGGTTTAGTAAAATCTGCATTGTGATGGGAAAGATCTTTTTTTCTTTTTAACGCACAGGACCAAACTGTCTATTGGCACTCATGTATCTTCATGCAATGCACACAGAACTGTTGTCATCATCTTTAATACAGAGTGTAATGCTGCCACTTTCTATGGATTTCATACTTTTCCTGATAAATCCATTAATATGGATTTTTTACACTCTTGCACACGCAAAAAGCTTACACATATTAGCCAGGCTTGTTTTATGCATGTATTAAATGTGTTCATTGAGATTCAGATGTTGACTTTCTTGAAAGGAATCCAAAGATAAATTATGCCATAAATCATGATTTCCAGAACTGCAGTTTTTCCCGTTATGATTTTATCACACCCCCCCCCCCGCCGGCCAATTCCCTGCAACAGGTATCTTTTATGCTGTAATGATTTATTCTGGGTTTGGAACATTACCCTCAAACTAAGACAGAACATTTTCCATTTTGAAACAAAAGGAAAATAGCATTGGCTTCACCAGATTGCTGGAAATATTGTCCATAAATAGTCCTTCGTCTTTGGTCAGGCTTTTAAAAGCTTCACTGCAAAAACAGAAAAGGAAGGGGGAGTGAGTCCTGTGTATGCCTGTGGCATCCTTTGGAGAGACACGGAGTGCTCTTGCAACTGACAGTCCCTCTGGGCAGATCTCCCAGTTCCTCAAAGGTCCTCCAAGTCCTCAAAGAAAATGGGGTTGCTGAAAGGTGTGTGGTGTGCGGGCAGCAGGCAAATGCTTTGGCTTGACTTCTGTAGGCCTGCTCTGTGTGAAATGCTTTCAAAACTCTCTCTCTCTGGCATCTCCCCTGTGGCCATGGCTCTTCATAAAGTGTGAGGCAGGCCTCCCCACAGAGGCAGCAGCTCTTCTCCATTTCCTTCCCAGCACATTTTATTTTCTGAAAATGGCAAATTCGCCCTGTCACGGGCCACTCAACGCAGCATCAGTAGAGGCAGGGCTTTTTTTCAGCTGGAACGCGGTGGAACGGAGTTCCGGAACCTCTTGAAAATGGTCACATGGCTGGTGGCCCCGCCCCCTGATCTCCAGACAGAGGGGGGTTTAGATTGCCCTCCGCGCCGCTGAAGCTGAAGCGGCGTGGAAGGCAATCTAAACCCTCCTCTGTCTGGAGATCAGGGGGCGGGGCCACCAGCCATGTGACCATTTTTGCCAAGGGTGATTTAAACTTTTAAAAATCTCCCCCTTGTTCCAGCTGACCCAAAGTGATGACTAGAGGTGGGCATGATCCCCAAAAAATTACCAATCAAGTTGATCGGGGATCGGCGCCGGCGACGACCCCAAATCACCAATCCACACCGGTCATCTCCCATTTCCGATCCGTGGATCTGGGATCGGGGAGGCCAAAGTGGAGGGGTGCCCCGCTGTTCCCAGCTATGTGGGAAGGTGGGTGGTGGCGGCGACCGCCGGGTCCGGCAGGCACAGGGAGGCGGCGACGAACCACCTCCCCTCAGGGAGGGCTGTTCACACACGCGCGCGCACACACACACTTAGAGCAGGGGGGGAGTTTTTAACCCGGCGACGATCCGCCTCCTCTCTAGGAGGGGACGTTCACACACACACAGACACTTAAGAGTACGGGGGGAAGTTTTTAACCCAGCAACAAGCCACCTCCTCTCAGGGAGGGGACGTTCTCACACACACACACACACACACACACACACACACACACACACACACACACACACACACACACACACACACTTAGAACAGAGGGGGGGAGTTTTTAACCCGTCCCTGCCTCGCCAAATAGAGACACCCCGTCAACATGTTTCAGCTAGCTTTTTTAAAAAAGCAGGGACAGAATCCTCCATTCCTCCCCACCCAATTTTAAAAGCAAGCAGCCAGTCTTCCAAAAGCATATTTTAAACACACACGCAGAGCCGTGAATGCGGTTTTCCCACAAAATACAGTGTTTTAAAAGCAGATTAAAAACAGAGAGTGACAGACAGAAAAACAGCCATTCCTCCTACAAAGCCCCGTTTTTTTAAAAAGCAAAAAACGTTTGGAGTGCCCATGGCTACAGAACCACCCCCTTCCCCCTCCCTCCCCTGGCTGTCTTCCAACTGGTGAGTGCATTGCTGCTCCGTGGTTGGAAGGAAGCCCTGTTGATCAAGGCAAGCTGGGCTTCCATTGGGGTTTCCAGGGTGACAGAAGGAGGGCAAACTCAGCTCAGGCATTCCCCTGGCTCCGTTGCCAGGGGAATAGATTACTGGCGCCGGAGTGACTGGATCTCCGATCAAGCCCCGATCAAGCCCCGCCCCGCTGGATCGGTCGCCATGGATGGCACCGATCTGTTGGGTCCCAATCGTGCGAATGCCATTATCATGGGTATTTTTCTATCGTAATGCCGATCGTGCCCATCTCTAGTGACGACATTGGTCCTGGGAGCGTACGTGCACTTTGCGCGTGCGCATGTGGTACCAGGAGCACCACCTCCCGCCAAGAGTTGCCCCCTGTGCTGGCAACTCACTGAGTTCCACCACCTCTTTTCCCAGAAAAAAAGCTCATGGGTGGTCCTACCATCACATGTGGTGGTGAGAGCCACTTCAAGCAGCAGGTGCAAGGTCTTGTGAATGGTGGCTCCATGACAGCCAGAAAGATCTGAGCCAAGGGCAATCAGCCCTGGATGTTCTGCAGTGCAAAAATTACTACCATGCATCTGCTCAGCTCACATTAATATCAGTAGGGCCAAGAGAACTTTCCAGTACGTTGTGGACCATTTTTGTTTGGTTTGTGTGTGTGGGATGAGGGGGTTTGTGTTTTCCATTTCCCGCACCACAAATATCTTGTGCCAGCCTTGGATGTGTTTGTCTAGCCTCTTTGATACGTGCGCAGACAAACTTCGCACCACATGCATGATGTTGCATTCGTTAGCTGATTTTTCCCTAAGATAAATTGAACAGCTCATTCTGTATCTTTGCTTATTGTTATCCCCCCCGCCCCGCAAAGCTGACCCTTGGAAACATGAAGCGATCCCCTGATTTCTCTATTTTCTATTTCTCCTCTTCAAGTGCTATCCATCTGTTGTAACACCTGGCTGTGGATTCCCCTGATTATTCCCCCCCCAATAGCATAATCCCCCCTCCCCATATTGAAGCAATTTATATGAGAGACCTCAAATGTCATGAGATTGAGAGATGATTCTGCCTATCTAAGACTTTTTTTAAAAAAATTGTAGTGTTTGGAGGCTGAAACTTGATGAGCTCCAACCCCATCTTTATAACCTCCTGAAGTTTCAGTAACAAAACTGCAAGTCTGGAGGTGATTTTATGGCAGAGACTGGATCTCAGGCACTGTGTTAAGTGCCACTTTAGTGCTTTCTAGAGACTTCTGAGAAACTTTATTACATCAACAGACCACTGAGATAATATTCAGACCCCTTTCTAAAGGCAGCCTAGGGATTCTCTTCTACGTGGTATGGGACGATGTGTAGATCTGTTGCATATGTGAGCAACACAGAAAGTCTTGGAATTCTTAAAGTCCTACTGACCCGTCACATATATATTTTATGACTTGAGGAATCAATTTCAGGGATGGGTGAATTAAGGAGATAAATGATTTCTGTTATCATAATCATGTACACACATCACTCTTCCACATTTTGCCAGTGGGGTAGATGGACCTTCTAGCTGGGAGGTCTTTACTCATAATGGTATGGCAGTTGTCTCTGTTATTCCTCTTACAGGATATACTACACATCTATAGAAATGGGGGGGGGGAACCTGATTTATTAGGATTATTTTACATTCCTGTGGATGTTCTTTGGGCTGGTAGTTTCAAGTGCTGCTACCCTCAACAAGGCACTAGAAGTGGGAGAGTTTACAGTTTACAGTACTGGATTTAATGAGCTGAGACTAGAATAACTGCATCAGATCATACTGTTCACAATTCAAATAAATGGATAAAATTAGACCAGACCATTTCCCCCCCCCCCTCATTTAGGGACCCCGTCTGCCAATCACTGCTTGGACCAATCCCTGTTCATTTGTACAGGACTGTCACTTGATCGGTTCTACTCTGAGTCTTTGATTTTTAAGTGTGAAACAGAGGAAAGGTTAATTTTGAGATTCCAAATCATTGTTTCAAAATTATTTTTCATTGTTGCTAATGTTCCGTTTTGGTTTTCAAATGGCAACCAGACATGATTGCAACAGTCTCGCATTCTTGATGACGCACATTTAGCATGTAAATCATTTGAGGGGATGCAATTTCAATCCTCAGTTTTTTAAAAAAAGATCAATCCTTTGCATCTGAGCATCTGTAGGCTGAAGGATGTGGTCTGGTCAAAGTGTTCATTTTTCACACACACACACGCGCGCACACACCTTCCATCACTGTTAACAGACCAAAACGAGCAAGTGCTATAATTCAAATATGGCCATACAATAGATTCTGCTGGTCTGCTGAGAGAAGTGGCAGGGTTGCTCTGACAGTCTGGAAGGAGTTTATTTCTGAAGCTGCAGGCTCCCATTACAGCCGTGGATAATTGAGAGAGATGTATTCACCCATCATCATCTATGCTTCTGTCTCCAGGTAAAGCTCGTTTGTGGAAGAATAAGCCAGAGGAATCATCCCACCCCCCACCCCCTCCCCTGTCCATTGAAGGAAGCTCCAGCAGAAAATGAGAAATAACCCAATTAACTTTCTTTTAAAGTCATTCCTGAGTATCAGCAACATAAATCAGAGGTCTTTCTCTCTCTCTCCACTGTTACTTCCTTTGAAACCTGAGTGGTGGCTAACGGTTTTCTCCCCTTTCTTCTCTCTGCATGCAATCGATCTTACTTTGCTGTCCACCTGACTGGGCATTGAGCAGTGCCTACTGCACCACCGCAGAATGTCCATGCAGAAGCTGTGAACTCGACCTCCATTCAGTTCCTGTGGAACCCTCCTCCACAGCAGTTCATCAATGGGATCAATCAAGGATACAAGGTTTGGATTAATACACGCTAGAACTGTTTGTAGGGGAGCCATGGCTTAGCGGTAGAGTATCTGTTTTGCATGCGGACACCCGCCAAGTCATTCCCCGGCATCTCTAATTAAAAGGATCAAGTTGCAGGGGGTGTAAAAGTCCTCCAACTGACACCCTGGAGAAGCTGCTGCCAGTCAGACAAACACTGACCTTGGCAGACCAAAGGACGACCTGCCTTGGCCTAAGGAGTTTCCACATGTTCATGTGGTGGAGTTCTATCGATTTGGAGGTGGGGAGCATTCTCTTTTCATATTGAAGAACGCTGGACCAAACTTGCTGCCTATTTGGAGCCAGTTGCACAATCTGGGTGATTTTGGGCACTGTTTACTGATGGGTCAATGTAGAGTTGTCTAGTTAGTGAGAGCCACTGTGATCCGTTCAACAGACTGCTAGGTTGGGATTTGTTCTGACAGACTGAGACTGAGTTCCTGGTTTAGTCATTCATTTGTTCATGGGACAATGAGCCCAGACTTGGCTATCACCAAGGAGAGATGGCTTTGAGTTTCAGTGCAGAGGGTGGGAAGCAGCATAAAGCTAGAAATGCTAGAGTAACACCTGCCCCTTGGCTTTCAGTTTGGTCGGGAAATCCACTGATATCTGCCTGCTGCAAAGGGCCAGCCTTGCTTCTGAGAGCGTTAAAATTAACAATGGCACACTATGGTGGGTGGAAGTAGCCATGAATGGCAATGTGCGCTTACCAGGTCAGAACCAGGCGGACAGACAAAGCATTGAGGCTAAGGCCTTCCCCTGAGGTCGCTTTTTAGCACTGGTGTTTGGAGATTATTGCCTGTGGACATGGAGCTTCCCTTTGGTCACTGTGGCTAGTAGCCCTCCATGAATCGGATCCTCTAGTCCACAAGAGAACTACAGCAAAGTAGGAAAGGGAGGCGCGAAGGAGTAAGTCTTTCACTCTAATCACTATCTGAGTCAAAGGAGAATGCCAGGACCTTTCGTGTTTCCTTGCTTTTGGACATTCCTGAAGCTCGTACTGAGCGCAAGGGGGAGGTAGATACTCTGCCCTGAGAACCCCATGCCCCATGATTACATAGATCAGGGGTTTGAGGTTCTGAATTCCATTAACCCTCCTTAAAAAATCAAATCTATCTTTTGATTAGGCTTTCATTTTATACACCTCCAGTGTATAACCAAATATTCCTTAGGAAAAGGCTGATTTGTACTTGTCAACAGATAGCGTTCTCCGTTGTTTTTGTTGTCAGCTCAGTGCTTTCATTTGCTTTAATTCCTTTAGATGGAACAGCTTTGCAGTTTGTACTTCTCTTACAGATACTTTTGGGGGTGGGGGTCTAACATGGACAGTGTGGGAAGAACATTTCTACCACATTTACTTGTACTGCATAATTTGTGTAATGATTTCCAAATTACCAGTAGTCACAATTTTGTGTCTTGGCTTGCCAGGCGAGTTCCTCCTATTGCATGTTTCTTTTTTTCCCTGCACCGAAAGCACTTTGCTTCATTTTAGGGGGCTGTGCAGCACTAAACCCTTGGAAAGCAAGGTAATGTAAAAGCACAGCCGTTGACATTTGGACACTTCTATTGTGCTCCATGGATATAATTTAGAAAAGCAAAGCAAGCCCCCTTTTTCTGTTTTGCCATTAGGAGACTGTTTCTTTTCTTTGAAACGTGCTTGAATTCTGGTGAGTCTTTCAAGCATGATCAGACAATTCCAGAGGGGGAAAAACACCTCCTGCTTTCTTCAGTGTTGCTAAGAAGCCGGTTTTTGTTACCTGGAACTTGTATACAAGGGTGAAGGGTGATTTTTGTAAGCTTGCTGTTAAGGCGTATGGACACGTTCGCCAGTTTCCAGGAGTAGCAGAAGACTGCACCCATGCTGTTTCATAATTACTCGGCTCGAAATCATCGGGCTGATTGGAGTCACTCTGTGCAGATTTGTATCATCCTCCCACCCTCCCCTTCCATCCTCAAGACTTTGGGGAGGAGGAGCCGTGCCTCAGTGGTGGTCCATACAGAAGGTCTCCGGCATTGCCTGGTAAATCTGGTTCTGTCTCTGTCATGTCCAGTTAAAGGGTCTCTTGAATCAAAGGTTCTGAAAGACCTTTCTCTGCCTCAAGCCCTGGAGAATTGCCGTTTGTCAGAGCAGGCAGTATTGAGCTGTGTGTTTGGAAGGTGCCGTCAGGTCGCAGCTGACTTATGGCAACCCTGTAGGGTTTTCAAGGCAAGAGACAAACAGAGGTGGTTTGCTGTTGTCTGCTCTGCCTCGATGTTCCTTGGTGTCTCCCCTCCCAGTACTCACCAGGACTGACCCTGATTGGCAAGATCTGATGAGATTGGGCTATCCTGGGCTATCCAGGCCAAGGCAGTTTTCAGATAGAAGCATCAGTGCTCTGACTTGGCATGAGGAAACTTTGCCTATTCATGCGTCCTTCTTTGTGTGTCCGTTCCCTCTGTCTTTCTCTTATCCTCATGGAAATGTTTACCATTTCATCCACTGTGTTCTTGGAGCCAGGACCAGACTTTTTATTTGCTGTGTGTTGGCCAGTGCAAAAATCTGAACCATTTTTTCCTGGTTACAATTAACCCCCAGGCCAGTTTATGTCCTTTAAGTTCCTTGACAAACCTCCTAGAAAGGTGATGCCTTCTGCTTCTCTACGTATGGCTTTTGCCTGAAGGCAGTAAAACCAGTATGTGTGTGCATGCGGGACTTAGTGCCTTGTTTACCTGCTCCTAGGGTCAATTAGCATCAATTAACAACAATTAACATCCTTGAGCAGGGCTCATTCAGCTGTAGAGAACTCTTGTGATGTGAAAGGTAATGAGGGGAGCACGTTGGAAAGGCCCTTTCAGCAGCTCCAATCATTCCTTTTGGCTTGTTTGACTTTAGTCCCAGAAACCCTGCCAAGTCTTCAAAGCATTTGGAGCATGGCTTTCTCTTGCGCTTATTAAGCAGCAGGCTCCAAGATCCTGGCTTAAGCGCTCTTGTTCACAGATCCTGGATAAAGACCCTGTGTGGGGAAGCCTCGGCAGCTGCAATAGAGTAGGTGCTGGGCTTCTCTCTTCTAGGAGGCCATTCTAGACTGAAAGGGCAAAGACTGAGAGAGCAACAGCAGCAGGTTGCAACGTGGCAGGGGGAGGGATGGCAGGGGGAAAGGGAGGAAGGGAATCGCCACATGTGTAGAGTTGGGGAGGGACAGGCCTTCCGGTAGCAAGTGATGGGAGAGTCTCCCTGCTGCCACTTGGAGAAGGCCATTCCTAAGGGGAGAAGCCCAGTGATGTAATCTGACTTGGCAGAAGGCAGCTTTGTGTGCTCCAAAGCTTTCTGTAGGCTGCCAGTAGGGTTACCAACCTCCAGGTGGGCCCTGGAGTTCTTCTGAAATTTCAGCTGATCTCCAGACTACAGAGATCCATTGCCCTGGAGAAAATGGCAGCTTACAAGGGCAAACTATATGGTATACCCTAGATTCTAGACAAAACCCTCCCCCAAATTCTTCTGCCCTGCCTCCAAATCTCCAAGGATGTCGCAGCCCAGAGTTGGCAACCCAAGCTGTGGAGCAGGCAGGCAAGGCCCTTCTTCCAAACTCACTTCAAGGCTGCTGCTGGTTCCTTTGCACAGGCTGGTTCTAAGGGCCTCCTCAGGCAAGCTGCTGTCTTCCCCTTGGTGGGCCTGCCTTTAACCTTCTTGACCCATCCCGTCTTCTCAGGCTTATCTTGGAACAGAACACTCTAGGCCACGATACGCCTCTCCAACATGCCACTCTCCTGCTAAATCCCCCTTTTCCCCTGCATCGGAACTGCTTTTTCTTTGTTGACTGAGGGTCTTGTTTTTGTTTCTGTGATTATTCACTTCCTCTCCAATCAGGAGGGATACTCTGTAAGTTTTATTTAAATCCTTACCTCTAGCTTGAAGCATTTGGTGGCTTGCCCTTGATTTAAAAAAATAAAATTCTTTTCAATGCCTGCCTTTAAAATGTCCTACCTGTCACCAGATTGTAATCTGCAAGCCTTTTTCGGGAACATAGTAACAACTATGTTAAATCCATATGTACAGCATGAACGGCGACAATTGCATTAACTGTAATGTTTGTTCTTTTGCAATTGAACTAATCAGGTCCAAGCAGTCGAGTGTATTGGATTGTGAATGGGAGGCATCTCTAATGTGGTTTCCTCTTGGTTTAAATCCTCTTCCTCCACCCTAGCTCCTGGCCTGGCCCATTGAAACGCCCAGCGCATTGACCACAGTAACCATCACCCCTGATTTTCATGGCGTTCACAGCGGCTACATCACCAACTTGAAGAAATTCACTGAATACTACACATCAATCTTGTGCTTCACCACACCAGGAGACGGGCCACGGAGTCCGCCACTGCTGCTGAAAACTCATGAAGACAGTAAGTAGAGAACCATTTTGTCAGCAGTCAGCTTCTTGACAGGAGGCTGACGAACATATATGGTTCCGAATTAGGCCGAATCAAATCGGTCAAGCAATGCAACCAGTTATTAACTGTGGATTGAAAATGGGTCTTTTCAATAGGAGCTTCCCGTGTAGAATGCCATCCTTGCAAATAATTTCTATATCTAGGGAGAGCTTTTGCCCGTATAATTTAGTCAGAATTCATGAAAAGTATCAGTAGTTATTGGATTACCATATTTGTTATATACAAATCAATTAATTAATTGATTAATCAGTGCCACTGCATAAGCTAAGATGACGAGAGGATGAGTTGGTGTTTGTCTACTGCGTGGGTCTCTGTAGTGAGATATCATAAAATATCCAAAACAGGGAGCAGATGTGAACACAGGAGATGTGATTGAGACCCAGCGTGGTTTAGTGGTTAGGGTGGTGGGCCAGGATCTGCAAGACCCGGGTTCAGCTCCCCACTCTGCCACGGAAGCTCACTGGGTGACCTCGTGCAAGTTGCATGCTCTCTCGCTCTCTCTCTCTCGTTCTCTCTCTCTCTCTCTCTCTCTCTGCCTTACCTACAGTGGAGGTGGGGAGAACAATGCGTGTTGCTCTGAGCTCCTTGTAGGAAGGGCAGGCTGAAACAGAGACACGCAGACAGACGCCTGCCCACGGCTGCTGAGCAGGCTCTTGTTTTGAGACTTACGACTCCCTTTACATTATGATGACTGCATCAAAGACCGTAAGCAGTCAAATAGGAATGAATCTTTCCCTTTATGTTTAAAGTAACCATCAGGCTGTGCCCATAGTCTCCACCTATTTCAGTTGATTGTGTGCAAGAGAACTTCCTCCCCCGATGTTGTGCCCAATCAAAACAAGATTGGTAGCTCAATCCCAGGTTGCCTTCCCTGTGCCAGCCTCTGGAGCTACGTTATTTATTAATTTATTTCAGTATGTTTTTTCCTTATGCTTTTCTCCCAGTGGGGACCCAAAGAGGCTTTACAAAATACACAGTTGTCAAGAATACAATGTAAATGGGCTAATGGAAACAAACCATACAATAACACATCCCTGGCTAGTCTTTGATCTGTCAGCCATGCTCACTCAGGCTCTCAGAGCCTTTGGGTTTTGTCCTTTAGCTTACACCAAGTCTTAAATACCTGCAAAGAGTGGAGGGGAAGAAGCTCAGCCTAGATGTCATTCAGCCACCATAAAGCATGTCCTCAGCCTTTCTCCCTTGCTGCAGTATGAACATGAGTGTATATATCTTCCAGGGGTATATGAGTGTCAGTGTGATGCATGTGGCAAAAAAGGCCAATTCAATCCTGGGTTGTATCAAAAGGGCCATTGCATTGAAATCACAGGCGGTCATAGTCCCTCTCTATACTGCCTTGGTCAGGCTGCACTTGGAGTACTGTGTGCAGTTCTGGAGGCCTCACTTCAAAAAGGATGTGGACAAAATCGAGAGGGTGCAGAAGAGAGTGACGAGAATGATTAGGGGCCTGGAAACTGAGCCCTACGAGGAAAGGCTGAGGGCCTTGGGAATGTTTAGTTTGGAGAAGAGGAGATTGAGGGGGGACATGATTGCTCTCTTTAAATATTTGAAAGGCTGTCATTTGGTGGAGGGCAAGGAGCTGTTCCAGTTGGCAGCAGAGGATAGGACTCGAAGCAATGGGTTTAAATTACATGCAGAAAGGTACCGGCTGGATATTAGGAAAAACTTTTTCACGGTCAGAGTAGTTCAACGGTGGAATCAGCTGTCTAGGGAGATGGTGAACTCCCCTTCACTGGCTGTTTTCAAGAAGAGGCTGGATGAATATTTGTCAGGGATGCTTTAGGCTCATCGAGCATTGGGCAGGGGGTTGGACTAGAAAGTCTGTATGGCTCCTTCCAACTCTGTGATTCTGTGATCTTGGTTTATTTTGTGGTCAGCTGTTCAAAGTCACCAAGGATGTGAAACCATATGCAAAACTCAGTAGGGCAACTGCTATGCAAAGAGTGCTGTGTGCTTCGGTTCCAGATGAGCCCTTGATCCAAAATGGTATTTAAAACTTCTGCTTCTCAGCCATTCTTATTTAAAACTAAGCAAGAAAGAAAGGTAGAGCATGACAGTATATTAGAATATATTAGGAATGTTTTCTTTGGCATTCAGCTGCGAATCAGCACTCTGCTGGTTCGAATCCCATTCCTGCCTTGAGCTCAGCAGGTGGCCTGGGGGAAGCCACTCCTCTCAGCCCCAGCTCCCCAGCTGTATTGTGGGGATACTAATAACACTAACTTGTTCGCTACTCTGGGTGGGGCACTAATCTGTCTAGAAGAGCAGTATATAAGTACAGTTGTTGTTCTTGTTGTTGTTATATCAAAGACTGTAGAGAAAAGTAGCATTTTTTCCCGGTATATAAGGCAAGCACTCTTGAATTCCCAGCTTCCCTGTTGAAATCTCACCCCTGTTGCAGTGGAGAAACCCAGACAATGCAGGCAATATGGGCAGCTTTCCCATGCCCCCAAGAACAACCAGCTGCTCATCACCGCTGTGGCAAAGTGGGATCTGGTAGACAGTTTCAGCATGCAGAAAGCCTAACTCCAAAAGTTCTAAAATTAGCCGGTAGGGAAGGACACAGCAATGCCTCCATATTCCAAGAGCAGGTTTTCTGCCGTCTGAACCTTTACGTGTTCGTCGACTGTGTGCTGACCCTGGTGGTGGGCAACTTATGATCCGGGGCCACATCAGACCCACAGGATCTGTACAGCCAGTCCTCAGGCTGCTTCAGCCATTTGTCAGGTGCATCAGCCTGCCAGACTGTGGCATCCAACAGACCATGCTGCTGAGCAATGGTTCAAAGCTCAGGGGCTGCAAAGAGCACCACAGTGTGCAAGAGACCCGCATCTGGCTCTATGGCAGTGTTGGAGAGCCTTGAGTTGAATGCCCGCTCTTCCTGTTTCTAGGTCATCTCAGAGGTTTCAGAACAGGGCAGAGACCCAGATGTGGCCCTCAGACCCAAAAATGTGCCCATCCCTCCCTGGTCCTGATTCCTGGATATCTGCAAAGCTGCTTAACTTGCACTCTACTTACTCAGAACTGGAATGGCAGAGCAGAATGGTTGCTTAGATGATGTACTGCAGGAGCCCTCTGATTTTTTAAAAAAGCTTCCAAAATCCCATTGACACACATTAAACCGGCACAATCAATCTTGCGTTTTGTGACATGGTTGCATCCGAGGCAGCCCCTTGTCCTGTTGTTCTCTCCATTTTTTTCTCTCACCAGCTGTGCACGAGATTAGTTCCTGCATCCTTTCTCATTTGCACTCAGCCATATATACCTAGGAAAGGGTGGTTGTTCAGTGGCTTTGCATGAAGGCTCCCCCCAGGCTCAAGAGGGGGGAATCTCTGTTTGATGTATTGGAGAGATCCTGTCAATCATGAGAAGGCATGGAGATAGCTGAAGGCTTTGATTCAGTGTTTTCTCACATTCTGACCCAGGAAAGGCTGGTGAGGCCAGCATGCTTTCGCTCTGTCCTGTTCTAAGCCTCTCTGCCAGGCAGTCTCTCCCTTCAAGGCAGACTGTAGGGTTTCCAACCTCCAGGTAGCACTTAGAGATTGCCTGAAATGACAAGTGATCTCCAGACTACATAGAGGAAACAGCAGCTTCAGAGGGTGGCTTGTATGGCACTGCATCCCTCTTGAGCTCCCTGCCCAAACTCCACCCTTCCCAGGCACTCCCCTCAAATCTCCAGGGATTTGTCGAGCCAGAGCTGGCAACCCTAGTAGGTTTCTGTGCCTCCTCTGTGCCCACTTGGGTTGAAAGGGCTCTGTGGCTGGCCCCCTTGGAGCAGGGAAAGGGATGCTGCTGGATAATCATGGCTGTTCGCTGAGTAGCACTTCCCACCCAGCAGGGGCCCAGCCAACTTCTTGCGTAGCAGCTAGGAAGTTGCCAGCCATCAGGCCAGTAATGGAAAAGCACGAGATGGTTGGCGTGTAAGGCAAGCTATTCAGATAGTGATTTTATTATTTTACCTGACAGCTCTCTGTGCGTTATGAAGCAAAAGGTGCAAATATTGAAATGGAAATTATTGTAATCTCGCCAGGCTCTTTTTTCCTTTGCCTTGCATTAGAGAGAGCGAGAGCCAAAGCTTCTGCAGCGGCAAATTCACTGGTGGTAAATAAGCACGATGGGAGCCGTAATGTGTGAGGAGAGAGACAGTCTCTGGCAGTCTATGAATGTACGTAGCTGCTCTGGAATTTCAAGAGAAAATTGCAATTTGATCGGCTTGGGAAATTTGCCCGGTGTGAGAATTGGGGAGACTTGCCTTTCCCTCTCTCCTCACCAAAACCATGAGAGAGGGAGGAAGAGGACCTCTCAAAGAGAGTGAGCTGAGCAGCAGCAGCCCTCTTCCTGTACTCCTCTGATGCCCATGAGCTGGAGGAAGGCCTAGTCCTGGGTAAAGGTTTACTAATCAGCCAAGGAAAAGCAGCAGGGAGCAGGCATGGCTGCAAAGAAAGAGGAGTGGGGAGCCAAGGAGGAAGGTGCTTGGCGGCTCTTCCTACCAGAGGGGCAAGCAGGAACCCAAAAGAAGGAGAAGAGAAGAACAAGTAACAGCTCACCCCTTTCTTCTAGCTTGCCCCCCACCCCTCACCCCTGTGCCTTCCTTGGCTCTTGTTGAGATTAGGGTGGGGCATAGCAAGGCAAAGCTGGTCTCAGCCAGTTTGTGTCAGCAAAATAAAGTGCAGTCCAGAGGCATCAAATGGGCAGAAGCATTCATGAGTCCCTTCTTCAGATGCACAGAGCGCCAACTCATAAAAGCTCCCGCCGGAATAAATGTCACTCATCTTCAAGATGCCACTGGGCTCCTGTTTAATTCCTGCCAGCAAGGCACCACCGGGGCAGAGTTTCCCGTTGCTCAGAGCAACCTGCACACCTGATGCGGGGGGCCTTGATGCAGGGGCCATGGGAAGTACCACTCATCTCTCCTGGCTAATTGAGACAGGATGTGGCTGGCCTCTCTATTTCAGCCAGAGCCAGCTAAAAGGACAGAAGCCGACTGACGCTGATTCCTCCCATCACTGTTTCAAGGTGAAGCACAAATTCTGGCCTCGAAGCCCTGCAGAAATACATTGCGTAGCATTCAATTCTGACGGTAGATATAAGCAAACAGCTTGTTTAAAGCAAGTCTCCCCTCCCGTTAACTCAAGTAGATCTCTTGTGAATCTTAAAATCTGTCCTGGACTGAGAATTTTCATTACATAATATTTCAGTTTCCTGAATCCTAGAAAACTTCATTTCTGTAATTTGCCCTGCTTTCTAGGAGAGAAAGGAGAGAGGAGAATGAGAAGGATCATGTATCAGTCTTAGTGCCTTCCTCAAAGATCAGAATTGAACAAAAAAAGGCACATTTTTGACAGTCATTCTATTTTATGCTCTTTTGTTGCCTGCCAGGGAATACTGTTTTAACAGCTGTTGAACTCCAGCCATAAACTCCCTCCAGGAGTTCTACCCAAGTGCTGAAGAATGGCTACCACGAGAGTGGGCGAGTTTGAAAGAGCTGTTGAGAATGGGTTCATCCCAGGCTGAGGGGGGACAGCCTTTCCCTTGCAAACCTGTAATGGTCCTGGCCAGAGTTGCAACTGCTGTGGCAGACATAAGCACCTGCCATGACAAATTACGCTTTTAAGCGACTGGGATAAAACTGTTGTTTTTTGGGATTCCACCTGCCTGCCTGTTCTAATTAGATTACATCAAGAGAAAAGACAGTGAACAAGTGTGAACAAATCTACTCTTGCCACTCACTTTTGTTCTGTGAATTGCTGGGATGAGCTTGGGCAAGATGTAATTCACCTGGGTAGAAGGGCCCTTCACATCTTCCCTGTTTTGTACCTCTCTGCTTTCCCTGTCTGGATATTTGATTTCTTCACACCTAAAGCTGCTACCTGATTTGGATCCCAAGTAAATTGGGAGGGTGTGGTTCTTTTCCTGTTAACATATTTCCCTTTCTGATTGCCAGGGCCAGGACCGGTGGGGCATTTGAGTTTCACAGAGATTCTGGACACTTCGCTCAAGGTCAGCTGGCAAGAACCGGTGGAGAAAAATGGCATCATTACAGGCAAGTTTCAGCAACTAGCAGTAACAAACATTCTTATGAAAACCCAGATGTGCTGCTACCACTTTTTTCAGTAGCTGAAAAGTTCACAAGGAGGTGCTAGAGAAGGCACAGACCTCATCACCACAGCTGCACAATCATAGCTACTAGAAAAGAAAAAATCAGCTTCCCACTGGCTCTTGAAGCTTGTTAAATCACACTCTCCGCCAGCCCCCTTTCTGTTTTTCTGCCATCCTCCATGGCTGGATGGTCACTGGAGCCTGGAGACAAGAGTTGATGTTACTGAACTGACCACAAGGACCTCCCGATAGCCTAAGACGTTGTAACTCCGGTGAAAACTTATTATTTGCAGTATTTAGGGTTTGCCTTTCTCCAGAAGAGTTGAAGCAGATCACAGTTAAATATTTAAAACCAGGGCTTTTTTTCTGGGGAAAGAGGTGGTGGAACTCAGTGGGTTGCCCTCGGAGAAAACGGTCACATGGCTGGTGGCCCCGCCCCCTGATCTCCAGGCAGAGGGGAGTTTAGATTGCCCTCCACGCCGCTCAGTGGCACGGAGGGCAATCTCAACTCCCCTCTCTCTGTCTGGAGGTCAGAGGGTGGGGCCACCAGCCATGTGACCATTTTCAAGAGGTTCCGGAACTCCGTTCCCCTGCGTTCCCCCTGAAAAAAAGCCCTGTTTAAAACTAACAAATAACAGCAAAACAACATTAAAAACCAAGTGAACCACCACCAAGCTTATAAAATGGCACTTCTAAAAAGTTCTGCCGGTGCTTGGCTCTCCCTTTCTTTTATGCCCAGAGCAATGGCACTTTGAGGTCAGGAAAGAATTTTTCTCCAGGCCAGATTGGCCAGGGATCCTAGAGGTTTTTTTGCCTTCCTCTGGGCATAGAACAGGGGTCACTGAGGAAGGGGGGAAGGGGGAAAGAGCGGAGAATTTCTTGTGCTGGGGGACGAACTAGATGACCCTTGGGCTTCTTCCCAGCTCTATTTTTCTATGTTCTGTGTTCTAAAGGCCTTTTTCAGTTGCTACAATTTTGGCTTTCCTGCCTTGTGTACCAGCAAGTCTTCTCAATATACCTGTTTGCTGTTTTGTGTGAATAGAGCAACACACATATTTTGCAGCTTTGGCACATGTGATCAGAAACCCAGGACACGTATTCAGAGGGTACACATTCACACATATCAAACTGAAAAAAAACATGTTCACATAAAATGATAAAATGCATAGCTTGCTCTTCTAGTATGTGAAGAAGTTCCAAATCATAACAACTGAAAGGGGTTAGAGTCTGTAGAGGACAGAAGTTATGGGGGCTTTTTAGCTATTTCTGGTAAGCTGCACCACTGGTTAGGAGCTATAACCGAAAAGGCTTGAGCACAGACTACACAGAGTGTGCTTGTCTGCCCAGGTCAGATTAACAGACATGATGCAATGAGACCAAAGTGAACATAAGCCCTAACCATGCCAATTCTCTGTTGACCAAGTACAGTTTTCATATTTAGTATAATTGACAAAGGAACTGCTTTTCTTAAGCTGTCAGTGGTACAAGGTGTGCTGATCTTTCACTGGTGAATGTGCCTCTGGCCTGCTATTTATCCACATGACTTCTGTGACCTTAGAAATGTAAGCCACATGTTCTTCCATCATTCGTACAGAAAAATGGATATTTCTGCCACTTCTTCAGGGCAAAAGGCAGTTTGCGTAAGTCATACACCTTTGCTGAGTATATGTACATTTTCTGTGCTGTATCTACTTCTCTCACCAGAGGCAGTGTCAGCAACAGAAAAGGGAGACTTCTCAAAATCAAAGTTGGTACCAAATCAGAATTGCGTCAAATTAGAATACAAGTTAGCAAGAAGAGATGGGAAAAGATTGTGCCAGGGCGGCTTCCTGGATGTACCATGGACAGATGTACTGGCATTCTGCAGAACACCATGTACAGAGAGCAAAACTAAATGAGTTGTAGCATTTTGTGGTGTCTGCATCACAGTAAGTTTTAACAATATAAACGAGCCATGTGGTGTAGGAAAAGCCAGTCCCCCTGATCATTAGGTAATCTGGCTTGGAGGTAGATGGGTATGTTGGGTATGTTCTTTTCCATGCAAAATTTGGAGCTCAGAATATACTCATCCACTGTGTATTGCACCGTATGTATATCCCCTGTTTCTCTCCATAGCTGCATGCACCATCTGTCCCTCCAGACATGGGGTGTGGGGTGCGAGAGCCATTGTGATAAAGTGGTTGGAGTGTGGGGCTGGGATTAAGGAGACCATTCAAATTCCTACTGTGCCATGAAGTTCACTGAATGAGTAATGTTGGGCCCGTCCCTCACTCTGAGCATAGCCTGCCTCTCAGAGTCATCATGAGGCTAAAATGGTGAGGGGCTATCCATGTGTGCCACTCTGTGCTCCTTAAAGGAAGAGCAGGATGCAGATTTGATTAAATTATTAGGCTTTATCACACATTAGATTTGGGGGCATTCACCCACTTGCACCAGAAATCCATGCTACCATCAATCCTCCCAATATGTACAGTCACCATTTTGTCTGAATAGGACATTGCATGTATTAGCACAGTGCCCTGTTCAGATGAAATGATGCACATGTTCATGCACATGGTGTGATTGGCTACTCCATGCCTAAAAAAGGCTCAGGACACAACGTTACAAGTGACATGTTATGCTGCTATAGCATAGTAGTTAAGTGGCGGGGCTCCAAGACAGCACTCTGCTGGCTGGACTCCCACCACTGCCAAGAGCTCTGCCGATGGTCTTGGGGAAGCCTCTCAGCCCAGCTCCCCAGCTGTATTGCGGGGATAATAACAACATTGACTTTGTTCACTGCTCTAAGTGGGGCACTAATCTGTCCAGAAGAGCAGCGATAGTAGTAGTAGTTGTTGTTGTTATGCAACCAGATGTGTGGCTCTGTGTTTAGTCAGTTGGGGGCAAATGTTGTCCCCGGATCCCCACAGAGATGTCTATCTATGCCTAGAAACATAGATAATCTGTATAGCTCTGAGCTTCTGAAGATGAAGGAAGCCAGTTTGGTGTAGTGGTTAAGAGTGCGGGACTCTAATCTGGAGAGCTGGGTTTGATCCCCCACTCCTCCCCTTGAAGCCAGCTGGGTGACCTTGAGTCAGTCACAGCTTCTAGCTCTCTCAGCCCCACCCACCTCACAGGGTGTTTTATTGTGGGGATAATAAAGGCATACTTTGTAAACCGCTCTGAGTGGGCATTAAGTTGTCCCGAAGGGCGGTATATAAATCGAATGTTGTTGTTGTTGTTATAAGATGCAGTTCTCTTTCTGATGCAGAACACCTGGATGGGTCAGCTCTAGCTTCTTCTGTACACAAGCCAATAATTTTAGGGGAGGGGAACCAAAAGTCCCTTTTATTCATAAGTCGATACAAGGATAAAGACATGTTGGGAAAGAGCTATAAGGAAGAAAAAGCCCCCCCCCCCCAGTTCTGGTGAACATTGCATTTAAGGTTGGAAGGTGGCGAAATCATTCATTTCCCTGGAAGGGTTCGATGGCTTATACAATGCTACTTAGAAATCTAAGCATGTTTGGGAGGGCTCCTCCTTCATCACTTCTGCGCACAGATGTCATTTACTGTGACTTGGTTTTTAATTCTGGTGAATGGAATGAGAGGGAAAGCAGAGAGGGCATTAGGAGGGAGCCAGCCTGCTTTGGTAAATGGCCCGTTCCTCTCATTGTAAATTTCAGTATCTTCCCCTCTCCTTCGGTAAACTCTGATTTATGAGGGCTTGGATGCAGACGGACAGTTTGTGATTGGATGTACTGCTCCCTCATACAGAATTTATTCCAGATCAACAGAAAATTATTTCTGAGACTCTTCTGGTCATTAGTTTCTGTTAGGCTGCAGCTTATGGTGAAGAAGAAGGTACTAATATTTGGAGGCGCTTCTCTTCTGCTGGCTTAAATGTGAGGCAGAGAAATCCTCTTCAGTTCTACTGAATACTCACCTGAGAGACTTCATGGCCGTCAGAGTTCAAAGGCCATATGTCTCAGCCTGTCACCTGGGCATCAGGGTTTCTTCTGCAGGCTGGACTCCTTTCCGACAATAGTCAGTTTGATTTGTTTTTATCTGCTTTGATGGAGCTCTTTCTGAGCAGATGACTTTACATTTGTTTGGTGAACTGCTTGCAGCCATTTATGTGACAAGGTAAAGCCCAGGGTAACTATTTCAGCATAAGGTTGACAATCTTGCTTCCACCCAAGCTGGAACCTTTAGCAGGGCCTCATTGGCAGACCTTGAGGAACATTCATACAGGAGCAGACATCCTTTCAGGTTCCTCAGGCACAAGCCATTTAGGTTTTTTTATGATCAAACCAGCACCTTGGAATGAGGCTGTGAGTCAGCACTAGAGCATCCGTTCCATGTGTGGAAGATCTCAGTTACAATTCCCACCATCACCAGGTAACAGGTGATGGGACAGACTGTTATCTGGGAGCCTGCAAAGCCACTTCCAGTTAGAATAGACAAGATGAACCTCGTGAAACTCAGTATAAGACAGTTTCATGTGTTCATGTGACTGAAAACAATTTATAAAGCAAAGGTATGATTTGTTTCCTGCTACGCATGCTTCTAGAACCAACATTTCCCCAGCTAACAGGGCAGGCTTCATGTCTCCTTCCACCATCACCTGCATCTAGCCTGGATTGAGCTTCGGTTTATTCACACTTTCATCCAACCCATTCCCTTTTTTTTTATCTGATGTTTGCCACCCAGGTGCACTAGTTTGGCCATTTCTGCCATACATTGGCTCTTGCATGTGCATCGGGGGGAGTCCATCAGCTCAAGAACCCAATGTCAGTTTGAGTGAATCGTGCAGAGCTGGAAAGAATGGCGAGTGATTGAATGGGTGATGACAGGAGGAGTTGTTACTTATTAGAGAGAACTCTTGTGTTCAAAGTCATGGCGACTGGTAGGAACTGGATTGTGACTGGAGGGACAAAGAGTGGCTAATGAACTCCAGGGCAGATTTCAGCCCAGGGTTATTGTCCCAAGGATCTCTGATAGAATCCAAAGCAAGCCCATAGGAATGATGCTTGATGTGTTACTGGGGCCATCGAGGGAGCGTTTCAGTAAAACATTTGAAGAAATACAGGTCCTGTTCCTAGGCTTCACTTAAAATATACTAGGACACAAAACAGGAAAGATAGGAGTTTCTTTTAAATTGTACTAAATGGTATTGGCAAGCACACACAATTTTTGACTCTCCTGGATGGTGTTTATCTAATTAGATCCAGAGGAGTTAGCCGTGTTAGTCTGTAGTCACAAAACAGTAAAGAGTCCAGTAGCACCTTTAAGACTAACCAACATTATCGTAGCATAAGCTTTTGAGAACCACAGCTCTCTTCGTCAGATTCATCTGACGAAGAGAGCTGTGGTTCTCGAAAGCTTATGCTATGATTAAGTTGGTTAGTCTTAAAGGTGCTGCTGGACTCTTTTCTAATTAGAGTTTGCTTCAGTTATTCCCTTTTCTATTTGGGGTCTCCCAGTTTGGGACCAGCATGAGAATATCAAATTTTCTGATAGTGATGCCATTATTCATAGAAATCATCTCCACTTCTTGTTCCTGAAAACATCACGGTCACCCCCAGCCATGCGGGTTTATCAGTGTTGAATCATCTCCAGTTCACACGACCCCAAGAACATCCTGAACTTTCTTGCTCTCGTCCTAATCAGTTGAAATCAAACAAACTTTTTTCCAACTCTCCCTTTCTGTACACTATCATGAGAAAGGTTCGAATGTGCTCTGGAGAGAATAAAATTGTCACTGGGGTTCAAAGGAGAGAGGGCAGAAAACAAGCAAAATCAGAAGCAAAATTGTGGAGGAGGAAGGAAATAAGCCTCTGGTGATTGAAACCTTGGGAAGCTCATGTAAGTCAGAGAGAAATAAAAGAGCCAGAGAATGAAGGACACAAACAGGCAGTTCTGCAATAGGAGTGGGATAGAGGATCAGGTGTTGTACCTATTAGGACCATAGATTTGCTGTGCAGGGTTTGAACAGATGACAGAACTATTTGCCTGGCTTGAAAGTGTGTACAGGGGCTCTTGCAAAGAGCAGAGATCTCTGCCTTCCTCTGTTAGCACCTTTAAGATTAACCAACTTTATTGTAGCATAAGCTTTTGAGAACCACAGCTCTCTTAATCAGATGCATGGTTAATCTTAAAGGTGCTACTGGACTCTACTATTTTGCAACTACAGACTAACACAGCTAACTCCTCTGGATCAATGTTCCTTTGTTAGAACTCTCAGCGTCTTCCTCTGAGCTGGGCATTTTTTCTCACAAGAGAGGAATCTCTTGTATAGTAACATAGAACCTCTTTTTTCTCCCTGGATAGCTGAACTATTTACCAGCAGGACTAGGCTGTGGGGGTCTCCTCCCAGCGACTTGCAGGTGGCCTCTTTTTTCCTGTACCATAGACCTGGGTTATATTTAAGAAGTCTGTACCACTGTTTCTTGTGATGGGTAGATGCATGCTGGCCTGATGTCTTTTGACTTGAACGTGCTTGATGCCTGATGTATGTGATAGTTCTCACCTTGTGAAGAGCATAGTAACTTTTTGAGTTATTTCATTTTCAGCCCTTGGGCTTGCTTTGTTTTTAACTGTGTGGAGAGTCAAAGCTAGAATTGTCTGGAGGTGAAGGGCTGCTCCTGGAAAAACTGAGACAAGCTTCCTAAGTGAACATCGTATGTGAAGAGAGACAGAATGAAAGCAGGAACTAAGAGAGCAAAGGGGCACTGATGCTCAGTAGTTGTACCTATGGGCTCAAAGACGTATCTGTCCTGGACCCAGGTTTTTAAATATTAGAACAAGCATTCAGACCAGAATGATTCTCCCTCCGCTGTAAACTCTGACTTGGGACATTCCTGGAGATTTTTGGGCAGTAGATGGGGAGGTACTTGGTTTCTATTAGATTTTATGATATACCATAGAGCCTGCCTTCCAAAGCTACCATTTTCTCCAGGAGAGCTCATCGCTGTCATCTGGAATTGTTCTAATTCCAGGAGAACTCCAACCTTTACCTGAAGGTTGGTAAGCAGGTAGTGAATGCAACCAAGTTATTTGCACAGAGTGCTTACTTCTGGCAGTCATTCCAACATGATTTTGAGCAATAGTTGTTCAGCTGAGCCTTTATTCAACAAGCATGCCCACTGTATCCTGATGTGGGTTATACATGACTTTTGAGCCAAACTCATCCCCTAGAGCAAAGGTCTATTCACCTCAACTGTAATTTACTCCTTAAACCTTGATCTCTGGTCAAACAGGGCAAGCATCTATGAACTTTTCCTGTGTTTAGAATATGTAATATTTCCATACCTAAATGGCATAGCAGAATATGGTGAGCATATTCTGAACGCGTGCTCCGAAAACATCCCCTGAAAATTAGATTTGTATCCCATCAGTATGTTCAGAAACAGAATTACTCTAATGTTAACAGAGGACGGATTAAGAGAACTGCTTCAGAAAATGTAATGTTCTCCACATTCATATTGAGGTGCAGAAAATTCATCACGTAGGATAGTGAAGATAGTTAAATTTCCATTTGCATCTATTTCAGCTTGCTCAGGAGTGAGTGGATGGGCAGGACAAAGTTGCTGCTGGCCTCCCCCAGTTCAAAGTATTGGCCCTGTTAAAAATCTGATGCCGGTTGGGGGCTCTATGGTAACTATGGCGGTTGCCAGGCCTGCAGAGGGGTCCGACTCCTGTAATCCTGCGGACCTCTGCAACTGGCCCAGTTAAATGGTTTGTTTTTGTACTACAGTTTGAGGAAGGCCCAGAGGGAATCCTCAACTGACATCCCGTGTTGGCTCTTTGCCAGGGGGCTGGTGACTTCTCTTGTGAATTAGGGTAAGAGAACTAATCTTACTACATAATTGAGAAAACATGTTCCAGGACTCATCTTGATTCCACTGCACGGGTACTTTCTCGAGCGCCCCTAGCAGGGATTAGAGGTGAGTCATCGTCAGAGGCCTGTGCAGCAGTAGCACCTGGCTGCCTGCTCCCCCCCCCCACCACCACCGTACAACCCATGCCTCCAGCCCTCCCGAAGGGCTGCTCCGGGCAGGCGGGCAGACACAGCAGCACCCAGTTGCCTGCCTCCCTTTCCCCCCTCCCCACCACGCAACCTCCAGCCCACCCAGGGAGGCCCTGAACGAGGCTGCTCCGGGCGGACTGGCAGATGCAGCAGCACCCAGTTACCTGCTTCCGTTCCCCCCTCCCCCCCACGCAACCCACACCTCCAGCCTGCCCAGGGCAGCCCCAAACAGAGCTGCTCCAGGCAGGCTGGCAGGTGCAGCGGGGCCCACACACCACGTTGCCTGCTCACCACTCCCACCCCCACCCCCACCCCTGCCCACCAGTTGACCTGGCCTTTGATCCCTCAGAGACCAGGTCTACCTCCCCTTCCTTGGCTGATAGGGCCTCAGGACCTACAGAGACCAGGACTACCCGCCATGGCTCTGCTGACAGGGTAGACCTGGCTTCCATACTCCTGGAGGCCCGGTCTACTGAACATAGCCTTGCCAGACCCATGGAGGCCAGATCTATCTCCCATTCTTTTGCTGGCCAGGTAGACCCAGCCTCTGTTACCTTGGGGAGGGGGCAGAACAGGCTGCTGCTGGGCACATGAGCCCACCAGGGTGCCTGGTGTTGCCCCCCAGCAGTGTCCCTCACCTGCAGTGCCTGTTCCGAGCCCAACAGGGCCAGAACAGGCTGCTACTCCTCACCTGCAGCAGCCTGATCCAGTGCCAACAGGGCCGGAACAGGCCGCTGTTGGGTGCAAGAATCCGCCAGGGCTCCTGCTGCCACCCTCCCAGTGGGGCTCCCCATCTGCAGTAGCCCGGGCAGCGGCACGTTCCAACCCCAATGGGGCCAGAATGGGCCGCTGCTGGAAGCAGGATCCTGCCAGGGTGCCTACCCCCTGTGGCACTCCACGCCTGCAGTGGCCCAATCCGGCACCAAAACGGCCAGAATGGGCCGCTCCGGGCAGGAGCCCAACAGGGCCTGGCACAGGAGCCCACCAGGGCACTTGGTGGTGCGGCACCCGTTATGGTGCCTGCCACCCCCATTGCGGTATTGGGAAGAAGGCAATGCCAGACCTGGCCACCTTGCCCTCCCCCCGACCAAATCAGGACACAGCAGAGGTGGCAATGCCTGTCCCGCCTGCCCTGCCCTCTCTAGTGCCCTTTGTATTCCCCCCCCCAACGGGCTTTGTTACTAGTCTGGACATATTGGATAGGTACTGCTGGGGAAAAGGTAAAGGTAGTCCCCTGTGCAAGCACCGAGTCATTACTGACCCATGGGGGGACGTTGCATCACGTTTTCTTGGCAGACTTTTTACGAGGTGGTCTGCCATTGCCTTCCCCAGGGGACTACCTTTACCTTTACTGCTGGGAAGTACATGGAGAAAGGTAAGCATGATAAGGGTCGATATTAAGAAATGGGGGAAAAATTGAAAATGTAGTTGGAAGATCTGGTTGCAATTGTATAAAGTGGGAGAGAAGAAAAGGTTCAACATGAGAAGGCTAAGCCTAAGAGTCTCTCTAAACGAGACGCATTACACGAGGATGCTCAAGTGAAGGGAGACGCAATGTTAGCCGGGAATTGTAGTGTAAAAAGGCACATCAAAAGCTCTGTCATTTTCACCTCTCTAGAGCCAGCACAGCAAAGATCACTCCTCGGAGGATTTATTTCCTCTTTGTGTCCCCGAAGGCTCTGTCACTTTCCCTTCTCCTTCAGGAACGTGAAAAGGAAATAAACCCTCTCCGGAGCGATCTTTGCCATGCCCGCTCTAGAGAGGTGAAAATGACAGCGCTTTCCGATCTGTCTTTTTACTCTACAATTCCCAGCTAACATTGTGTCTCCCTTCACTTGAGCATCCTCGTGTAATGCGTCTCGTTTAGAGAGACTCTAAGTCAGAAAAGAGACTTCTGAAGGCTCCACCCTGAAAATGAGTACAGCTGATAGCTTCCCAAGGTGATGTTGTTGCACCCAGTGCTTTTTTTCTGGGAAAAGAGGTGGTGGAACTCAGTGGGCTGCCCTCGGAGAAAATGGTCACATGGCTGGTGGCCCCACCCCCTGATCTCCAGACAGAGGGGAGTTGAGATTGCCTGCCGCGCCGCTGAGCAATCTCAACTCCCCTCTGTCTGGAGATCAGGGGGCGGGGCCACCAGCCATGTGACCATTTTCAAGAGGTTCCAGAACTCCGTTCCACTGCGTTCCTGTTGAAAAAAAGCCCTGGTTGCACCAATATGGGAGTGCACCTGGGAGGCCTGTTCCCCTGCCTTTCCCCCTCGCCAACCAGGTGAGTGGTGGCGAGGAGGGGGGTGGGAACAAGAAATCTGCCCCCACTGGGGCATGGCAACCCTAGCCCATACCCAAGCACTCACTGCTGTGGCTCCTACCTAGTAGAATTCCCTGCCGGAGGTAGTCAGGAAAGGTTTCTGTTGTACTACTGAATGTGAATTGTTCAGGAGGGCGTTATTGTACAGTAAATAAGTCCAGTTAGTGTTTGTGGAACCTAAGGTCATCTCCATTGTGCTTATTATGCTTTTTTGGCATTATTCTTTAGTTTTGGAAGCCAGTTTTATTACTCTGCTTATTCTATATAATATGGCCATTCAGCTCCACCCTGAAAATGAGTACAGCTGATAGCTTCCCAGTTCTTCTACTGTCTTGTTATCTCTTGTTATTATCTGTATTATATTTTTTCAATGTGTTGATCTCTAATTTTCTTGGTTTCATGTATTATCCTGTTCCTACCACATTGTTTTTAGTCATAATCTGACCTGAGCCTCAGCAAGCCAGGTAAGACAGTAAACGAAGTGAATAAGCAAAGAGCCTTGATTGATCCACATGATGTGACATGCCTGCGGCTAGGCTGATGCAGTCAGGCAAGGGCCTTCCGGAGGAAGACTGTGTGTGCTTGAAGCCCTGGAAAATGGGACTGGTGCGGCAAGCAAACTTTGTGGGGTGTGTGAATATTCACCAGTGGAGGAAACAGAAGGAATGCAAAGTTGGAGGGCATTTCCTGGGCACCAATGTGGCTTTTGAGGAGGCAAGCTCCACGGCCAATTCATAGAGCTGCGAACGGGGTTGAGGGTGCCGTAGACCCCACACATTAGATTGGAGAGCTGGACTCCCTCAGGGACAAGATGGTGTCATCTGCTTTGCGAGAATCAGCATCCGATTAATGAGTGGATGTGTTTTTCTCCTTAAAGGAAAGTTTATTACTCTGGAGGTTCCTTGCCCAATTTTGAATACCTTTCGACTGTCAGATTTTGGAGACTGCACAGAGGGCATCCTTAGGCAGCGCCACTAATAACAGCTGTTTGATTTCTTTATCATATTTTTTCCAGGCTACCAAATCTCCTGGGAGGTATACAGCAGGAATGAATCTCGTCTTGCTCGCACTCTCGCTAACACAACCCTCGAGTACAAAATTACAGGCTTGTCATCTCTCACCACCTACACGATTGAGGTGGCAGCTATGACTGCTAAAGGGACCGGCTCAGTCACTTCATCTACCATCTCATCAGGTGTTCCCCCAGGTTAGTAAACCTGCAGAGCTTCCTTACAGCCTGAGAAACATTGGCAAGATGTCTATAATGAAATTTTGTCTTTAATGCCAAGGGTACTGTTTGGAATCGTAAAAGCTACATAAGTGGAAGCAAATTAGGCAAACTGAAGTAAAGTGGATTATTGACAAAGGTATCTAGTTCGTACTTTACAATGTTTTACACGGGTGTGCGTTTGTATATGCACAGCTCTGATTCAAGAGAAGTTGTGACAACTCATCGTGATACGACGTTTCTGCAGTTAATAGTAAAATGATTAACTGTACAATTCCACAGCGTTGTACTTGGGTCTACATTTGTATGAATTTCTCAAGGGGGGGGCGGCAGAATCTTGACTTCAGCAAGCTAGAGGGAGATGTGTGAGGAGCCCGGCCTCGGCCTGCATCACCTTTGTCCTCCCACCATCTCTCCTGTCTCCAAATTGGAGAGGAACGTAATGATGACCAGGGCCCAGTCTGAGATATTTGTCACCCCAAGCAAGGTAACGCCATCCCCTCCTGGGCCCATACCCCCTTGAACCTGATTGGTGGTGGCATAGGCCCCAGAGGTGATGATAATCTGCTCCCACCCTTTTTCCCCTGCAGAGAGCCTCCGTGGCCTGATCCTTGCACGCAGAGAGCAGGAGCGCATCATTCTAGATTAGATCTATGTCAATGAAGTTATGTTGATTATAGTCCTAGTTCCTACCCAACAGCTGGCATCTTCTGTTTTTGGAGCATGGCTAGACTCTCTTAAGGTATCAAAGTTATTTTGGTAACCCTTACAAAAGAATATTATGATTGTTCAAACCTGTCACTGAAAAGTAATGGAATTACCCTCGTGATAGAAATACTGAGCTGCATGTCCACACGCTGACTCGTCATCTTTCTGCCTTTCCCCTTTGGTGCAGAGCTTCCTGGTGTGCCATCCAATTTAGTCATCTCCAACATCAGCCCTCGCTCCGCCACGCTTCAGTTCCGGCCTGGCTATGATGGAAAAACCTCAGTCTCCAAATGGATAGTAGAGGGACAGGTATGCAGAAGATTCGCTGATGGGATGAGATTGATAAAGTTTGACTCTAAGATGCTGGAGCACAAATATTAGATTTTTCAGTGAATGATGCAACAAGGGGTCTCTGAAGTGTCCTTAAAAGGTGCCAGAGGTTGTGAGCCACCAGCAGCATCTGCGGTGGTGTGGTGGTGGCAAGATTAGTCACCCAAGCTCATGGGCAGACTCAGAAGACATAATGGTAAAGAGAGCTGTGGTTCTCGAAAGCTTATGCTGCAATAAAGATGGTTAGTCTTAAAGGTGCTACTGGACTCTTTAATATTTTGCAACAACAGACTAACACAGCTAACGCCTCTGGATCTATGACATCAGAAGACATAGACAACTAAAATATCTAATTCTCAACCTTTTTTCTGTTTAATTATGTGCCTTTTAACAATCAGCATCAGGGGAGAGTTCCTGCAAGGAACTAGTGAGTAGTTGCACAAATGGATCCATCTGAATGGTTCTGATTTAGGCAAATGGTTTATCCACCTAAACCAGCCGTGCATCATGTAACCAGAATTTTGACTGAACAGAAGTGATGATCACTTCAGGCCGCTTGATAGCAATTGATTTATTTTTTGTTCATTTGTTTTTTAATTTATTTATTTGATAGTTATTTCCATTTTTAGACTGACCTGCTGTAGGCGCTCCGTTGTGTGTTTCTGTGTTGAGGGGTCAGAGCAAATGCATTCTGTGAGCACTGTTAACAAGTGAACTAATAGATTTGCTTGCATTGGAAGCTGGCATTTCTGTTACAGGGAAAGTGTTAAAAGGTTGCATGTTCAAAGACCTGGCTGATGTATCCCTGCTACAGTACAGAAATTGCGCACGCAAGTGCAAGGCCCATCTTCAGCTTTATTCATTATTTAGAAGGAGTGCTGAGATGCTAGATAGAATAGCTAAATCTTATGGCTCGGCTGCATCAAAAAATACTCTTGGAGAGGTTTGTTGATGATCTCATCAGATCCCTAAGAACTGCTGAGTCATCTGTCTGGAACCTGACCTATGGAGTGTCATGGGCTCAGGGTTCTCATCAACGCTCTTTAATATTTAAATCAGGCCGCTGAATGAGGTCAGCGCCAGAGCTTTGAGGTGGGCGTCATCCATGGCAACCAGCCCCGTATTTTTTCTAAGTAAGCCTGCAGAATCTGCTGCTTTGGCATTTGAAGATGTACGGAGCCAGTGAGAGAAGGTGCTGATTTGAGAGAGAGGGATGACCTTCTCACCCTGGATGGGGTAAGACTAGCATTTGCCAACCTGGTTTTAAAAAACCCCTAAACTTTGGGGGTGCTTTTGGACCAGCCTTATTGTTGGACGCAGGTTGACGCTGTCACTTAAAGTGCCGTCTTTCAGTGGCACCTGATTTCGTTTTCTTCTTGTCTTGATCTTGCCAAGCCTTCCACAAGCATCCGTGGCGCTGTGGTTTTGCAGCTGGATTGCTGTTCCTTGTTTTCTGTTCGGGTTAAGCCAGTGAGAACACAGAACACAGAACACAGAACACAGAACACAGAACACAGAACACAGAACACAGAACACAGAACACCGAGTGTTTCCAAGCTCGATTCAAGGTGCCAGCTCTTAACTTGAAACCTAAAGTGGGCCAATATAACTGAAGAACTCTCTCTCTCTCTCTCTCTCTCTCTCTCTCTCTCTCTCTCTCTCTCTCTCTCTCTCTCTCTCTGTTACCAACTCTGGGTTGTAAATTTCTGGAAATTTAGGCTGGGAAGGGCAAGATTTGGGGAATAGAGGACCTCAGCAGGGTATAATGCCTTACAGTCCCCCCTCTAAAGCAGCCATTTCCTCTAGGGGAACTGATCTCTGTAGTCTGGAGATCAGTTGTAATTCCACAAGATTTCCAGACCCTACCTAGAGGTTGGCAACCCTACTCTCTCTCTCTCTCTTTCTCTCTCTCTGTCTGATCCTATGCACCAATTAAAGTTTTCACATCAGCTACAGCTGACACTTCCCCCTCCAAGATCCCATCTTCATCTGTCAAAGTCCATGCTTGATCTATTGTGTCTCCAACCCTATGGAAAAGCCTGCCAGAGGAAATGGATCTTCTGAAGAACCTTCTAGGGCTTCTCAGTCATGTTCCGAGGTTGAATGTTTTGGTTGTGAAGATCTGTCTGAGTGCCGATCGTTGCGGGGCGAAGAGCTTGGCAATTAATTAAAGATCTGAAAATGTGCCTCAGCTTGAGTATCATTGAAATATTTGGCCGTGGCTTTTTTTTTTGGAAAGCTCAAACAAATTAATGGGACATGAGTTTCTCGGTGGACATTAGCCATGACAAACTAACCAAGTAAGACTTCAATTCAGTGACTGTTTGGTGATGCCCTAATAGTGAGCTTTCCAAGGGATCTAGCAGGCCAGTCCCAGAGACAGGATGGATCCTTGACCTAACCCAGCTAAAAAAAAGTTTCTGTCCTTAAATGTGTTTTGCTGCATAAGTAAAATATGGCCTAAACACCACCAGCTGTTCCATGGAGCTTACAGGGACAATTGTTTAGCTCCTCAGTTTTCCTTTTTTTAACTGTCCAGTCCTCTTGCTTTTAGAAGGGGGGGGACTCTTTAAAAGATGTATTTTTTTCATTGTTTTCCTTTGCACCTCTGTTCCTAGTTCCTAGTTCTCAGGGATGCATGTCTTCCCCTCCAGTCTCTTTCCCTCTAGCAAGTCTGAAGTTGATTTCTGGAATCGTGAAGATGATTAAAGAGAATTGGACAGACTCGTTCAACACTAAGCTAGAACTTACAATTTGGGTTGAGATCAGTCGTGCAAGAAGGTGTTGTGGGCAGTACCAAAGGAATGCTGTCCCTTTTTTATCTTGATGGAGGCTTTCTGCCTTTCACGACAGGCAAGAATTCAACAGGTGCAGCAGTCTCCACCTGCTGATGAAGAAAGGCTGATGAGTTTCTGTCTGTCTGTCACCCAGCTATTAAAGAGACCTGTCAGTCATGCAGACATAAGTGGTCCCCTTCAAAACACTGCAGCTCAAGATGTCCACCAGCTTTCATCTGGCTCCAGGCATAGTTTAAGTATGTGTCCATTGAAGGTTTTTTAAAACAAAAGTCCCAGACAGGAAAGGCTATGAAACAGTTACGGGGACTGAAACAGGGCTTCTGTGCTTTTAGTTTCTGGTCTCTTTAGATTTTTCTTTTCTTTTTTGAAAAGCAATAAAAGAAATGGAAATCTTTCTTGTTTGGCTCCTCAGATATTGCATAATATATATGTGGAGGGTCTCCTCCTTTAAATAATTCACAAAGATCTTTGTGTGTTCAAAAGAAAGAAAGCCGGGACATAAATTACACAGACACCACATCTGAAGTCCGACTCACTCAGGAATTTATCTCCTCCTCAGTGGAGAAATCCGATTTTAGATTCTATTACATGAGTTTCCATGCTAAACAGAATGTCAGGGGGGATTAAATTATAGGCCGCAAGGGGGTAGTACAGGATGAATTGCCTTTATACAATATATTCCCAATCATTCATGTGCCTGAGCTGGGCTGTAGCGCACTGTTCCAGAGGTTTCCCACCTTAAGCCTCCGAGCAGCCCTTGGAGAAATGCTCTTCTCCATCACCTTTGAAACCGACAACCTTTATTTCTGTCAGTCTATCCTAGAGGAGACAGCCATCCCTCGTTTATTCTCCTGTCAGGCAAACCCGCATTGCTTTTTTCACACCGGCAGAACTTACCATCTAGTTTTAAGATTGAAAGTGGGATTTTGTACACTTGTGTCTTGTTGTGGATCATCTGCCTGGTAATGAAACCACCCCAAGCTGTTTAATCCATTTTGAGTGACTCCTATGAGGTTACATTCAACCTCTGTCTACGGGAGTGCTTTGTGGACAATATCCGTGTCCTAGAGCATCCTAGTTATATTGTCATGGCAAGCAGCAAGGCCTTGCTGAAGCAAAATGGCCTCTTTTCTTGGAATAATTGTGACAACGACTATATCCAAAACTCTATCTCCCTGTGTGCAAAACACTTCATAGAACATGATAGAGGTTTAGAAAATTGGGGAGGGAGGAGAGGCACCATGCAATTTATGCCACCTGGTTAATAAATAGAGCACCCCCACACTCATGTATTTGTCCCTTCTCCCTGAAGGGGAGGTTGACAGAGCCTTCGGGGAGGCAAAGTTGAAATTAACAAACCCTCTGAGGAGCGATCTCCGCTGGCTCTATCTTTTTAAACTACCCTCATGTAGAGCAGTGAAATTGACAGAGCCAAAGGCTCGTTTTCAACTACACTTCCTAGTTAACATTGTGGCCGTTTCCAGACGGCCCCCCGCCTCGCGAAACGTCGCGCGTCGTCGCGCGTCGTTGCGCAGAAAACGCGAAATATCGCGTTTTCTCGCGTGAGTTTTGCGCGACGTCGCGCAAAACTCGCGCGAGAAAACGCGATATTTCGCGTTTTCTGCGCAACGACGCGCGACGACGCGCGACGTTTCGCGAGGCGGGGGGCCGTCTGGAAACGGCCTGTGTCTCCCCGCACTTGAGCATCCTCATGTAAGATGTCTCGTGTAGAGAGACTCTTCGTCTCAGAAATTTCCACCCTCTCTTTCATTTTTTAGAGACAGCCATGATGAGTGTTGTGCTTTTATTGTTTTTTTTCCTAAGAGCGGTGAGCCCAAACCACAGTATTGTAAGCACATTCCTAAGCATAGTTCTGATTGTAATTTATTTTAAAAGGAGGGTGTTAGCATTTTTGTATTGTCAGACTAGAGGGCAGGGTGGGGGGTGAAAGATTGCATAAACTCACAGGGTGTTCCCAGACTCTAACCACGATTAGCAGACCAGTCTAGAGCTGGAAAGAGAGAGGTTTTCTCTTCTTCTTTTCTTTTTTCTTTAGATTCGTGTTTCGTTCAAGGTCTGGCAAAGAATAGGGAGAAACACAACAAAGCCATAATTGAATTTCTAGGGAAGACTAGCAAAACACACAAGGCCGGGAGTTAAGTCTCTTGCAATTCACTTTAAATAATTTGTGGAGTAGCTCAACTTTCATTCCTCTGGGAACTGTTTTCCTTGCTTCTTAGTTGATCAAAATCACCTCCTATTGCAGCTACAAATTTTTATATCAGCAATGGATTTTGCTTTTCTCCGTGCTCTTCTTTTTAAGGCATTGTTGTTGGTCATAGAAAATGGAATACAAATATGCTTAAGTGGGTATCTTTATGCCGGCTCAACATAATAATTTAGTCTCTGTCTTCTTTTTGTGGGATAAACAATGCAACAGTTTCAATAATAATATTCAATATTTCTGATCCTTCCTTTAGTTTTCCTGACTGCATGTTTTAAGAACAAATCTATAGCATTTTGCTTTTTTAAAAAATCTAGAGAAGGATACTTTGTTGTTGACATGCATCATTCTTACATTACAGAAGGAAGGATTTATGTTATTCTTGAAGTGTCAAGATAAATCAGTCTCCAGATACAGAAGTAAGAGTATCTTAAAATATAACCTAACCCAGTCTTTTGTAACCCACAGTCTCTGGCTTTTTACTACCCCAAGCAGTTCCCTTCTGTTTCAGATTTTGATACCTTTTTAGTTTGCATGGACTTTGTTTTAGACTTGGGTTTTTCATATGGCTGCGGTATGGTTGGAAGCGGCCTGGGAGTTTGTAAATTGAAAGCTTTTACTGCACATCATTAGACAGAGTCACAACTGGCATCTGATTTTTCCTTTCAGTAACAGCACACAATTCTTTTTAAGTGCTTGCTGTCATAACATCTGTGTGAAGGGCAATGGATTATACCAAGAGAAACAGGGCTTTCCCTACATGGAAAATTAAAACGGACTTCTCCCCCCCCCCAATCCCGAAGTCTCTGAAAACAAAAAGACGATCCTAGTGGCCCGTTAGAGATTCACAGAAGCTTTTACGAGTCAGACATGAAGAGAGCTGCTTTCTGGATAGGGGATGCATTTCGTAGACTCCCATTTGTATCAAGAGTATCATGGCCCATCTACTACCTTACAGGATTATTGAGACAGTGTGCCCCCCCCTCCATGCTCTGATGTGACTGTGACTTTGTTCTTTGTCTGTGCTGTCAGTCAGTCCTGGCTCCGAATGCCTGCCCCATCCCCCAAGAGCAGGAGTGTGGAAGAATGCCTGCGCCGTCCTTGTTTGCCAACTCTGTTAAGGAAGCTTTTATGAACAATACATGAATCCCCATCATTGGTGAGATGACATCTGTCCCTTGGGGAATGCAACTCGGATACCAGCCAGCATTTGCAGTCCCCAAGGCAAAGAGAAAGGCTTTACTTCACCCGGCAGCACCAAAGTAGAAACTTCTATAGTTGTATTTCTTTTTCAGTGGATACTCTAAAAAAATGTGGTGGGCTAAGTATTCTCTGCTCCTTTCAGTTCTTAGTGAGTCTCTTCTGACTTTCCCGAGCATAAGGTGGGCTGTGTCTAGGACAACGCGGCAGTTCAGAATCTCCTCTCAGCTGTGAAGCTCCCTGGATGACCTTGGGCCAGCCACTTTCTCCCAGCCCTCTACTTCACAGGGTCGTCACAACGAGGCTAAAAGAGGGCAGGATCCACAGGTGCTGCCTCGAGCACCCTGGAGGAATGGTGGTAGGGTAGAAGTGGTTAGTCGAAACAAGAATTGAATAACTGACGTTGCAGCTGACTGGCTTGGTTCAGACACAACGCACCATGATCAAATTATTGAAACTCTGTTTACTTTATTAAACCAGAATTCAGCTGACAGATGATGTAATTGAAACCCTGGTTTGCCTCTGCAAATGCTGGTTTCATGGCTGCCTGTGCCTCAGCTCAGACATTGTGCAGAAACATGGTGGCTATCAGTGTCCGTTAAAACAGGATCTGAAGTTACTCTACTAACCACAGTCTGAACTATAGTTCCACGTGAGATCTGAATGCAGACCTCTTGGTTTGAGCTTAGCTTGTTCTCTGTTGACGCCCTGTGGGCTGCAGAGAAAGGAAATTAATCCTGCATTTGTCAACCAGCATTTGAGAGATTGTCCAAATGTCTTGTGAACTGAATCCTGGTTTTGCCATAGTTAAAACAAATCTGGTTTCTCATTATGTATGAACTAGACTTCCCTGTAGTCCAAAGGACAAGATTAAGCCAAGCTGTTTATATTCACGCCTCACACAAATCTTAGCCTGTGGTTAATACAACTTCCAGTTTGGGGATCCTAGCAAACCATAATTTGTGGACTGGCCAGACAATCTCACTAACCATAATTTGTTTAATTAAACCATGGTTTTGCATGATGTCTGAACTGAGCCACTCTGTCCTTGGACTGTTACATCAGTTGGTGTTGAGAGAGAGCATGCTGCTGGGTTTGTAAGTGGGCACTTCCTTTCATTGAAATCTGAATCAGAACAGTTCTGAATACAGTTTGAGAATAAAAACAAAATATACGTAGTCATGTATTGGAAAGTGTTTATTCAAAAAGAGTAGGATAAATAATATTTAGGAGATTGGGCAGGGGTGTATATGGCATTACTGGCAGTCATGATTCAGTTAAGGGTTTTAAAAGGAGACTGATTTGGGGGAAGAGCATCAATCAATGGACAAGAACGTTGCCGTAATGACGAACCTGGGATATATGTCCAGTAGGATATATTCTTTTTATTTATATACATAGTAGATTTTTGCAGAAGGCCAAATGAATCGCTGCAATGACCCCAGAGCGATATGTGGTGTGCTGGTATGCTGAGAATCTGCTAAAGGTCAGAGAAATGAGCAACTCACATCTCAACTTGCTGAAGGTCTTTGAATTCAAATCCTGACTCCACATCCCATAGACTCCACAAGTTCACAAGCATGTTAAGGAATTAATGCTGATACTAAATTTATTTGATGGCAGTCATGTGAGGAATAGAGTGGTAATAACTCAGGGCTCAATTCACTGCGACATTCTCCTGCACACAACCAATAGAAATGAATGGAAGCTGTGCAAGAATGGGGTAGCAGAGCTCTGGTGCAACTCCCAGTCATTTGTGTATCGCTTGTGCAGGAGGACTTCACAACAGATTGTATTCATTATTCCTGTTCAAAGGTAGCTGCAACTCTTCTAAATATCATATCTAGGGATTTTTTTCTGGGAACAGAGGTGGTGGAACTCAGTGGGTTGCCCTCAGAGAAAATGGTCACATGGCCGGTGGCCCCGCCCCCTGATCTCCAGACAGAGGGGAGTTGAGATGGCCCTCTGCGCCATTCCAGCAGGAGTTTAGATTGCCCTTCGTGCCGCTCCAGCAGCGCAGAGGGCAATCTAAACTCCCCTCTGTCTGGAGATCAGGGGGCGGGGCCACCGGCCATGTGACCATTTTTAAGAGGTGCCGGAACTCCATTCCACCACGTTCCTGCTGAAAAAAAGCCCTGATCATATCTGAAAAACATGTTCATAACAAACCGATCGTGATATTGTTTTCCAGCACACATTTACCATGTCTAAATGCCACTAGATTTCCCCAATCTCTTCAGATTAATTCACTTTTATTCCACCTGATACAAGACGAGGATCAGGTTCTTTCCACCACATCTCATGCAGGTCAAGATGGCCTTGACATGCCATCATCCTGATTTATATGACT
Organism: Eublepharis macularius; assembly: GCF_028583425.1. Lineage (NCBI taxonomy): Eukaryota > Metazoa > Chordata > Lepidosauria > Squamata > Eublepharidae > Eublepharis > Eublepharis macularius. Next base: position 12,761,814 of record NC_072801.1, read on the forward strand.
CCCATATGACAGGCGTCTTTAAAAGGTCTATTAAAATTTATGAGTGCTAATTTTTCATCTCCTTTAGTGCATCCCTTTGAACTCAAGGTAATAAAGCAAAGCTGAACTTAAAAGTAATTTAAAATGTATGTTTATATTTAAACCTGTTTCCATATTTTTGGTTTAAAAATATGCAATTGATACAAAACTGGTAGTGCATCACAACTTTTAGGGGTGCAGCTTAGAACAGTTTCTTGAAGCATGTTCTAAATAGCCTCTTTTGTTTTTTGCTTTAAAGTACATACATACGTGCGCATGTGCAAAAGGGTGTCAATAAATCCTTCCCTTAGCAACATTTTATCTGATGCCACTTAACCCATGTATTAAGAAGACAGGCCTCCCTAGAGCGTGACCCACCAGACACATCTTGGGGCCTGTTCTGCAAGCATAAAGGTCAGCCCCACGAAGGACTCCGTTTCCAGCAATAATGCCGTCTGCCAACTTCAGCCTAGTAGATTCTTCATGAGAAGGAGACTTTTGACTTGGCAGGTTTCTTCTATCACAGTGGCTCATTCTCTTTTGTTGCTACTGTTTTAATTTAGAGTCTCTCTTTTTTCTTCTTCCACTATTTAATGATTTTGTATTTCCTTCCTGTATTAAATTGTAAGCTTGTTTGGGCAAAGGTCTGTTTTCTTTTGTAGTTTTTCCAATGCCTCGTTTCTAAGGCTTTCCTATATATCACAGGTATTTAAACCTGGATGTCATTGTCTGTCTGTCTGTCTATCTGTCGCCTGTTTATTTGAATCATATTTATGTTATATTTTTGTGTTTCTTTCTAAGCTGCTTTAAGCCCTCAGTGAGAAGAAAAGTGGGGTAAAAATCAATCAATCAATGTATATGAGGTGGAATAACCATCCCCATAAAATTCAACTGGTTTGCTTAGCCATAGAGACACATAGTTAAGCCTATATTGTCAAACTTTGTTGAGTTTCTCCTGCTCCGTGGGTTAAGGCAGATTTTCAATGTCAACAAAGCTATTAGGATTCATCCTTTGTATAAGGTGCTCCTCTTGATGTCATTTTCACTTTAGAGCTTGGTAAATAAAGTGCCTGAGACTCTGACAATTTTATGCTTTTGCCGATCTTTAAATCAAAAACAGCTGAATCGATTTAAGTACTCTTTTGTAAGGGGAAAGAATTGCATCCAGGCTGACAGCCTGTGTACCAAATTTCATCCCAAAGCGATTTCAAATGACTGAGTTATAAACCTCTATAATGAAAACACTGACACAGCCTGAACTACAGCAGAACGCAGGGTGCCGGTGTAACAATGGAGAAACATTGTGCTCCCATTTAAAGTGACTAGTAGCTGATAACCGTTACCCAGTTTGGAAGCCCTTCCCACCTTTTATGTGACCATTTTTCTTAGGAAAAGAGAACAAGGTGACTCTAGTTTTTCCACTCTGATATTTAATTATCTTTGGCTGGGTTCTTCCCCATTTCGTAAAATTGATTTTATCAGTCTCAAGGGCTTTTCTATCCTGCCTACTCTTCTGAAATTGCAGGTTCTGTTTACTTGTCCAAGGATTATCCTCCTTGTACAGGGTAGGCTATTCAAAGTCTTTGGTAGTAAGGGGGGGTCATACATACAAAATTTGGTCTCAAGCGATGGATCTTTGTGTGCCATTCTTTGGCTTAGCTACACACTGTCTCAAATTTGCCTCCAATTTGAAAAGCTTTCTGTTGGAGTACTTGGACCCGTTTGGAAGAAGTGTGGGGTGGGGGATTAAGATTGCAGCAATATATCCTTGCCCCACTGGGTGATGTAATAGTCAAACGGGGCCATTGAAACAAACGCATGTCGGCTCAGTTTACATAGTCTGATTTCCAAATAAAATCCAGAAAATCATCTATGGAATCATAATGTACACACATTAGACTTGGCCATAGTCTCCATCCCACGGCTGGCTGATGGCAACAGAGACAGGACCCCATACACTGAGAGGGCAGGGGATAGATGCTGTGTTTTTTCACTCTCTCTTGCTCCCCACCATATATAGAGCGGAATGCCATCCAAACCAACCCCATGTGTTCACATTTAAGCTTCATGGTAGACCAGTCCATCATTCCAAGCAGTTTCCTGTGCCACATGGAACCTTACTCATAATTACCTGTTGAGAATGATTTTTGTGGCCAGCAGCAGAAAAAGCAGCCGGCAGCAAATTTCTCTCTGAATCTGGTCCTAGCTTCAGATGAGACAAATTCCCTGTGGACTGTAGGAACAAGCATGAAAACTGTATCTCAACGGACATGAACAGCGATCAGTAACATGCATCTCTGTTTCATTCTGGATGCACGGGCTAGGAAGCGACGGACAAGGAATCACTACACTGAATCAAAAGCAGATGTTTGCATGACCATCACATTAACCGTTGTTGGCCCTCTTTTCCCTAACATTCGAAGCATTGCAAAAGTTGCTCTGATGTTTGCAGGATACTAAAGTACCAAATCCAAATATCTCCAACTGTTTCTGTAATCTGAAGAAAGAACTAGGTGAGCAAGGGAAGGACAAGAGAAGGAAGGTAGGGGAGATGGGCCAGGGAGAGCTAGACAGGTGCTGACTTTCCTTTCTTCTGGTCCTTCCCCTAACTCTGAGCACTCCAGATGTCAGTCGCTCTTCAGTTCCGTATTTGACTTACAAAAAAGAACGTTTTGTGTCTCCTAACCTCCATGCTCATCAAATGAACGTGTTCCAATAAAAAAACTGACACTGTTGCTGTTTTTGTACACTGGCTTATTCATTTTAGTTTGCCCTCATGGAAATATCACTCCCTACCCAAACTTCTGTGACTTTAAGCTTGATTTCTTTCCCATCCTTGTCAAAGAATTCATGATCAAGACACATTGAAAATTCCACTCATAAGCCGTGCAGACCTCGGTGGAATATATAAGAGTGTTCTAGCGGACGTTTACTGCACCCTTGCAAAACTGTCATGAAAATTTACCAATGCAGGTACAATGGGGCAAGCTGACTTTTCCAAGGTCGGTTTACTGTATTGTTGGCACCAATTATTTTGGATTCAAGTGAGGTTTTCTCACATCTGATGTTGGAAGAAATGTCTTTATAAGTTTTCTCGGGCAAAAATGCTCTCGGCGTACATGAAACCCTTCATTGATTTTCATAAAGATCTCGATGTACAACTGCAGCTACTCAGCCTAGGGAAAGAACTGCTCGCGTTTTATATTTTGTTCTCTTGTGTTTGAAAAACGTCTTAGATATTTTAGATCATGCTTGAGCTAAATATTTATTTTCATTTGGTATAAACTGGCTTGAAATGCACTTGAAAACACCATGGAACCTGGGATCTAAATACTTTTTCAAAACCTCAGAAGATGAATTGAAGCCTGACATCCCAAATATGCCTTTATTTCATTGTAACTGTATTTTGATCCTCTTACACGTTCTGCAGTTTACCCAGTTTCCAGGTCCTTCTCCTCAATTTTATCTATTTAAAAAATTGTTCCTAGAAATTGCTAGAGTTGCTATTCCTCAGGGTCTAGCTCCTTCCCCAGAATCAGAGCCAGCGTGGTATAGTGGTTAAAAGGTCAGACTAGGGTTTGAGAGAACCAGGTTCAAATCCCCTCTCTAGCATGGAAGTTTGCTGAGTGATCTTGGGCAAATCACACACTCTCAGCCTAACCTACCTCACAGGGTTGTTGTGGGGATAAAATGCAGGAGAGGAGAATTATGTAAGCCACTAGCGGCAGAGCTCATGAAAAACTATAACAGGCTCTAGCAGCAGGGGCTGGGCCGCCATAGGCCACAACAGGCCAGGTCACTGGGGCCGCTGGGCTGGGCCAGCCCACATCACAGTGGGCCGGGCAATCCTGTGCTGCAGCGGGCTGCTGGCTGTGCTGCCCTGCACTGCAGCAGGCCACCAGGCCAGGCAGCAGTGGGGCACCGGGCGGGCTGCAGATCAGCTGGGCAGGAAGAAACCTTTCTTCCTGCCCAGCTGAGTGGCGGGCAGGCACTCTGCTGTCGCCCCCCCTGCCCACGGATGAGCTGGGAAGAGAGAAAGCCTTCTCCCTGCCCAGCTGAGCAATGGGTGGGTGGGCACTCCACTGCCGCTGTCCCTTGCCCGCAGATCAGCTGGGCAGGGAGAAAGAGGTGGTCTGCCTGCCTTCTCCCTGCCCAGCTGAGAAGCCCCGAGGCAGTGGGAAGGCCCGGCACCACAGTTCCGGGCCTCCCCACAGAACCATGGTGGGGAGGCAAACTGTTTTGCCCCCATTCACTTCTTATCCCCGCATTCTGCGCAAGTGCAGGGATAAGAAATAAGTCATCGGCAACACAGTTTGCCTTTTATGTCTTAGGATGTTGGATCCCCATTGGAGAGAAAGGTGCAGTATAAATCAATAAAATATTTACTTGACGTTAAGAGTAGGGAAAAGGTGCTGTAGTGTGCATGTGTTTGCATGATTGTCCGAGTGCCACCCAGTACACAGCCTGACATTTTGCACTTACTCGTGAAGGTTAACATTTTATGATTACCAGATTTTTCCAAAAACCAAAGTGATGTAAGACCTTTAACTTACAAGCAGCCAATATATCATACAACAGCATTTTAATTTCTTGAGTTCTGTAGAACTCACTGGGCTGGATAATCAGAACCAGAACACCCTGCTTAGATGTCACATCCAAATGTCCAGAAATTTGCCAAACTGGGGTTGGCAATTGTAACTTCTGGACATTTCTAAGTGTACACTGGCTTTTGCCAGTGCCCTTCCATTCACAACTCCATTAGCATTTTAAAATAATATTCAAAAATATATCTGGCTTCCTTTCCTGTTGTCTTCACTGTTACTATTTAAACTGTAGGCTCCTTAGAACGGGAATCTTTCATTTTTCATGCTCCTTTGATCCAATGATCTTGAGCAGCAGATAAGCAGTCCTTATTTCTTTAAGGAAAACATGGTGGAGAGATACTTGTCCACATCCAGCATAGCCCACCAACAGATTGGGGACTATATTATCTTTTAATACAGTGGAAGGTAATTTAGTTAAAATAGGGGCAATCCACATTTCAATATAAGAATTATAATGAGGGCAGTCCAGTCAACTTTTTTCAAAACACATTGGCAGAGTCTGTCCGAGTAAGGCTAATTGCAATATCTCCCATATAGGGCTGCTGAGGGGGCAGCGTTCAGACGTGCAAGCATGAATGCTCTACAATAACAAGGAACTGTTAGGTGTTTCATGTAGGTTGGAATGGTTGGAGGTGGACGGTTGCCAAAGAACTGGGCGGATCATACCCTACGACCTTGTATAACTGAACTAATCTCGGTCTTTTATGCATTTTTTGATAGTAGAGATTTGCTTTCCCCAAGTTTCAGTATATTGGGATGGGGATTTGTGTGTATGGGACCTTTCCTCCCGAAAGCCTAGGGAAGAGATCTGGAGAACCTGAAAGTTTGCACACCATTTTGTGATACTGCTATTGACCCTAATAAAAGATACTGAAGGCGGCATTGATTGATTGATAATATTTACACATCACTTTTCAAAGCCAACAGGATGTAATGGTGACAGCGTCAGGCCAGGATCTAGGAGACCGTCTCTGCCATGGAAGCTTGCTGAGGACCTTGGGCCAGTGACACACACTCAGCCTAGCCTACCTCACAGGGTTGTTACCATGATAAAAAGGGGGAAAGGAGAGCAACATAAACCACTTTGGGTCCCCACTGGAATGAAAGGCAGGATATAAATGAACGAAATAAAAATAAAATAACCTATTAGACAGTAAACTACCTATAAACATTTCTTCCCCATTATTACAAATTCCAAATCTCTTGGCAAAGTTTATCAGAGCTAGATGAACCTGGCACAGGCAGAGATGGTCCTTTGTGTTAGGAGTTGAAAGAGTTCTGACCTCACTTGGACAAACGATCAACACCTGAGTAGGAAGCACCCTGCTGCCCTCAAGGGCTCATAACCAGGAGAGGCACCCCAGGTTAGTATGAGGGGCTGCTAAGGGGTCTTACAGTTTTGAACCAGACCCTTGAACTAAACTTAGAAAGGCACAGGCAGTCAGTGCAAATGTTCAGAAATCTTGGTAATATAACAACAATAACAACATTTGATTTATATACCGCCCTTCAGGACAACTTAATGACCACTCAGAGCGGTTGACAAAGTATGTTATTATTATCCCCACAACAATAGTCAGCTTCCAGGTAGCCAGCCTCCAGGTGGGCCTGAGTTCTCTCAGAGTTACTCCTGTTCTCCAGACGACAGAGATCAGTTCTCCTGGAGAAAATGGCTTCTTTGGCAGGTAAACACTGTGGTATACCACAGATTCTAGATGAAATCCCTTTCCAAATTCTACCCTCTACAGGCACTACCCCCAGATCTTCAGGAATTTTTCAGGCCAGGATTGACAACCCTAGAATATGACTTGTTCTACTAGTTAGCAGCCACAGGCAGCTATGTTTTTAAGTGGCATTTTTTAGTTGTCTTGGAGGGCAGATCGGCAACATTTAACATGTGGGTTTCTTCCCCGATTTCTGCACGCCCACTTGGTTAAAGTGCTGGACTAGGATCTGGGACACTCAGGTTCAGTTGCCCACTCTGTCCTGAAGCTTGCTGGGTGACCTTGGGCCAGTCATGCTCCCTCAGCCTAACCTGCCTGGCAGGGTGGTTGGGAGAGTAAAGTGGAAGAGAGGAGGATAACATACTGTGCCACTTGGATGGGGTGAGAATGTGCTAAATACAGGGCTTTTTTTCAGCAGGAACACGGTGGAACGGAGTTCTGGAACCTCTTGAAAATGGTCACATGGCCAGTGGCCCCGCCCCCTGATCTCCAGACAGAGGGGAGTTGAGATTGCCCTCCACGCCGCTGGAGCGGCGTGGAGGGCAATCTCAACTCCCCTCTGTCTGGAGATCAGGGGGCGGGGCCACTAGCCATGTGACCATTTTCTCCGAGAGCAACCCACTGAGTTCCACCACCTCTTTTCCCAGAAAAAAAGCCCTGGCTAAATATATAAATTCCAGTGCCAATCAAATACAGCTTGCGTGTCCTTGCATGTCCCTACGGAGGGGATAGAGCAAAGCCCTCCACCTTTTGCCCCCACAAAAAGTCACAACTGACAGCTTTCAATTCAGGACCAGAAGTGTGTTAGCATACTTCTTTTTCTTAACTCTGGAAGCCCTGTGGAACCATTTTCTTCTGCCAGTGCCATGGTGACAACCATTCGTTCCTTTATATAGATTCGCAAGCCACCCTGCCCTTAGGGCTGTTTTTCAGATCTTTCTCTCCACCTTTAAGGACTGTTCGCTCTCCTCTTCCTTGACAATGGCACATGGAACGAAAAGGCTTTTATACTGCTATGGGTGTTCTGATGCGGCTGGTGCAGTTCTTGTAGCTATGCTTTGCTGAGCTGGCTGCTGGCCACTTACAAGGGATAATTAATACAAAGCACTGCATAGCTAAGGGCTGCTTAGCCAGCAAAGATGATCGCTGAAGCTCTTTAGTCCTCTATCTTTTGTTCCATTTCAAATCTTTCTTGCTGCAGAACCATTTCCTGTAACCCTTAAACTTTCATAATCAATATGTTTGAGTGCAAAATACAATATCTGATGCAAATTCTAGGTGTCTGAGCAAAATTCTGAAAATTAGACCTTTCATTTAAAAAAAACCCTAAATTTCTCGTCCTCATTACGGGACAAAAGCAGAGTATAAATAAAAATAAACAAAGTCTAAGTGTAGTCCCTGACCATTACTGAACGTTCTCTTTCCTCTATGTGTTTCCATCTGTCTATGTATATAATAGTTGTCTAGGAAATAACTCGGCTGCAAAATTTCACATAAGTGAACTTTCTTGTGAGTTCAATATGATTAGAGCTACTCACTAGAGCCCAAGAGACTCAGATTCAAAATTTCATTCTGCCATGAAGATCACTGTGACCTTTGTGTGGATTAGGGGATTGGACCAGTCAGTCCTTCACGGGGCTACTGTGGGGAGGGGTGCAGAATAGAAGGGCCAAAGAATAATGTATGCTGCCTTGAACTCTTTGGAAGAATGGCTGGAGTTCAGATCTCCACAAATAATGCCAGATCTATACATCTTTGTGTGTTAAATGCAGATTAAGCTATTTACATCTGCTTTGTGAATGCATTTGACATCTGACATGCATCCAAATAAATAAAACAATGCAGAGTGCTGAGGAAGTTTGAGGCCTAATACTAGAGGGGAAGCAACAAGGCCCTGCCATAGTTTGGAACCAGAGAAAATTAATCTCTCTCTCATTGAACAACCTTCAATATGATTTTGCATTGATTATCATAAAGCATTATTGGGTGTCATGATGATATTCTTTGCATTAGACCTTCTCAAGAGAATCCTTCAGTCAGTCCAGATATCCCAAAAAGTTCCATAGTGTTCTGGGCTCAGTATAAAAATATAATCTTTTTGCTTAAACTTTAAACCCATGTGGTCTTTTCACTGTCATTTTGGATACTGTGGATCACAGTCTTTCCCTATATCAAGTGGAAGTAAAGATGGGCATGAACCGGGAAAATGGCGGTTCATTGCAGTTTGTGGTTCGTCACATTTCATGAACTGCCATGAACTTGCCCAATTCACAAACCGGTTTGTTTGGTTCATATGTATGTCACTTCCAGGGCTGCAGAAGGTCTGCAGAAAGCCCCCCCCCCCCCCCGTTGCCTAGATAACAGATTGATCAGCGCTAGGCAGTCCGCAGCAACGAACCGAAAAACATATCAAACGAGCTGCTCTAAATATAGTGGTTCGTCGCAGTTCATCAGAAATGAGCTCCAACAAACCTCTGGTTCGCAAACCAAAAACTGCCCTGGTTTGTGACAAAGTTTGGTTCATATTTCAGTTCATGCTCATCTCTAGTGGAGAGTCATTCTTCTCTGCAGTTTGCCACTGGGCTGCAGCTGGAATTACCCTGCAATGTATTTTTCCTGTTGTTCAGCGTTACATTACTGCTGGAAAATCTAACAGTACCTTTTTGCTGTTTTCCCTGAGCTGCTTGAATGAGTAATAATCCTCAAAGACAGAAGGAGGTCCTTTGTAAGGCAGAGTCCTCAGTCCTCCCATATTCACTTCAAGGGACTCCTGGGTAACTGTTATCTTTCATCTTCACCTGGGGACCAAAGTGATAAAAAGAGCAGTTTACCCACCACAGAGGTGTGAGTGCAAATGGTATAATTCTGCAGTGCAGAAGTTACTGCAGAGTAAACTCCTGCTATTTGAAAAGATATGTGCAACCACACTGTAATTATAAGATGTGCACAATGTTGATGTTGCTTCTTCTCTTATGCGTAGGTTGGTGTTATAGGAGAGGAAGAGGAGTGGGTGACTCTCTGTGAAGTGGAGAAAGAGTCGGATGCTCAGTCGTTGGAGATCCCAAACCTCACACCTTACACACATTACAGGTGAGAACATCTGGTAATTAATTGCAGCGCCTGACAAGCCAGTCCATGGCAGCAAGGGGCAGCTTTCGAACTCGCAAGCAGCTGGCAAGCAGTAGAAGAGGAGGAGACCAATTTACACCTCGGCAGCATTTGCACTTAAAACACCCCTTCCCCACACTTGATGTATTTTAATTGTCGCCTTCGCGTAGAAAAATAATTAATCAATCTATAACCAGGGAGCAAGGTGTAAAGCACATTGCTAAATAGTACTGGGGAGTAACTTAACACATCCTGATGTGGAGAGTTTGTCTCAACAAAAAGTTGTGCGCTGGTTTAATTAAAATTGATCTTACTTCATTTGTGGGGAAATGGCACTGAAATTAGAAGAGTCCTTATATCACAGTGGCTTCATTCTATAACTTGAGTCTGTTTAAATCTCTCTTACACACACTTATACCTGGCTAAGCTCAATGATGCTACAGAATTAATTCCCTCTCTCGCAGGTTCTCGCCTGTCTTTTTCTCATTTCAAAATATTGCCTTTCCTTCTCCTACTGATTTTATATATGGTTCTACCTACTTAACCCCTTTCAGCCTTGTAACAGTTGACATTTCAGAGGAACAATTTAAGGAACCTACTTTTTTTAGCATAGCCAAGCCGTGAATCATAAATGTTCTACTGTAAATCCAAAACCCTTACCAGACCTAATACTATTAGTGGGTTCAGAAAACAAAGGAGTCCTATATTTAAGGTTACCCTGATCTGGATGGCCTAGGCTATCCCGATAGGGTTCCCAGGTCCCCATACTCTCCCTGTGGGAGGTTGGGACCTGGGACTTACCAGCTGTAGCTTCTTTACACGCATGCACTCCTGGCAGAGCATGATGATGTCACTTCCCGGAAGTGATGGCATTGTGCTTGCTACAGGCATGCTCCCACGCTTTGTGCAGGGCCAACAAAACATGGGAACACACCTGTTGGCCAGCGCAATGACATCACTTTGGGAAGTGATATCTTTGCGCCCTGCCAGGAGTGTACCAGGTGCACATTTTTCCAGGTTGCCTGCCGGTGGTGGGCAACCTCTGGGTGATTGTCAGCAATAAGCAGGCCACAAGGCAAACCCCTGGGAGGTTGCCCACCACTGGTGGGCACCTGGGAAGTCTATAGCCAAATATTGTGAGATCTTGGAAGCTGTACAGCATCAGTCATGGTAGCATCAACAGAGAAGGCCAAAGTTCCTATGCAAAAGCAGGCAATGGTAAGCTACCTTGCTTCATCTCTTGCCTTGAAAACCATATGGCAGGGGTCCCCAACCTTTTTGATCTGAAGAGCACATTTGGAATTCTGACACAAAATGGCTGCCACAAAATGGCTGCCACAGCATACCTCCAACGACACAGTGAAGATCCTTGTTTTAGAAATCTGCACAGCCAGTCAAATCTCCAATAGCCAATCAGAACCCATGGTTTGCAACAGACCTATCACCCACTTTTCTAAAAACTAGGAAAGACACAATGGTGCCCATGGGCACCAAGTTGCAGAACTATGCCCTATGGAGGTGCCGATAGTCGGGTGCGACTTGACAGGACTCTTCACCCCCCAGTTTAGGGTCGGTTCCTAGAGATACGTTCTGTTAAGGGTGTTGCGGAAGGAGCCTTGTGCTGGTTTTGCAAGAGGCCAACTGCTTGCACTCTTAGAAGACTTCTTGCACTGGAGCACCTTTATTGGAATGGATCGGCTGGGTCCAGTCCTATCCTTTACTGAATAAAAGTAACTGAGGCCTCTTCAGCATGGTGAACTTTACATCGGGCTTTCTGCATATTCAGCCCATGAGGATTAGATTCACTTTATTCATTGGTTCTGGTCCCATACGGCTTCGATTCTTTAATTCTACACTTCGATGGAGTCACACTGAAGTGTCTGGTTTTTATTTCTGCACGACAAAAGTGCCCCGTTTCTGTTGTGGGCTTTGAGAACAGATCAGTCTCATTAGCTGATTGGCTGAGGACTGTCAGTTTCCTCAATTGATTGCTGAGAAAACTTACAAGGTTTGTTTTTTTTTGGTCAAATGCCAAAAAAGAATGGATTAAAAATTACAGAAAGCACAAGAGAAAACTTTAAAATATCAAGTGGGATTCAGGGCTCTCTGCAGAGATTTTGTGTTAGCAATATTGCAGCATTCCTCCTCCATGGTGCCAAGGATTTTTATTTAAGGCGCCAATGTTGTAATGGTGCTATTTAATTGTTTTTTTTTTTTAAATCAGGAAAAAAACTGGATTGGTTGCTGTTCAACCAATCAAGATGCAAGGGAATGAAGAGGATGAAGAGGGTGAAAGGCAGGGCCAGGCCTCATACTGAAGAAAGCCTTCTATTACCCTAATAGGGGACTCCTTGCAAGTTGGGGGAATTAGCATGCAAGGAGAGGCAGCAAGAGGCAACTAACTGCGAGATCATACACCTGTGTATACGAGGATTGTCCCTCTAGAGAACTCTTTCAGTAAACGGCCAGATGTTCAACCAAAGGAATTTTTATTTATAAAATAATTAAGATCAATTGCACACGAAAAACACAGCACACACACAGAGCTAACTAGAAATGCAGAGAGGAAAATTGGAGAGAGAATTGTAGGGTTGGGTGATAGTTACCAATTAGATGAGAAGAGGGTATCCCTGAGAGAGTAGCTTTGAGTAGATTTGTGGCAGGAGAAATGGGACGTTCAGATGGGGTCCTGAGGGTGGATGCTGGATCCAAGGACATGCACACAACTATGGCAGACGAGTAGCCCAATTATACTGCAGAAAATTCCCTGGGGCAGGATTGTGTCTTCTGCCCCAAAACAATGACTTAATGGCTGTTTTCAGGATGAGACAAAGAATTGAGAAGCCATCTCCGAGGCGAGACAATGTCACTGGGAAGGTTTGATTAAACCTTCTTGGGCGAAACTGCAGTTATCTGTGATGATTGATGATCTGCAATGGCTGGATGGGTGAGGCTATCAGATCCCTGAATATCCCAGAATGGGAGAGTGGATAAGGAAAAGATCCACAGGGTGTGTTAAGGAGATTAATTCAAGAACTCCTGGAGGACCCTATTGTCTTAGGACCTGTGCATATCACTGGGAGTGTGGGGGCTGAAAGCTAGTCTTGCCTGATGACTCACGTGTCAGTAATTTTCCAGCTCCTGGCTGGAATCTGGAAGCCGTTTCCTGCCTTGCTCGTTAGTGTTTCTGTGTTTAAAATACATATAGAAAAGGCTTATGATATTGTGAGAGCAGGTCTGGCTGCTAACATTTCTGCACTGCAAAAAAAGCCCTGGTTTGACTTTGCTGGGGGGAAAAGCATCAGGGTATGTGTGCAGGGAGAAAAGCTGCAGAAAAGCTACAGAAAAGCCAAGGAAAGATCGATTCTGCAACAGTTGCAGCCTTTCCCTGTGCAGAATGCAAAAAAGTTGGAGAAGCAGCTGGACACTGTATCTTGGTATTTTGACAGTGGGCGCAGAATTCTGGAAAGAAATCTATTTAGTATAGGGCCAAAACTGATGAAAAAAGCCCCATGCAGAAAAGTCCAAAGTGTCTGAAGAAGACAGCTCTGACTCTCAAAAGTTAACACCCTGAAAATCTGGTTGGTCTCTAAGGTGCCACTGAATTCAAATCCTGCTAAACAAAGTCATAAAATCATTACAGAGGTTCTCAGCAAAATGCTAGCAGTAAGCTTGTTGCTGGCATTCTCCTTTGTTCATCCTCATTCATAGATACTAGCTTAACATTGCCTCTCTTGACGAGAACTTTGAAGCAAGCTGACTGTAGAATAAGATGTTTGGAAAAGGGGGCAAAAGAGCGGCACTGCTGCTATTTTAGGAAAAGCATGGCTTGCTTTGTTTGTGCGCTCAGTGACAGAATAGAGTTGCTGGTAAGCAGTCAGAAACCCTTTAAGTCAAGGAGGAGGTATGCTGACAATTGCTTTGTGAGTCAAGCGGCAGTTTCAGACAACAAAGCAAGGCATATGTACAACTGGATTCAGTTACCTACTTAACTTCATCAGAAAGTGTAGGGAGGTGTTAAGTGTGCAAGGGGAAGCGATGGCATGCACATTCCACAGGGAAGAAAGACTACTAGACAACTAGAAGGCTTGAAGGGTAATTTGGTGAAAGCAGACCAGAACCTGACAAACTGGTAGGGCTGCTGCGTCACAGAATGCACGTTGGTTTAATCACTCAGCCAGGAGGTTTGTGGGTATCCATTCTGAAGTACCTCCTCCGCCCACAAAATCCAAGCTGTCGTCCTTTTCCCAGGCCCTGCTCTCTGGGGATGGAACAGAGTGCAGAAGAGAATTCCCAGGCGACAAAAACGGAGCAAGGGGAATTGGCTCACCCCTAGACCATTGTCATGAGACAGTTGCAGGCCTTTGATTCAGCTGTGCTAGACTCCGTTATGACGTTCCCTCATCCTGAAACCACAGAAATGGCACCAAAGGCGTTTTTAAAATTACTGAAATAACTAACTAGATTATTTATTTTAGAAGGGAAAGGGCAGGTGAAATCAAAGGCTGAAAATTTATGAAAATTTATACATACCCCGTACATTTTCAATCCTTGATTATATATCTGAGGCAAAATCAGAACATTTATAGACTTCAGTCTTTTGGTTCTTTACAGATACTTAAAGGCAGGGCTTTTTTTCTGGGAAAAGAGGTGGTAGAACTCAGTGGGTTGCCCTCGGATAAAATGGTCACATGGCTGGTGGCCCCGCCCCCTGATCTCCAGACAGAGAGGAGTTGAGATTGCCCTCTGCGCCGCTCGACGGCGCGGAGGGCAATCTCAACTCCCCTCTGTCTGGAGATCAGGGGGCGGGGCCACCGGCCATGTGACCATTTTCAAGAGGTTCCGGAACTCCATTCCCCCGTGTTCCCCCTGAAAAAAAAGCTCTGCTTAAAGGCTTCTGTTTTGAGGCTTTCCCCCAAGTGCTCTATACTTTATTTCAGTGTCCTCTTTTGGAGGTAGGAATGCTGGTATGCACTTTCTAGTACCCCAATCCCCTTCTGTCCACACACCAGTGTTTTTTTTCAGTCATTAACTAAATCTTAAGATCTCCAAAAGGCTGTTTCCAAGCACACCTGACCAGGGATTTCTTCAATATCCGGAGCTACCTCCCTGTTTGATTGGGTAGGGAAGGATCTCTCCTTAGAAGATCTGTCCCCTTTTCCTTAGCCCATTTAGGAGTCTGCACTCTGCGCTCACTTCCCAAACCTCCTTGCTCACTTTCCCCAGTTCTCCTGTCAGTGTTAAAACTGCTCTCTCTCCTCTTCACACTGGGTTCGTCTTTCTGCTAGAACAGAAAAAAGACACTCCTCTTTACAGCCCATGTAACCCATCAAATACTTTGGAGTAGCCTGTCACTCACAGCATTCTGATTCTATGAGGGATTAACCCTTACTAGCCATGCTGCTGTGTGAACAGGGCTTCCAGGATTTCTAAAACATGCAGTCCATCACACCTGTCCATTGCCATGTTGTTGGATCTCCTATAGATGGTGACTAGGGGTGCCATTCCCCCGCCTGGGGTGGGGGATCCCCTGCTCCCACCCTTCCCCTCACCCCCACTTACCTGGCCAGTGGGGGGAGGCACACTTCTCAGAGTGCCCCCCCCAGCAGCATGGCTCACCCTCGGGCGGCATGGTGCATCCCCATGCCAATAGTGCCCCAATTTAGGCTGAATTGCACCCACAGTGGGCTCAATTCAGGCCAAATTGCACCCCACAGTGGGCCAATTCAGCCCCCTGGTGAGTGCGGGCACGCTTCTAGGCCACCCTTTGACCCATGCAATGATGTCACTTCCTGGAAGTGACATCATCACACAAGCCCGGAAGCTGCAGGGTAGGTGCCAGGCTTCTAATTTCCCACTGGGGACCTGGGGACCCTAATGGTGACTGGAGGATGGTGGCTCTCTGGATGTACCATTTTTCATGACTGAGCTCTCTTGATTTGTTTGGATGAACTTAAGGATGCTGGTTTGGGGAGAAGAACTGTATAAATAATTTGAAATGTGTGGAACATGAGTTATACCAGAGGATTCACCTGGGTTGGTGAGAGGGGCTCCTTCCTAAAGGTAACAAAAGAGCCCAAGAAGACAGAAGAAGCATTTTAGTTGACTTTTATTTGATTGTAATTACTCTACATATTATTGTTTAAGTCCATGTTTATGGATTTCTTGGTTTCGTAACCTGCTCTCAGCTTTTGGATTAAAGCAGAATAAAAAAAAAATCCTGATAATGGTTCACTTAACAGCAGTTTCTGATGTACACTATATTTAGAAAGTATCATAACCTTTGAGTCTGCTTAAAAATGTTCTGGGGGTGGTTGTGCCAGTTGCTGGCTGTGTTGATCAGCAGGGGAACATATTTTTTTTGCTCTTCTCCATCCTGTTAAAGGCTTCGCTCACGTCACATCAGCGATTATGGTCAGTGTGGCGGGGGAGGGGAGGTAGTCCTGGTAACTTTATTAAACGCATCTCTTGATGAGACATAAATCAGCAGGTGATTTGGGGCAGCTGAGGTTAAGAAGAACCTGCACTGAACTCCCACCGATAATGCTTTCTGATGCAGTTGCTTTCTGAACTGGACTTGGTCCATTGCACTCGGGCTGTGCTTGGGCCTTGGGAAGCATCTCCCACCTGCTGCGTTACACTGGGGCTTATCAACTCCGCCATCGTGCTGAGACTTAGCACGACAGTCTTAACACAACTGGAGTGGGGGGTATAAAGCGCTAATTATTGGCGCTAGTCTGCATCTTTTGTCAAATGTGATTCTTTTCTTCCGTGACCTGTCAGTGTTTGGGAAATTAATGGGTTTGTTTTTGCTTAATGCATTTTTCTTTAATGCACTTCCTTAACGAGATGGGAGAAAATAGACTAATGGCATTACAGAAGCTTTCTCAACATTTCCACAGTGCCAGTCTTTAAATGCTAGAAACCCAGCATTCCTAGGGGTGTTGAACAGCCAACGTGTCAGTGCAAGAAATAGTCTTCAGTGGAAAGCACCTCCATTGTGCCCTAATGCCTACAAGAAATCTCATCTTGTCTTCAAAGGGAAAGGATCTTTCTTCAGGATTGGTGCCATTATATGAAACCTCTTACCACAAAGGGGACAAATGGGAGATTTAATATAAATGTTTGTATTTATAAACCTACCCTCTTTTTTCCAGCACCAGAGAAGCAGTTTGTTTAGGTCTTTAAGGCTAATCTTTAGGTAATGATTGGAACCCAGAGTAATTCTTAACAGTGCAACTTTCCTTGGGGTGGGGATGGGGCTACGTGCCTTCTAATAACTAAATAGCTCTGCTCAATTTGGCTTCTGTCGATTGGGTGTGCCACCTAAAATTATTCTCCAGTTCGGCTAATGTAGCTATTGTGTTTTTCTTTACTGTTGCTCTCTGCTTTGCAAATGACCTGTTAGTTCTGATTAGTGCTTAAGAGGGATCTCAATTGAGCCTACAGTTTATATTTTCAAAAGGACGTAACCTTTTTTTTTACCTCTGCTTTTGCTGCAACTTGTAATCCGGTTTGTACCAATCCACCATCTATTCTAATTAAGCCAGGACTCCATTTTAAGATCTTAATAAGCCCAGCAGTTCAGACTTTGCCATCATACCTCAAAGCGTATTTTTCCTCTTACTAGCCTGATGAAGAGTTCTGCAGAACTCAAAAGCTTATTGACTACTTTATGACATTTTGCTTGGCCGTAATAAAAAGGCATTACACTGCTGCTGAGTTTTTTCTCATTAACTGAGAAAAGCGCACACTTAAATAGATTTAAGAAAGCCACTATTTGTCTTGATTGAACCCTCTGTGTTAGCAGCATTTGTAAAGAGTAGGGCTACAACCTCTAAGTAGTAATGCACGGTGCAATCCTATACATAGTTACTCCAGCCTAAGCCCATTGAACAAGTGAAGCTATCTTGTACTAAAGTTATAGATCCAGAGGAGTTAACCGTGTTAGTCTGTAGTTGCAAAATAGTAAAGAGTGCAGTAGCACCTTTAAGATTAACCAACTTGATTGTAGCATAAGCTTTTGAGAACCACAGCTTTCCTCATCAGATGCATCTGATGAAGAGAGCTGTGGTTCTCGAAAGCTTATGCTACAATCAAGTTGATTAGTCTTAAAGGTGCTACTGGACTCTACTATCTTATACCAAGTTAAGCTGGTAAAAGGTGTGTAAGGAATGGATTGGTATTATCTAGTCTGACTGGCAGCCAGGGCTCTCAGGCTGAGGTCTTTCAAACCACCTAGCACTTGATCCTTTTAAGTGAAGATGCAGAGAATTGAACAAGGGCCCTTCCTCATGGTCAGTTCCCGGTGTTAATCTGGACTAACCCTGAGTATGATTGCACCTTTCGCTGATGAATCTATTTAAACTTCGGCTGATTAAGGCAGCACTAATTAGAAATGGCAAATCTTTATTGGGAATGTTATGAGATCTAGGGGTACACATGCTTATTTCTGAAGGTGATTTTGGTTGTGGTGAATGCAAAGGTCCATAGTGTAAGGATATGCCAGGCAACTGTCTCAAAAGATTTCACTTCAGGAGTTAAAGTCCTTTATTGATAAGATGCCAGTTTCGTGCGCTTACGCCATCCTTGCTAGGACTGGCGGCTACAGACAAGCCTAAAGCAGATAAAGTTTCCCCACGATTCCTCCTACTTCCCCACTCCTTCTAACAGTCCTCAGGTCTGCAAGCAGGGAAACAGACTGTGAGACTCAGAGCCAAGCTACAAGTGATGAATGACACTTGAATGGCAAGTGAACAGACTCTCGTGTATTCTCCCTGTTCACTTGCGCTCAGTACGTGATCAAGTGGAGCGCAAGTGGAGCGCAAGTGAACAAGGAGAATACACGAGAGTCTGTTCACTTGCCATTCAAGTGTCATTCATCACTTGTAGCTTGGACCTCATAGACTTCTCATGGCCAGGCAGGTTCCTAGGCTAGGGAGAGACTACTAAGCAGAACAAGGGAAACGCCCGGATAGTAAAGACTACAAACAAACAACAATTCCGGGAATCTGCAATGAATAACAGTTCATTTTCTTTTATGGTGCAAAAGTGCAAATGTGCAAAGTGCAAAGATGATGTACAATAAATATATTAAATACAATAAGATCAATTGTTTCTTATGTTCAAATAGTCATAGAATAATAACGATGTCCAAAGGGGAATAGCATGAAAACCCACAATGGGCACATTTGGATGTTACTTCAATTTGGACTGGGGTCACCGCCCATCCAGTACTGTGACTCTCTGTTTAGTCCCCATTGTGGGTTTTCATGCTATTCCCCTTTGGACATCGTTATTATTCTATGACTATTTGGACATAAGAAACAATTGATCTTATTGTCTTTAATATATTTATTGTACATCATCTTTGCACTTTGCACATTTGCACTTTTGCACCATAAAAGAAAATGAACTGTTATTAATTACAGATTCCCGGAATTGTTGTTTGTTTGTAGGGAGAGATTGCAGCAGGAATCAACAACCACTTCCCATTCTCAGTTTCCCACCCCAGTGACAGAATCACTACAACAGCATCCTCTTCAGCTGCAGGGGTATGACAGGGGATCCTGACCACCTTTGCTCAGGATGGATCAGATGGCCTTCGCTTCTAAAACTGAGATCACTTTCATTAAAGTGTGACTTGGCAAACCCCCTTCTTCAGCATCTCCAAAAGATAGCTGTTTTGTAGATTTGGAGATCTGCAAATGCATTTAACTTTGGATTTATCCATTGGTCAGTGGAAAGGGAAAATGATCAACCAACTACAAATTCTTATTAGTTGATCACCCTAGCAAAAAGTTTATCCACTGTTCATCATCATGTCTTCTGTGAAGTCCCACATGGGGGGATCTCTGCATACACAGGCCAGCTGCGGATATTCTAAAGCTCCTAGAGGTGCAAGATGGCCTAGCCTTTTCACATGCTTTCCCCCAGGCATAGCTATAAAAGGCAGGGTGGGTGGCTCCCTCCCTCAGTTCTTCTTTTGCTGCCTCTGCATAAGGATGTCTCTCCTCTCTGCTCCTCGGATCCATTGTGCTTTATGTGAGTTAAGGCCTTAAGCTCCATGGTGTCTGAGGCTCTCTTCAAGGTGTTCCCACTGTGGGATGAAGATGGCCCAATCAGATGGGCGTGACAAATGCCTCCTCTTTCTGGGCAAAGGGCTTGACACCTTGCGGTGGGCAGTCTGCAGGCAATTCACGCCCAAAGTGTTCTTTGAAAGGGCATTGTGGCATAAGCAGTTCTTTGGGAGTCAGAACTGAAGAATTCTTCTGACTCTGATCATACTGCCACAGATAAAGAACCACAGCGCCCAGAATGGGTTTCCTCCGTTCCACCAGGACACGGCTCAGAAGGATCAGTTGGTTTCGCATCTTCCTTGGTTCTGCTTTGGTGCCAGTCTGGGCTGCCTGCTAAAAAGGCTAAGCTCAAGTTGAAGCATGTCGATAAACCCTCGACATGGAAGTCACAAAAGAAGAAGACATCCTCTTCTTTGGGTCCGATCACTTTGGTTCCATTGAGTCCATCCAAGGTTCCAAGAACCCCAGCTCCAGCTCCCAGATGTCGTTCTGCTTCAGTTCCATCTCTCTCAGAGGGTGAGATTCCTGAAGTTGTCGAACGGTCTGCAGCCATTTCCCTGCTGCTGCCCTCTGCGCTGCAGCCTATTGAAAGGCTGAGGGCTTCCTCAGTTCCAGCGGATGACACTAGCAGTCAATATATCACAGAGTGTAATTACTGAGGGACAGTTATGATGGTGTCCAGGTGCTATTACTTATCTTGGAATATTGATCCCAAGGAAAATTAAGAACATGATTTCATTGAATTTAATAAACCAATCTCAGATATATCCTTGGATTTGGATAGATGGGCAATCTTAAACCTGTCATTATAGGTAAAGTAAATATACTCAAAATGAATATTATACCTCAAATTATGTATGTTATGCATGTGATCACTTTTTATATAACTTATAGATTTATTCATAAAATTAACACTTTGTTTCGGAAATTTATGTGGGTTCAACACCACCCAAGATTTCTTTGAAGAGGATGCGACTTTCAATTAATGAAGAAAGATTTGGTCTTCTGGACTTTATCATCAGGCTTATTTGTTAGCATGTACAAATTATTGGCATGTACAAATTACTGGTATACTCAGCTGGAGTATACATCTTGGGCTCTTTTAGAGGCCTCTTTTTTGAAACCGGTTTTTAAACTGAATGCATTAGGATTTCCTTATGTTTAAATGGATTTTGTTCCTCCAACAATTTCTGCAGCTAGAAAAATATGGCGTATAACATCAGAACAATATCAATTTGACAGGTTCTCACATGCTAAACTAACATTGTGGTCAAGTCCAGGCTTAAAAATTAGGAAGTAATCTTTCTTATGGAAAACTTAGACAGATGAGGGAATTTTTACTTTAGATCATTTGATCGGTAATAAGGATGAGTTTTTGGTCATTTTTCCAGCTGAGGTCTAAATATTATTTGCCAACTTTTGGCAAAGGCAAACCACCTCTGATAGGCTTTTGCCATGAAAACCCCACCAGGGATCGCCATAAGTCAGCTGTGACTTGAGGGCACCACACACACAATAAATATGATACACAGAGATGTTAATGGAATAACGATCTGGAACATCCAATTTTGCTAAAGCAATGGGATAATGCTTTAAGTCATATACCTTTCTCTACTGTGGATCTTTAGTTGGATCTTATTCAGCCAAAAATGTGTTTAGGGTATACTGCACACCACAGTGTCTTTTTATTAAAAGGTTAAGCACAGGTTTATTAAAGGTTTAAGCAATGTTGGCGGTGTAATTCACAAAATGCATCTCTTAAGCATATGCTCTAGACATGTTTAGTCATTCAGCCCTTTTGGGAGGAAGTTATCATTCATATTAATTTTGTGTTAGGAAACGTACTTATTTTTGTGGATGTTAATGTACTATTAAACTACTTGCCTGTCTCTTGGAATCTAACCAGTGATCAATGGAAATGGACCCTCCGTGCCCTTACAGTTGCTAAAAGACTTATACTTCAACATTGGAAAGACAAAAACCCACTTCCTGAAAATCACTTCTTGTAAATCACTGCCATAAACTTAACATTTGCACGTATCGTATATAGAAGGCAATTGTGTATGGATTTATTTTGAGATATTAGAAAATCTTTTATAGATATCTATGTATAGATTTGCGAATAGTGTTTTCGTTGCCAGCCCTGGGTTTTTTTTTTTCCTTTTTCTTTCTTTTTTCTGTTTTGCATCTATAATTTTTTTTTAATTAAAAATCTAGGAACCATTTCCACCTACCAAGGCAACATAAGTGGGAAATCACTTTTTGTCCTGCTAGAATGCAAGTTCTTAGACATTTAGCAAACCTATATCCTCCAACATCCAGACCTATTCCCCAATGGAGTCTCTTCTTTGTTCTCACTTCAATCACGCATAAACCTTTCAAGCCCCTAGTTAGCTGCTCCCTTAATGTACTGGCAGCCAAAACAGCCTTTCTGGTGTCCATAACCTCGGCTAGGAGGGTGAGTGAACTGCAAGCCCTGAGATGTGACTCTCTTTTCATTAAGATGTTTGCAGATAATGTCATTCTCCATCCAAGCCGCTCTTTTCTGCCAAAGGTCACCTCGACTTTTCACTTAAACCAGGACAGTGGCCATTTCCACACTACTCACCTTCAATCGGAACGCCATGGAACGTTGTGAACAAAACCCAGAAGATAGTGTTTTCTCGCGTGAGTTTTGCACGATGTTGCACAAAACTCGTGCGAGAAAACGCTATCTTCCGGGTTTTGTTCGCAACATTCCGTGGCGTTTTGATTGAAGATGAGTAGTGTGGAAACGGCCATTGTCTAACCAGTATTCTTCCCTACACCTAAGTATGACGCAGAGAGGCTGTTGCACACCCTGGATTTTGTGCTTCTATTTGGACAGGACTACTCCTTTCCAAAAGGACCCTAACCACTTTGTCTTGTTTAAAGGGCCCAAAAAGAGCCAGAAAGTCTTTGCACAGACTATTTGAATTGTGGTTCTTTAAGGCTTGTTATAAGCAGTCTAAGCAACTATGCCTGTTGCACATAAGAGCACATTCTACGAGGGCTCAGTCCACCTTGTCAGCCTTCAAATTGGGCATCCCTCTAGTCAAACTATGGAATGTGGTCTCATGGTCCACGCTATCCACATTCATCAAACATTATGCCATTGATGTAGACTCCAGAAGGAACGCAGCTGTTGGCAAGGCCATCCTGAAGAGTCTGTTCCATTTAACAGCTTCATGCCCTCCTCCATGGTAAGTTAGCTTGCTAACCTCCCATGTGGTCCTGCACAGAAGATACAACGATACTTACCTGAAACTGTTTTTCATCAAGTAGTCTTCTGTGCCTCCCTCCCTCCTTCCCCGCCATGAGTTCTTTTTCCCTACCTTCCTTCTGCACCAGCAGCTTAGGGAACTGAGGGAGGGAGCTGTTCTCCAAAGCATGCAAAAAGGCTCAGCAAGCATCTCATACTTCTAGAAACTTGAGAATATCTGCAGCTGGCCTATGCTTGCGCAGACCCCATGTGTGCCTGCACAGAAGACCACTCAAACAACAGTTACAGATAAATGCAACCCTGTTTTCTTCCTAAGCTTTAATTAGTTTCTTTTAAATAGCCTTTTCTATGGATACCATCTGCATCACCTGATATTTGGCTGATATCCTCATTAACTTTATAGGCACTATCTTTATGATCAGAACTTTGTTTGTATCTGGGATATTACTTTTTGA
The DNA here is from genome assembly GCF_028583425.1 of Eublepharis macularius. Lineage (NCBI taxonomy): Eukaryota > Metazoa > Chordata > Lepidosauria > Squamata > Eublepharidae > Eublepharis > Eublepharis macularius. The sequence continues at coordinate 12,785,043 of NC_072801.1, forward strand.
GCATTTTGGGTCAACCAAGTGAGACAACTGACATAGAGATGATCCAGGAAGGAAAGGGTACCTGTAACTTTGTCCTGAACTCTTTGGAGGAAGGCCAGGATAGAAATTTAGTATTAAATAAGAGAACATATCAGAACTGCTGACATAACCCAATGTTATTGTCATGGTTTGTTCTCCCACTGAAAGAGATTATAATTTGGGATCTTGAACACCATTACCCTTACAAAATAGAGTTCCAGCTAGAAATCATACCAATGTGTTAAGTTTGTAAATCTATCAAAATCTCCTCTATATGTTCTATATTTTGTGAGTCTCGCCATTATTATAGAGCAGTCAAGGAAACTTTTTGTTTATCACTGATTTGTATATTATTAGAGTGATCAAGGATTACCAGACTGCTGTGTCCAACAGCCTGTCACTTCTAAACCCTTCTGCATGGTGCTCTTCTCTGTCTTTCAGGTTCAGGATGAGGCAGGTGAACATTGTTGGGCAAAGCCCACTTAGTCAGCCATCTCGCATCATCCAAACACTCCAGGCACCACCAGACGTTGCACCAGGGAGTGTGACTGTGCGCACAGCCAGTGAGACCAGCTTGTGGGTCCGCTGGGTGGTAAGTTTGTTTATTCATTTACAATATTTATACCTCACCTTTCTGTCCTCATGAGGGCCACCGAGGTGGCAAACAGATTAAAAATATACCTAATAAAAACATGTTCTAGAAACCATGAAAACCAAACAAAACACATCTTTAAGACAATTAAAACCAAAGCTGCAATATGAATACAAAACAGGGCTTGTTTTCAGCCAAAATGCAGTGGAACGGAGTTCCGGCACCTCTTGAAAATGGTCACATGGCTGGTGGCCCCGCCCTCGATCTCCAGACAGAGGGGAGTTAAATTACCCTTCATGCCTGGCGCGGAGGGCAATCTAAAATCCCCTCTGGAGATCGGGATGGGGCCACTGGCCATGTGACCATTTTTGCCAAGGGCGATTTAAACATTAAAATCCCCCCTTGTTCCAGCCGACCCAAAGTGACATCATTGTGCGGTCCTAAGTAGAGGTGGGCATGATCCAAAAAAAATTACCGATCAAGCTGATCGTGGAACTGTGCCAGCAACGACCCCAAATCACTGATCCACACCGATCATCTCCCATTTCCGATCTGTGGATCAGATCAGGGAGTGGGAAGGTGGGTGGTGGTGGCGACCACCGGGCCCAGTGGGCACAGGGAGGCGACGAAGAGCCGCCTCCCCTCAGGGAGGGGACATTCACACACACACACTTAGAGCAGGGGGGGGGAAAGTTTTTAACCCAGTGACAAGCCACCTCCCCTCAGGGAGGGGACGTTCACACACACACACACACACACACACACACTTAGAGCAGGGGGGGAGTTTTTAACCCGTCCCTGCCTCTCCAAATAGAAAGAGAGAGAGACACCCCGTAAACATGTTTCAGCCAGCTTTTAAAAAAAAGCAGGGACAGAATCCTCCATTCCTCCATACCCAATTTTAAAAGCAAGCAGCCAGTCTTCCAAAAGCATATTTTAAACATACACACAGAGCCATGAATGAGGTTTTCCCACAAAATACAGTGCTTTAAAAGCAGGTTAAAAACAGAGAGTGACAGACAGAAAAACAGCCATTCCTCCTACAAAGCCCCGTTTTTTAAAAAGCAAAAAACGTTTGGAACATCCCCTTCCACCTCCTCCCTGGGTCTCTTCTCCTAACTGGTGGTGAGTGTGTTGAAGCTCCGTGGTTGGAAGGAAGCCCTGCTGATCAAGGAAAGCTGGGCTTCCATTCACATTTCCAGAGTGACAGAAGGAGGGCAAACACAGCTCAGGCATTCCCCTGGCTCCATTGCCCCGGGAATAGATTACTGGCGCCTGATTGTCTGCATCCCCGATCAGATCCCAATGGCCCGAATCAAGCCCCGATGAAGGCCCCCCCCCCCCGCCGCCGCCCGAACGCTGGATTGGTCGCCGTGGACGGCACCGATCCGCTGGGTTCCGATCGCGCGAACACCATTATCGTGGGTATTTTTCTATCATAATGCTGATTGTGCCCATCTCTAGTCCTAAGTTCCACCACTGAGTTCCACTGCCTCTTTTCCCAGGAAAAAGCCCTGATACAAAACATATAAACAACAAAATAAACATAGGGCAGGAAAGAGGGAACAAATCAAATGGAACGTAGAAGTCTTTACTTGTGCGTAGAAGATAGCAGCAGCAGGAGACAGAGTTTGATGCCATGACCAAACTCTCTTGTATTGCCATCCACCTAATCTCAGAATGCAGGGGCACATGAAGCAGGGCCTTGGAAGGTGACCTTAGTGGTTGGATAGATTCGTAAGGGAGTAAGTGGCCCTTCAGGTATGCTGGTTTCAAGCCATATAGTACTTTAAAGGTCATCATCACCAGCGCCTTGAATTGTTCCCAGAAACAAATTGGGAGCCAGAGTACATGAGCCACAATTGGAGTAATATGGGCTGTTTCCACACTACTCATCTTCATCCGGAACGCTGCGGAACGTCATGAAAAAAACGCGAAAAATAGTGTCATCTTGCACGAATTTTGTGTGACATTTTTGCATTGCAAAAATCTAATCGTGATGTAACCTGGGCATGCACCCTGTGGCCAGCTGTTTTCTGCCAGGGAAAGGCTGCATCTAGCTAAGCAATCAAAGCTGGTTACTCCTGGCCATCACTGCCACCTACTTATCCAGCAGTCGGCCCGAGTCCAACAGCACCCTTAGACCTGTTCCTTCAAGGAGAGCACAACCCCATCAAGAACAGATGACATCTTGAGTCCTAGGTCAGACTTCTGCTCGCCAGTAGCATTTTTGTCTTATCAGCAGGGCTTTTTTTCTGGGAAAAGAGGTGTTGGAACTCAGTGGGTTGCCCTCGGAGAAAATGGCCACATGGCTGGTGGCCCCGCCCCCTGATCTCCAGACAGAGGGGAGTTTAGATCACCCTCCGCGCTGCCGAACGGCGCGGAGGGCCATCTCAACTCCCTTCTGTCTGGAGATCAGGGGGCGGGGCCACCAACCATGTGACCATTTTCAAGAGGTTCCAGAACTCCGTTCCCCCATGTTCCCCCTGAAAAAAAGCCATGCTTATCAGGATTAAGCTTCAGTTTATTAGCTTGCATCCACTCCAAAACTGATGACGGCAACTGGATTGTGCTGATGAAAGAATGCCTTTAAGCAAGAAGTCCAAAAATTCACAAATAACTTTCCCCCCCACTGCATTTGCAGTAAGTTATTTCTTTTCTCCAAATAAAGATATTTCCATCCCTTGCTATTTCTGTTCCGTGCTCTGGCAGGCCTTGAGTATCAGCTCCACATTTCTGGCTGTATCCTCACTAATGAACTAAACAATGAAAGCATAACAAGAAATTATAAATGTGATATAATTAGAATACAACAGATGCCGCTGCTTGTTTGTTTATGGTGATAGGATACTGAAGAAATGCCGTGAAATTCAGTAGTTCCTCTAGAGTGGCTCTCGGTTTAAGTTAGTAAAACTGCAGAGAGAGAATTTCTCTATGTGAAGAAAACCGGTGCTAGTGTTGCAGGTTACAGCCCTGTGATAGATTAGAGAGCTAAGTGATTAACTCTGGAACCTGGTGATAAATTGCTGGACCATTGATAAATGAATTTATCCTGCGCCTTTGACTGCTGTACCCACCCCCGAACCTATCTGACTAGAAAACGTCCCTGTTTTCCAATTTATTGTGCTCTTCTGCTTTAAACTGTTTTCCTAAGGAGGTTTCGTCCTCCTTCACTTCACTGTAAATAGGAATATGTTCCCAAATTCTCTTGAGGATATTACAGGCTCTGCTACCTTTGAGGGAGACATCCTATGCAATATTAGGGTCACCAATTCTGAAGGGGGAAATTCCTGGAGGTTTGGGGGAGGGAAGGGGTTTGGGAAGGGGAGGGACTTCAGTGGGGTATACTGCCATAGAGTCCACCCTCCAAAGCAGCCATTTTCTTCAGGGGAACTGATCTCTTTTGTCTGGGAAGCAGTTATATAATTCTGGGATATCTCCAGGTCCCACCTAGAGGTTGGCAGCATATGAGCATTTCCCAAACTCTCAGGACTCCTGTGAACTTTCCAAATTTCTGGAGCCATTTCTATAGCAATTGGGAATTAATATCTCCTCTCGTTTTTCATTATCTGTTCGCGGAAGGCTGCTCTTGAAAGAAAGAGGCCACAGATCCCACTGGCTGCATTCCCATCCCGTTGGTTACACCTACAGTAGCTGTTTGGATTCTCATCAAAGAGTTGGGAATGCTATTCTAAGTAGGTAAGATGGATCAGTGGGCAGAGAGCCAACGAGGCAGGCACAGATGAAAGGCCCCGGACTGCATGGCATTGCAGTGAACAGTATGAATATCATTATTACCTGAGTGAGGTTAAGAATAATCCACCAAGAATAATGAGCTTTGGAGGGTTTGCGCCTGTGAATTAAGGCCTTGTTTAGTGGCCTTGGAGCTCTGCCAGAAATTATTTTGTATTTTCTATATGGAAGGGCCGGAGCAGACCTGCCTAGCTATAAAACAGTTGTTGTGTCGCAGTGGAGCATTAAATATCACAGACTTAAAATAGAGAACTTCCCAGCCCATTCTCCCATTATGCCCCTTCTGCTGGATGGATGCATGAACCACTCTATGACAGGTTCAGTGGCTTGGCCCCTGCAGCATTATCAAAGCCAGGAGGCATATCGGTGCCAAGGTCAGTATTTACAATGCATTTCTTCCACTTTCAGCCAACTCTGAATGCTCAAGTCTTCCAACAAATCTGTAAAAGGCCACGACACATGCTTTCAAACATCACTGAATGGCCTCCTCATCCATCACAAACATGCTGCTCTTTTTCTCTGCTCCCAGCCTCTCTCCGATACTCAGTATAATGGGAACCCTGAGTCAGTGGGGTACAGGATCAAATACTGGCGTGCGGATGTGCAGTCTCCCGTGCTCGTAAAGGTCATCAGCAATCGGCTGGAGCGGGAACACACGATCGAGGATCTGCAGGAGTGGACGGAATATGAGCTGCAGATCCAAGCTTTCAATGCCATCGGGGCCGGACCCTGGAGTGAGGGGGTGCGAGGCTGCACACGGGAGTCAGGTAAGTCTGGGATCATGACTGCCTTGGATGCATTTTCTGTAGATTCTGAGTTCCTACAAATGTGATGAATGCTTTCATGATGAAGGTAGTTTTACATAAGCAAATAATTATTGAATTCATGTCTGGCAATTGGCAAAACATAATAATATATAATAACATTTGATTTATACACGATGACTTAACACCCACTCAGAGCGGTTTACAAAGTACGCCATTATTATCCCCACAACAAAACACCCTGTGAGGTGGGTGGGGCTGAGAGAGCACCAGAGACCCGTGTGACTCGCCCAAGGTCACCCAGCTGGCTTCAAGTGGAGGAGTGGGGAATCAAACCCAGTTCTTCAGGTTAGAGTCCTGCGCTCTTAACCACTACACCAAATTGGCTCTCATAATAGCTTTTTAAAAAATGAAAATGAATGCAGGAGAAGGGCAAGGACAGTGGAGTGTGCTTAACCCTGGCCAGCCATTCTTCCACCCCACCACCAAGTACTTCCACCTCTATATGTACTTTCGCTCCCATTGTTTCCTGGGAAGCAATTCCTGTTGATCCTCATGAGATGAACTAAGATGAGCAGAATGATGACCCCTGTAGCAGGTGTCCTCCTCTAAGGGTGAACAATTCTGGTGCGTCTCTTCATCAGGTGTGATCGGATTAAAGGAAGCTTGATGAAAAGGCATGCCTGCAGCTCCACAGGAGCCTTTCATTATGAAATTAAGTAGTTTCTCATATCGTATTAGCTGTCCTCTCAAGGGTCGAATCCACATTCACCCATTACCCGCATGTTTATCGGATATCTTCCGTTTGCCTCCAATCCGTGATTTTTTCCTCTTCGTTCACATCCCTGCTTCCAATCCGTCTTTCTTGCGCGTCCCTCCGGTCACATGGCCGCTCAAAAACCGCTTTTTTGGGCGGGACCTTTTTTTCCCCGCCCATTTTTTTAAAAAAATTTTTAGCACACTTTTCCGTTATTTCGATCTTGCCTTATAAAGAAACATCATTGAAGATAATGATGCCTCTCTTTCCCCCACTGACAGCACTGATGGCTCTCTCCCATTTCTTTTTTGGAAATTTGGAAGCATGTGGGAAGCTTTCGTGGGCATTTCCTATGCAGGACAGTTCAGTGCCTGAAGTTTACTGAAGTTTCACTTCCTTGGAGTGTCATTATTTCGATATTTCATAATTTCGATATTACAGTAATATAAAATAAAAAAATAAAAAACAGTTAAAAAGGAAGTTTCACGAGTCCGTTCTGAGAATGGATTCACCCCAAAATGATTTTTCAAACTACCAGATTTGATTCAGAAACAGCATAATCAATAAATCCAATGCTATGAAGTCAAAAACAGTCTTTGCAGACTACGGAGCACTTGCAAGTTGAATCAGCCAATAGGAACTCTCAGAACGGCCGGAGAGACAGGAAGTGGGGGGGGGGGGTTAAAAAAACGCATAAATTGCGCATTGGCCCGTTCACGGCCACCGTGAAACTCCCGTTGAAAACCTGTGACCACATATTCGGGAGAAATGCGAATGAAATGCGTCTGTTTAATGAGGTAATGTGACCGGCACTCGGGATTGCGTGGGGAATGCGGGGAACATGCGACTTAGAATGAGTAATGTGGATTCGACCAAAGTTTGCTCTGGGAATGACCAGTTTAAATATTGTGTGTTCTGATGTTTGATACTTACAGTCTTCCATCCACACTTCCAAAGCTGCTTGCCTTTTGCCCCATACAACCTGGGGCAGTTACTAACACTTCCCAGCATGCATGTGGCCTGTAAATGTGGCTAGATGAGGTGGGACCGAGGTTTGCAAGTAGACAAATCTCAGGCATGCTCAGGGACGTGTGTGTGTGTGGCCAACCACAAACAGCCATTGCTGAGGCAAGAGTAAGCAATGGTAGCTCATTAGCATCTGCAGAAGGTAGTTATTAAGCTGTTATCTAGATAACTTCAAACAGGGCTTCTTCCTGGGTTCCAGCCCGCATGCATCTGATGTAATTTACCTTTATTCTGGGGGTGAATAATTGAGCAGAGTGACCTTTCTTGAATTAAGTATTCAATAGTGAAAGTAAATCACCGTCGTAGCTAACCTGCACAATGAGCGGGGATTGTATTTGCAATTTGTCTCCATAATCATAGAGGGGCTGGCCACTGCTGCTCGGTACAGTCTGAGTTCTATTTATCACTTTAAACAGGATTTCAGACCTTTTTTTTTTTTGTTATAAACAGCACACGAGGCCCTGAGATTTGCATATTTTCATTACTGTTGGAGGAAGGGATCAATTAAGGCTGTAGAAGCTGTGGAAGATTCTTACTTGGAAGCCAAAGAGTTGGTGATAGCAGTGATGCACTCACAGCCTGCTGTGCAGCATTTGATACTCTTTGTACACCCGTTTGGATGTCTTGGCATCCCTGTAGGACTAGGGACAAAGTGTTGCAGTTTTAACTTTCACAGCCTGATTGATGGGCAGCCCAGTGTCCCCCCCCCACCACAAAACATATCTCTTGAACGAATGCAATTTGGTACTGCTGAGCCAAACAGGATCAACAGTTGAATTCTAATTACGTTTACTCAGAACTAGTATGTATTATCTATTATTACATTTTTATCCTGCTCTCTCTCTGAGCAACTTGGGGCATCACACATGGTTCTCTGTCCTCTCCTACCACCCTCCATTTAATCCTTAAAATAACCATGCAAAGTAAAATAGGCTGAGAAAAAGCAGCTGGCCCAGGGTTCAAAGCCCAGCTTTAAATAGGGATTTGAAATTGTGTCTCCCCAGATCTTTCTTAACCATCACACCGTATTCATGGGCAGGGCTCATTTTGAGGGGGAATGCACAGGAACACTGTTCCAGGAGTTCCCCAAAGAGGTCACATGTCAGGTGGCCCCGGCTACCTGACTCTCGGTCATTTTGGGCCTGTTTGAGCCTGGATTGGGGCCGAAACGGCCCGGATCAGGCCTCTGACGGGTGGTGGATCACTCTCCCACTCAGCAGCGGCCCGATCCTGACCATTTTGGGCCCCTTTTCAGCCATTTTTCAGCCCCTTTTTGCCATTTTGGGCCCAATTTCAGCCCTGAATGGCCAGGATTGGGTCCAAAAGAGCCAGAATAGGTGATGTCAGGGGGTGTGGCATATGCAAATCAGTTATGCTAATGACACACTTCCAGTGCTGGCAAGGGGTGTGGCATATGCTAATGAGTTATGCTAATGAGTTCCTCCAGCTCTTTTTCTACAAAATGACCCCTGTTCAACTCAGGGGGGTTTGTTAAAAATTTTGTGACCTAGTTATTTTCTGGGCAGCTGGTAAAATATGTATCTGGACTCTCATGGGAAGGAGGATGAGAGAGTTTGATAACAAGCATAAACTGAAGAGTGGCATTTTCCATTAATTGCAGAAAAGACTTCCTTGCTCACCCCTGATTCCAGACCATTTATGAATAAATTAGCCAACACTAATCTGAACTCAGTTCCCTGGGGAAGCCCACGACTGCCTTCCTTCCATTGTGAGAATTGTCCCTTTACTGCAATTTTTTGCTTTCAGTTGTTTAACTGGTTACTGAGTCCATAACATGGTTCATTTACCCATCACTTAAGTTTACTCTAGAGGCTTTAGTGAAGGACTTTATCAAAGCCTTTTTGGAAATCTGAGCATATAATATCTACCAGATGCCTCTTAGCCATATGTTAACATTCTTGAAGAACTCCCAAAAGTTGGAGAGCAGGATCTCCTTCAGACGCCATGCTGATTTGTACCCGGTAGGGCTTGTTTCCTGATATGCTGAACAATCCTATCATTAATCATGCTTTCGAGGGATGCTGCAGATTTAGTGCTAAACGTGTTCAACAGTCAAACCGACCTTGTTCGCCTGTGATGATCAAACACGAGCCAATCAGCAGCTCTCTTTGATTCAGGACCAAACAATGTTGAATGCCAGCTGAACAAGTTCCCATCCTTTTTTTTCAAAACTGCACAAATGGTCCAAACCATTCGGCAGCCGTTAATGTCAGTGCAGACCGCTTAGACAAACACCAAAGTGTAGGATTTATTTATAAATTATTTAGGTGATTTTTTTAAAGTCAATTTAACTGTCTGTTCAAGCTGCCTGCCTGCCAAACAGTGCAGCAGCACAGCAAAATTAGGGGAAGTAGAATGCCATTGAGCTGTGAGAGCACGCGTGTGCTAAAAAACACTTGTGTTGTACCGCATTGCTAGAAAGGAACACGGCGAAGCAGCCTTCCGAGCAGCCACAAAACAGCTGAAGAACAGATACAGCCCATCAAAATATTGCAAGTAGCAAACAAGACGTGAGCTGAACCAGCACGTAGTCAAGCATTGCTTTCCACCAATTTACCTTGATTAAACATTAGGCTAACTGGCCAGGGGTTTCCCGGTTTCCCTTGGAAACCTTTTTTCAAATCTGCATTATGTTTGCTACTTTCTAAGTGGACGCCCCTGTCAGCAGTGTGTGTGTTTCATAAAGTAGTCATCAAATCAAAACATACCCCTTTGTCATATTTTTTTAAGCTTGTGGAAGTATTTTATTATAACGAAGGCTTGGAGCCACAAAGACAGGGCTGGGGTAGAGGGCTGGGTAGGGGTGCCAACTCCAGTTTGGGAAATTCCTGAAAATATGGGGGTGGAAATTGGGGAGGGGAAGAAGCTCAGCAGGAATATGAGTCTACCCTAAGGAGCTGCCATTTTCTCTGAGAGGACTGATCTCTGTAGTCTGGAGATCAGTTGTAATTCCGGGAGAATTCCAGCCCTTCAGGGAGGTTGGCAACCCTAAATGAACTGTGCCTGGCAGGCAGGGCCATATTATTCATAAGCCTGACTAGGCTGGAGCCTGGAGGCCCCACAGGGACTAGGGCCCTAGGACTCCAGTGGTTAAAGGCACTTTGTATTCTACACCACAGCAATACGTGTACATATACATTTTATTCACTTCAAAATGTTACAATATTGAACAATTATACCCCCAAAATGTGCTTTCCTGAAAAGTTCTACTGGCACCATAAAAATATTTTTTAAATTGTGAATAGAATTCTTCAGGAGACCCTCAAAACGGATATAGAGCTATGTACGGTGGTCTAGTACCTACCCTACCAGGGTCAGGCTGTCAGCTGTAGTGGGGTGAAAGATTGAAGTGCCAGAGGGGGCCTGAAATACCTGAAATCTTAGGGGCCCAGTCATGGGTTAATATGGCCCTGCTGGCAGGGGAGAAAAAACAAGAGCAGAGAGTGAAAGGAGAGAAGTAAACTGTGTGGGAGTGCTTGGTTGATCTCAAGGGAGTCACATGTGCACCGAAGAAAGGATGAGATGCTGGGAAAGACTGCATCATCTCAGGTCATTTTGGGTTATTCTCCATCACAGCAAACACATGCAGCAAGCAAACAGCAGCATTCTCCCTGCTCTGCTAGTTTTCTACGTGTGGGGAGAATTTCTAACACAAGCAGGTACTGAGAATTGGGGGGGGAAACCCACCTGCTGTCTGCAACAGCACCATCCCCTTTACCCACCTCACCTTTCTCCCAACTTGTTCTGTAAACCCAGACTTACTCTTGCTCTGTACAATAATAGAACATTTTCCTCTGTGTGTGTAGGGAAAGTGCTGAAGATGTCAGGGTAACCTGAGCGCAGCCGTATTAGCGCAACCTTGGACTGGATGCTCCTTTTCTTTTAAATCCAGCTCTGGTTCAACTATTAATTCATATCAGATGCGCCCTGCTGCTGCCCTTCAATATATAAATATATGCTTTAGGCTTCCCGAACGTGAGTGCCCATAGCCCCCTTGGTTGATAAAATCAACACTTCCATAATCATGACCATGTCTGGTGGTAAGGGTCAAGCATTTCCCAAGGCCGGCATATGGGAAGCAGCTTAGGTGCTGTGCTGGAGCGATGCCTCCTTGCGGTAATGAGGTCAGGTAATAGATGGGAAAGAGTTCAGGGAAAAGCTTGATGCCTACTCAATTGCTCCTTCTCCATGTTTATTTGTTTATTTATTTACAGCATTGCTATCCTGTGGGCTTTCATTCATAAAACTCATAAGGCATCCTGCAAAGGTTTAGCCTGTATTGGTGGTGAAAGAATGAAAGCCACCAGTGACAGGGTCAGAAGGCCACAGTTTTACATAACCAATATATGAGGATGTCTAACAAGAGAAAGAGTAAATAGAATGGATGCTCATACACCCATGGGTTTGGCTCGTACCCTGCCTGCCTCTCATGAGCAGGAGTCCGACCATGTTCAGCTGCCTGCAGGGCCTAACCCTGTTTACTGCTCAGGCCTCCCCCTTCCCTACAGATCTTTGTTGCTGCTGCTATTCAGGGGAGGCCCTGTGCTCCTCCACCTCCCCTTGCAGACCCCTGCCACCAGGGCTTTTTTTCAGGGGGAACATGGGGATACAGAGTTCCAGCACCTCTTGAAAACACTCGGCAATAGTGCTTGAAAATAATATGATTTCAAAGAATCTCGTGTGTTTCTTCCTCGTTTCCCTCTTGAAAATTCCACCACCTCTTTTCCCAGAAAAAAACCCCCTGCCTGCCACCATCACTCACAATTGGGCAGCTGACCAAGATCCAGCGCAGTGAGTCCGTGAGATCCTGCTTGTCGTAAAATTTGGAGCAATCCTTGTAAATACCGATGTAGTAGCACAGCAAATAAAAATAAAACGATAGGAGAAAGAAGCATGAAAAGAATCATAGAAAGAAGTCTACGAAGTTTGCCATCAACAAATGCCTAGGAAAATAACGATGACTGAGAAAGGAATGCGGAGAATCTTGGTTCTTTAAAAGTTTTTTCCAATATCGGATACCATTTAGTCAGGAAATTTGACTCTGACATAGGATACTCATATGACCTCCTAATCTGCTATTTTGTCAAAGATGATATAATCCCACAGGGACATGTACATCGTTATTTTAATTACATTTTGTTAACTTAACAATTAAGATCTGTATAACACGATGTATATTTTTAGGCAACTTGATTGTGGAATTCTGTCACCTTCTGTAGTGAGTTTTTCACAATACAATTTTTCCAATAATAAAAAACTAGTAAAAAATTAGTTAAAAGAAAAGAAAAGAACAAATGCCTAGGAAAATAAGAATGTCTTTGCCTTTTGCCAGCCTGTGACATTGCCCCAGTTAATGAAAAAGGTACACTCAGTTGCAGAAGCTGAACTTATCTGCCTTGCACTTCATCTTTCAAAACAGTTGTGTGATAAATAATTGAGCGGCATTAGAGCTGCCAGTGGAACACAGATAGTGGGATGAGCAGTGAGCCCAGGTGGCTTTTTATGACTCGGAATTGTTTTTAGGGCAGAGAGAGCAGGATGGAGATGTGTGTTTTGCCCTGTGAAGTGACCTGCCAGTATAAGGTGTGGGTGATATAAAGATGAGGAGTGGGGCAGTGGGTCCAGATTTTCCTCCCTCTCCTCCTTTTTCAGACCTTTGGGTAGAAATTAAACTCTCTTGTTTGCCTGTTTTTCACTACTGCTATCATCGGCTTTTGAGTTCTTGGGATATCCTGCTTGTCATGTCTGTTCTTGGGAAACAGCCTTCCAATCTGTCACTCACTGCCCTCAATGCCTGTCACAGCCAATAACTGCATGCAAACCATTCTTCTCATTGGGATCATCCAGACATTCTGGAAGCCCAGTCCAAAGGCCTGGCCTGGTGCCTGTGCCCGGGCATCGGCATAGCAGCAGCACTGATCCCTATGGACTTTCGAGGGAGACCCACATGGTGCCCAAGCCTGGCAAGGTGCAGTATGGCCACTGCCAAGAGTATCCACCCCACCATTTCCCTGACAACCCTGCTAGCACCAAGCAATGGCTGCCCTGACCCAGTGACAGGTGCACGAGGGGCAAGCAATGGCACAACCAATGCGCAGGCCGTGATCTCCTCTGCCCAGCCACACTGCTCCCCCTACCAGGGAGCAGGCAACCAGGGACCACGCGCCCCTGTGGCTACAGCACCTGTACTGGGGGATGACACCCAGTTGAGCAGTGGGTGGGGCACGCGCACCCCCAGGTGGGCAGAATGGGAACTGCAGCCCACTGGGGGTGGGTCCAGAAAGGCCCAGCCAGGAGAGAATGCTCCCCAGTTGCCCCAGCCATGCTGGCAGAATCTGCCAATTGGAGCACGGCTGCACATGACAGCAACTTGAGTGACAGGGGAAGGCATGGTCAGTTCATGGACCAAGCCATGTCTCCTGTCTCCAACCACCAATGGTACTCCCCCACCCTGCAGAGAGCGGGTGGACAGAGCACAAAGACCCTCACAATCGGGCTTGCTGCTCCCTGACAGAGGGACCTTCCCCAAGAGGAGCCTTGCCCTGAAGGTGCAGACAGGGCATCCACCCTCTTGCTCGCTTAACACCCCCTTTCTGATAAGGGCCAGGCTGGCATCTGAAGCACTGCTCACTTGCAAATCCTCCCCCCTGCTGCCACCACTCCAAGAAACATGCTCCCCCTCCTTGAAATGCAGAGCCAGTTCGGTGTAGTGGTTAAGAGTGGCAGGCCTCTAATCTGGAGAACTGGGTTTGATTCCCTGCTTCTCTACTTGAAGCTAGTCAGTCACAGCTCTCTCAGAGCTCTCTCAGCCCCACCCATCTCACAGGGTGATTGTCGCGAGGATAATAATAACACACTTTGTAAACTGCTCTGAGTGGGTGTTAAGTTGTCCCGAAGGGTGGTATATAAATTGAATGTTATGTTATTATTAAAGTGGGACCAGAAAGGTGGCGGGACCCGGCACTCAGAAGCAGCACCCCGAGGCCACAGAAAGGCAGCTCCACAGAGGTGAGCGAGGGGCGGGTTCTGTAATGACTGTCCATTGGAAACCATTGGAGCAATGATGTGATGGGAGCGACGAGCCTCCAAAGTGCTACTGGACACCTTCGCCTTTGGGCAGCAGAGCCACACAAAGACTCAGAGGCTCCTGGAGCCACTTTGGAGCCACCCCACCCATCCCAGCCCTGGTTCAGAGACCATTCACTTTGAAGTGTGAAATGGCAGCCCGTCAGGGGGGCTACTGTCACGCACAGACAAGCAAACAGACAGGGAGGGACTTATTGTTTGACATGAACTTTATTAAGCTGCGAAAAGTGAATGGGCTGTCTGGAGGCACAGCTTGCCTACGTCCCTCGGCCGGGATGGGAGCAGAGTCTGTTTGTGCAGCAGTCGGAGCCACAAGATCCATTCCCAGTGCAGCCCTCACAGGAGTAAGGTTGAGATGTGGGCTGCCTGGAAAGCTGTTTCCTGGGCTGGCCTCGAATGGCAGTTGAGGAGGATCACAGGGGGCTGGGACAGCCACACCCCTTGGCCTCCCAGACAGGTTGCGACCTGCCAGAAGGGGAGCAGACGCGTGCGGCAAGGCGACTGGCCTCGTGTAAGGCCCAGCTTGGAGTGCAACATCCTGGGAGGATGTTCATGGCTGGGGGCCGCAGCGGCTCCATTATGGCAGGTACTGCTAGCAACCAGATGATGCCTGCTCCTCACCTGCATCTGGATGCTCCACTCTCGGGGCTGCTTGCAGCTCTGATCCTGTGAGGGAGACAGTCAGGTGGTTGTGGGCCCGCTATCGATGGGGAGTTACAAGTGCAAGCACCCAGTCACTCCGACTCGCGGTCACCCTCTCTCCCCTGCGTGAGGGGGGAAACCCAGCCGAGGATGTTTGATTGGAGGCCCAGCAGGGGCCACCGGAATCCATCCACCCCATAACAGCTGTGGCAAGCCTGGCTCCTTGGACATCTGTCTCCTTGTCAGGCATGGACCATACAGGCAGGTGGGCAGGGGCGATGGCCTTTCCCTGCTGAGCCCCATCTATGGCAGCGGGGCACCTGTGAGGAGAAAGGGGGGCCTGGTGTGAATGAGTGTGCCGGAGCAGCCAGCCCTCCAGCTCCTCTTTACCTGTCGGAGCGCCCTCAGCCCTCCCTGGGCCAGTGTTTAGGAGCTGCATAACCTGCAAGGGAGCTTGAGTGAAAGCAGCTAGGCAGACATTCAGAACCCGGCTCTCCTTCCCTGAACGAGTGCTGCTCAGTGCTCCCCAAATGTCACGAAGTCTCCCCTGTGCACTCTTGCCCCGCCAGTTTGTATGCCCTCCTCCAGCGTGTGCTCTAAGTCCCCACGGCAGGGTGCTCTCAGGCAGGGCCTCCAGCTTACCTGGGGCCATGGCCGCCCTGGCTGGAGGTTATGAAGCGTGTGTGGTGGACTAATTGGCTGCCAGGGAGGGGGCTCAGCTGCTATGGGGGTGTGAGCGGATTGGTCCCTGCAGTGATTGACATCCTGTGCTCTGCTGAGCTGCTTGGGTGGGGCTGGGAGTCGGGGTGGTGAGCGAGTTTTCCCCATACAATGGGAGCCTATGGGCCATGCCACCGTTTTTCACAGCACAGCGCCGCTGTGGTGTGCATTCCCAGGCCCGGAGCAGCTTAGACAGCCAACTACCTCACATCCTGCCCCCAGACCACCTCTCTGGGCACTGGTGCAGCGACTTAATAAATAATAATAACAACAACAACATTCGATTTATATACTGCCCTTCGGGACAACTTAATGCCTACTCAGCAGTTTACAAAGTGTGTTATTATTATCCCCATAACAAAACACCCTGTGAGGTGGGTGGGGCTGAGAGAGCTCTGAGAGAGCTGTGACTGACCCAAGGTCACCCAGCTGGCTTCAAGTGGAGGAACAGGGAATCAACCCCGGTTCTCCAGATTAGAGTCCTGCCACTCTAACCGCTACACCAAACCGGCTCTCTTGCACCCATGTCTGGCCACTGCGGCTGGGCTCCATTGGGAGGCAATGGTGAAGCGGTGCAGCAGCCAGGCGCCCTTGTGTGTGTGTGTGTGGGGGGGGGGTTATGCTGGTATAAGTCCAGGTTACGATGGCAGAGCCCTTAGTCCACTTCCTGAGCACTTTCCAACCCCCCACCCCCGAACTGAGCTGTTAGTATTGTCACTTCTGGTTTCACCATTTGGAGAAAGACAAAAGTTGCCCTTTTCTCTCAACCCACCTTACTCTGCAGTCCTGACGTGAATCAGATCCTTATGTGCCTGATTTTTAGAGAGGGAGCTCCAGGGAGCTCCATTCACACACCTCCAAACATCTCATCTTCTTGAGCCTTTATCTGCAAGTCAGCTCAGTCACTGTTAGTGAACTTGGCTCCTGTGACCCTTCCTCCCTTCTGCCCTTTCATCCGCTTATCGACCTGTCTTGAGGAAACCAAAGAGCCTTGCAGTAAAATGCTGAGAAATTCCCAGTCGTTGTTGCAAGCATTTTTCTGGCATGTGCTGGGTGAAATGAAGATCCTAAGTGGTCCCTGCCGTCGCGGAGAGGTGAGACAGCCCACGTTATCTGCATTGTTAAGGCTTCGACTCCCCCTAGCAGTAATCGTCCGATTTTGCAGGTTGTTTTTTTTTAAGTGAATGCAGCTTCAATCTCTACCTCCTGTGAGATTAGTCAGTAGGAAAAGGGTTGAGAATCACTGGTGGTTGGACCCAAAAAGCAGGAGAAGGGATTATGCATTTTTTTTTTTAAAAGAAGCTCTCTTTCCACTTGCAAGGCAAACTCAAACAAGTGAATGTATGAATATAAGTGTGGCTAAGAAATGGCTGGTTTTCTTTACACCTCAGGCTGGTGCTTCTCTTTTTCACATGCTGCCTTTTGAAGAAGAAGTTATTCATGTATGAGTGTGTGTGCGTGTGTGTGTACACAACAGAGAGAAAGAGAGATCTGCAGACAGAGCCATGGCAGCTAGCCAAAGACGTTCATGGCTCTCGGCAATCTATATTCTTTTAACATAATTATATCCTTGTGGGGGATAAATCCAGGAGAAGATGAAAAAAATCCGGCGTTGGGAGAAGCACAGAGGGGGGCAACCCTGATCCCAGGCGGAGCAGTGGAGCTCCTGTTTCTCACGCCCCAACTAATTGGTAACAGAAAAATTGCTGTAGAGATGATTAGGTAACTTGAAACTTACAGCAATTCAGGTTGGATTTCCCCCCTCCCTATGTAGGGGGCATAGTTACCAACGGAAGGTTAAGGGAACTGTTCTGTGATGTTCTGGAGCCACACAGCGCTTTCAGCTGGCTGTAGAGGAATTTGTGGTTTTTCCCACCCAAGATGTTTTGACATTGGGGAATTAGGGGCTCTTCTGCTGCACCACTCCCATTGCTAGAGCAGTCACGGTATCTGCACCATCTCCTGCCTCTTCTTTCAAGAGCAAGATTCGAGTCCTGTAGCACCTTAGGGACCCATGAGATACAGAAAGAGAAGAAGAGAGAGAAGTCTTTCTGTATGTGTGCATGTGTGTGTGTGTGTGAGAGAGAGAGAGGAATACCTTCATAACAGGCTGGACAAGAGAGACTAAAATGGTTCTGGTAAAGAATCAAAAGACTCTTTAGTTCAAGGCGTTAGGCTTAGTCTCGAATGGCTTGGAAAGATCCTACTACCCTTGTGTGTTTTTAAGGAATTAAAATCAGCTCTTGCGAACATGCCTGAGACCAGATCTTGCTCAGATTGTTCTCTGTAGAGAGCCCTTGCAAAACTTCCTGTGAAAATCCATTTTTCAATAATGCTTTTCACTGCGTTAGTGTATTATAGACTTTGTTGTATCCCTTTGCTCTGTGAGTGTGTTCCCTGATTTTGGATTTTGCACATGTGTGTGTGTGTGTGGAAAGAAAGACAGACAGACAGACAGACAGAAAGAAGAAAGAAAAAGAAAGAAAGAAAGAAAGAAAGAAAGAAAGAAAGAAAGAAAGAAAGAAAGAACATGCATGCATGCATGTATGTATGTATGTATGTATGTATGCAGGGCTTTTTTTCAGCTGGAACGTGGTGGAACGGAGTTCCAGAACCTCTTGAAAATGGACACATGGTTAATGGCCCCACCCCCTGATCTTTGGACAGAGGGGAGTTTAGATTGCCCTCCGTGCGGCACGGAGGGCAATCTAAACTCCCCTCTGTCCAAAGATCAGGGGGTGGGGCCGCCAGCCATGTGACTGTTTTCACCAAGGGTGATTCAAACTTTTAAAAACTCCCCCCCTTGTTCCAGCTGACCCAAAGTTATGTCATTGTGCAGTCCTGGGAGCATGCGCACACTTTGCACTCGCGCATGTGTTACCAGGGGCACCACCTCCCACCAGGAGTTGCCCCCTGTGCTGGCAACCCACTGAGTTCCACCACCTCTTTTCCCAGGAAAAAAGCCCTGTATGTATGTATGTATGTATGTATGTATGTATGTATGTATGTATGTATGTATGTGTAGGAGCCCTTGGGTTTGAGCAGATCCTAGAAATACAGGTGCGTTAAGTGAATGAATGGATTTCCCAGACCCTAATTCCTGTTAATTTGGACATTCGCAGTGCCTTCGGCTCCCCCAGAGAATGTGTCAGCTGAAGCTGTGAGCTCCACTCAGATCCTGCTGACGTGGGCAGCCGTGCCTGAATCGGAGCAGAATGGGCTCATCCTTGGCTACAAGGTATAGGACTTGCAATTCTCCTGAGTCCTTTGTGCTTTTACATAAGAATATTGTGCTTGCAGGTTTTCCCCCCAGTATTTGGATATGGACGTCCCAACAGTTGAAGTTAAAAGGACATAAGCTATATTCTAGCCTTACATTCTTATAATATAATGAACGATGGTGTTTCAAGTCACAAGTTGCGCATTTTTAAAGGAATTTACAGAATACCACGAACTGTCCTTTAGCTGCTAACTCCTCTCCTGTTTGCTCAAGTCACTTTTCCAGTCCCACAAGGAGAGAGCATTTACGTCAATTCTTCTTTCTATGGTACACCCCCATGTTAATCATCCTGCCTCTGTAATAAACTCCCAAGAAAATTTCATGCCTCATACCTGTATGAAGTATGGTTTGAGACGAGGGAAAACATGGGTAGCCGTTAGGGGTGGATTGGCCATTAAGACCAGCACAAAAAGTCCCACTGAGCCAATGGCCACCGCAGCCCCGAGTGAGGCGAGCCTCTCCATGTGCAAAACAGCCCTGTCTAAGGCAGGCGGGAGCCAGTGGCGCTCTCCATGTGCAAGCTGCCACCTCTGCAAGCCAGAGGCCCCTGCCTCGCCCAAGCCAGCAGACACTTACCCGTATATGGTTTATGGCCTGCCCCCCCTCCAAATTGGGGAGCAGAGTCAGGGTGGACTGGTGCCCTTCTCCAGGGCCATTTTTGTCTCCCAGTCTGCCCCTGGTAGGCATCACTGGACACAGAATATTTCCTCTGGAGGGGTGGAGTAAGTGGTTTGCCTTGCAGAGTGCCACAAGAATCTGTTTTGTCCCCTGGGCTGCTTAAATTTTATGTCAGGCCAGTTAAGAAGAACATCTGGAGTCATCCATGTGATGATGACGCCGAGCTCTGCATATGATTATCTAAGCCCCAGATATGGCTGTTTTGGTTCTGAATTGGTGCTTTGAGGCCATGTTCAAAGCGGCTAAGGCAGAACAAGCTGAAGTTGAATCTAGGCAAGGCAGAAGTTATGCAGGTCGGAAGGCTGATGTTCTGGAAGAGGTGGATCCCCTCCTTCTCCTGCATGGAACGGAATTAATCCTTGCAGAGCAGGTTAAGCGCTTAGGGACCCAGCCTCGCTGCTTGAGAAGCAGGTTGGTGAAGTAACCAAAAGCATCTCCTTATCAACTGCATTTGGTTTGTCAGTTCCCCCCTTTATTAGACTCTACTGACCTAGCCCTGCTGATCCATACCTTTGCAGCCTTATAGGACTATTTTAACACGTTCTATGCAGGTTGCAATATGCATCATATGGTCTTTTGCTCCATTTAGTTGGCAACTGACGATCTTTTTTTTAATAGGAAATGGCTAGTGAATATTTATTCAGTAGCTGGTGGCTTCTTGCTAATGGGATGTAGCCTGAAATGGAGTCTAGCTGGTGATTCAAAGAGTTTGCTGTTGATTATCTTGATGCGTCTTCATAGCTCACCCTGGCTGCATGCATGTCTTCCCCCCCAACTCCACCCCCATGTTTATAATTGTAAGTAAATAAATATTACACAAATATCATACATCTCCAGGACTCTCTCCTCCCCAGGTAACCAGTTCCTGTAATAAGTTATTCCTGGGATTTTGAAGAAGCTTTTATTCCATTTCATGTCATCTTAATTTTCTGCAGGTTTTGTTCCGGGCTAAAGACATGGAGAGCAAATTGAGCAGTCAGGTGGTGAGAAGAAACCACACCCTTTCCGTCCTTCTGGCTGGCCTGCGGAAATATGTGCTTTATGAGATTCAGGTGCTGGCCTTCACCCGCATTGGCGACGGAGTCCCCAGCTCTCCTCCAGTCGTTGAGAGAACGAAAGACGATGGTGAGCGGGTTGGGTCATTGGAAACGTACTGTTTTAAACGCAGGGCTTTTTTCTCTGTGCGCACTCCGAGATGAATATTGTAGCTGCCTCTGAGCTTGATTACATTTTTTAATCTGAAAGAGCCAGGTCCTCCTCTAATGTAAACAGGCAGAGTCCCATTAACTTCTAGCTGCGAATCTGCTCCCAAAATCTCAGTCTTTTCCCCACCTCTAGTAATTGACAAAAAGACTATTTCACTCTAAAACCTTATATTTTATTGCCAGTTCCAGCCTGAAGCAAATTTTTACAGCCCAATTATGAACTCCTACAGAAATCCAATCATAATGATAAAAAAAAGCTGCAGTATAATGGGACGTGATAAACAAACCTTGCTGTGATTGAACGTGAGGGAGACGTGGAGTCTCTTGTCCCAGGAGCGCTCCTAAAACAATGTTGAACAAAAGAATAATAAAATGACCTTTGAAAAATTAGCGCATAAATATTATTTTGTACTTCTCTCCGATGCCTCAGATTCTCAATTTGAGTTTGACATATTGAAAGAACAGGAGACATTCTAGGGCTGATAATATATATATATATATATATATATATATATATATATATATATATATATATATATATATATATATATATATATATATATATATATATAAAATAATATATTATTATATAATAATATATTATTATTATTAATATATATATTTCTAGTAAGCAGTGTATATATATATGCAGGACTTTTTTTCAGCTGGAACGCGGTGGAACGGAATTCCAGCACCTCTTGAAAATGGTCACATGGCCGGTGGCCCCACCCCCTGATCTCCAGACAGAGGGGAGTTTAGATTGCCCTCTGCACCACGGAGCAGAGGGCAATCTAAACTCTCCTCTGTCTGGAGATCAGGGGGTGGGGCCACCGGCCATGTGACCATTTTCATTGAGGGCAATTTAAACTTTAAAAAACTCCCCGCTTAATCCAGCTGACCCAAAGTGATATCATTGTGCAGTCCTGAGTTCCAACACTGAGTTCCACCACCTCTTCTCTGAGAAAAAAGGCCCTGTATATATGTATTCATTAAGCACGTGCCAGTGCCATGACTTTGCAAGGGGGTTATATGGGTTCATGAAGGAGAGGTTCAGCAGTGGAAGTCACTTCCAGAGTCCCCATGTTGTGCCTTCTCCCTGCCTGGCCACTCTTAAGACGGTAGCTGCTTCCAAGCAAACCCAAGCAACAGGAAGTCCCGGGCTCTTTAAAACCCAAAAGCTAGGAAGGGGAAGAGGAAGTGGGGCTGAATTTGACCAGGGCCGTTTTCGCACTGCTTACCAGCCACAGAACATCACGCCAAGCTCCCGGAACGACAGCGTCTCCCTGGTGCGCACCGCCATTTTCATGCAAAATCATGCCAGGAAGATGCTGTCATTCTGGGAGCTTGGCGCAATGTTCCATGGCTAGTAAGCAGTGTGAAAATGGCCCCATTTCAAATAAATGAGCAAAGTGCTGCTGCTGCAGCAGAAGTCCCACCCAAAAAGTCTATGGGTACAAAGGTATTAGAGCATAAATTGTTGCTGCTCTTAATCACCATGCCAATTATCAATAATGTTACATGGTATATATTTGGTTATGCAAACAGGCTTTCTTATACTGGTTCTTTGATCTCTCCTCTTCTGAAATTTGATGCAGTTTAGCTCTTAAATTATAAAAGCTTGCCAATCCCTGGGCTAAAGGAACAAAGCAATAGACGGCGGGCATTTTTTAATGTAACAATATGCTGCTTTCAACTGCACACTGCTCTTTGCATTCCTAATAACTCTTACAACATTCTTGGAAAGCTCGTCAGTATTCATGGATCCCCATCTTGTAAACAAGGGGTGGGGTCTGAAGCTGGTAAAAGGTGGCTTGCTTTGGGGCAGCCCTGTGAGTCGCTGCCAGGGAGAGGTTTGAGTCGGTGATTCCCTGCAGGGTCTCGTAGGGGCCCTACATGCCAGCTGTCTTAATTTAATCCCTGATCACTTTACTTAAACAAAATTGCTTGGAATGGCACACAGCCCGTGTCAATAAACAACACATCATAAAATTTTGCTAAAACAAAGAGAAATAATAACAATATAAACAAGGATTGCTTTTAAAAGAAACAGCAGGCACATTAAAATTTGTTAAATAAGTCTTAGTAAACCAGAAGGCCTTAGGCAGGCAATATAGACTGGGTCGGAGGAGGACCAGATGTTTTTCATCCCACCAGTGAATAAGCTCTGTTCCATGTCGCAGTGTTTAGGTCAGGGCTTTTTTTCAGCGGGAATGCGGTGGAATGGAGTTCTGGCACCTCTTGAAAATGGCCATATGGCTGGTGGCCCCGCCCCCTGATCTCCAGACAGAGGGGAGTTTAGACTGCCCTCCGCGCCGCTGGAGTGGCGCGGAGGGCAATCTAAACTCCCCTCTGTCTGGAGATCAGGGGGCGGGACCACCAGCCATGTGACCATTTTCACCGAGGCCAATTTAAACTTTAAAAAACTCCCCCCTTGTTCCAGCTGACCCAAAGTGACATCATTGTGCAGTCCTGAGTTCCAACACTGAGTTCCACCACCTCTTTTCCCAGAAAAAAAGCCCTGGTTTAGGTCAAAGGATCAGTTCGAAGAACTGGCCGACTGAAGTGGACTTTAGCTTTAGGAGCAGATGAATGAGAAGGAAATAGAAAGTCTTTTGACCCTTGTACTTTTTGGGTATCAGCCAAAGTCAAACTTTTGGCATCTGCCCTAAAAGGAGAAGAAAAAGCATTTGTATTTCTTTAATTTATTCCATAGATGTATATACTATGATCTTACCAAGAAATCCAAATTCAATTTCTCATCATTTATTAATATGCAAAGGGATTTTTTTTAAAAAAATGCATATTAAATTCCAAAGCAGTAAAGTAGCAGCACTGAACAAAATCAAATCAGATGAAATCCAGCAGAAATGTTAAGAACAGTTTTAAAAAAAACCTAATAAGTAGCAGAAATAGTCCAGGGATTTTAAAAAATAGAAACAGCAGAACTAAAAAGGATGAAGGGGATGATGAAACAAATTAGCTCAAAAATTCCTTGATGAGCATGAAAAGTCTTTATTTTTTACTGGGAAGGTTATTGAATTAGGCCCCAGCAGAGGGTTATAGTTGGGCATTCTGTATTCAAGATGCCGCAGCAGAGAAGGCCCTGTCCTTAGCAGTCACCCATTGCACCCCTCCACTACATCAGGAGTTTGCACTTCTCCCTATAGGGCAGAGATGCAAAAATTCCATGCGGGGCAATGCAGAGAAGACCTGGGTTGAATCCACATTACTCATTCTAAGTCGCATGTTCCCCGCATTCCCCACGCAATCCCGAGTGCCGGTCACATTACCTCATTAAACAGACGCATTTCATTCGCATTTCTCCCGAATATGTGGTCACAGGTTTTCAACGGGAGTTTCACGGTGGCCGTGAACGGGCCAATGCGCAATTTATGCGTTTTTTTAACCCCCCCCCCCACTTCCTGTCTCTCCGGCCGTTCTGAGAGTTCCTATTGGCTGATTCAACTTGCAAGTGCTCCGTAGTCTGCAAAGACTGTTTTTGACTTCATAGCATTGGATTTATTGATTGTGCTGTTTCTGAATCAAATCTGGTAGTTTGAAAAATCATTTTGGGGTGAATCCATTCTCAGAACGGACTCGTGAAACTTCCTTTTTAACTGTTTTTTATTTTTTTATTTTATATTACTGTAATATCGAAATTATGAAATATCGAAATAATGACACTCCAAGGAAGTGAAACTTCAGTAAACTTCAGGCACTGAACTGTCCTGCATAGGAAATGCCCACAAAAGCTTCCCACATGCTTCCAAATTTCCAAAAAAGAAATGGGAGAGAGCCATCAGTGCTGTCAGTGGGGGAAAGAGAGGCATCATTATCTTCAATGATGTTTCTTTATAAGGTAAGATCGAAATAACGGAAAAGTGTGCTAAATTTTTTTTAAAAAAAATGGGCGGGGAAAAAAAGGTCATGCCCAAAAAAGCGGTTTTTGAGCGGCCATGTGACCGGAGGGACGCGCAAGAAAGACGGATTGGAAGCAGGGATGTGAATGAAGAGGAAAAAATCACGGATTGGAGGCAAACGGAAGATATCCGATAAACATGCGGGTAATGGGTGAATGTGGATTCGACCCTGGTGCACCCTCCCCCCTCCCCATTACTCCCTCCATTCCACAATGTCTCCCCTCTCAGAGTGAAGGCAAGCTCTAGGGCTAACCAGAGCAGTGATCAGAATCTTCCGGATGACTCAGGCCTGATTCAGATACAGGCGTGCACTTTAAAAGCCCTAAGCGTCTATTTATTCATTTTATTTTCTTTATTTATTTAATTTATAATCTGCTCTCCCTGTGAGTGGGCTCAGAGTGAATTTACATCATAAGTACATAGATACAAAAAACAGTTTAAACAATTAAAAACATTGGTAGCTGATCATGAAAGTACAGCATTTAAACAGAAACAAGGCAGCTCATATTTGCATCCTAGTTAGATTTCCTATATCAACTCCAGGCAAGTGCTATACCACAGATAATGTTTTAGGTTTGTTACCAGGTATAGGACACGTCACACGAGTAATACTATTTCAGAATCTCTGCTTCGTTGGGGAGTCTGTATTGCGGTGCTTGCCTAAATGATACCAACCAGTGGTCGTTCAGGACTCTTGGCTGCACGTATCCACTGCCGTCACCAGTTTTACAGACGTTTGCTGTGACGATGTTGGTGAATCTAAATCCAAAACTTGCCCTTGGCGTTACTGGATCAATCTAGGCCTAATTTGCAAATGTAAAGATATGTCAGTAAAGGAAGGAGGAACACGTGTCGATTCACAATTCTGCTCAGCCATGAAACTCGTCGTTTATTGACAAGGCCAACTGGGATAGACCTATATCTGCGCACCTAGAAGGAAGGATGGGGATATAAAGGGATGGATATGTAAGCAAAATGCATGCCCAGCACTGCGTTAACCGCAATGTATCAAGATGTTCTTAGGCTCATGTTTGACAAACCCTTGTCTTATCTTCCGGTGGCACCTGTTGGCAAATGATGTTGTTTGTTCTTCCGTCCCCACACTCCTGACATAAGCCTGCTTGATTCCTCCCTGATCAATTTAATTAAAAGTATTATAGTCAAGAGTAGAGTTGGGATTTCAGCTTAAGGGGGACATCAGTGCCTCTGGAGTTGCAAATTACCTTCAGTTCCCCCAGGTGACCTTGACAGAGGTACCTTGGCCGCCTGCCTGCTGCCTGATCCCTCTCTGGTGCTCATGACCAAATGGAGGCGCTCAAAATGGAGATATGAAATTAGAAGGCAATTCAAACAGTGAGCCCGCAGTGTGGTTGGAGAATATTATTCCTCTTTGGCAACCAAAGGAATGACATGAAAAGTAATCCTCTTCTCTTTTAAGGTAATTTAGTACTAGTGTATGACAGACGAGAATACGATAACCAGAGGTCTCTGGCAAGATCCAATTGGTGCATCGGCATCTCCAGACAGGCCCCTGTATGAGCTTTCCCACTTAGGTCAGACCTTGTTTGTCAAAACATCCCTGTAAATATGTTTACTACTGCAGTAAAGTACCTGAAATCTGTAGTGGCTGCATTTCAAGAATGATGATTACTATGTTGATAACGAGCGCTTATGTTGTACAGAATTCATCAGTCCCTCCGCCCCGAGAATGCTTCTTTGCCACCCTAAAGCTTTCTATCCAGCCTTGCCCTTTGTTTTGCTAAGGGACAAATAGTTCTTTTGGATTTGAAGACAATAAACACAGAAGTGTGGAAGGAAAGCAGATTTATTAAATCCCTCCTGTAATTTACAGGGAAGAAATGAATAAATGCAAAAACAAAGAACAGATACCGAACAAATTATGCTTATGCCCTACACTGCTCTCAGGAATCCTTGTAGTTAACAGGGCCTAAGCGCACCACATAATGCTCCTCAGACCCAGCTGAACTTCTGTAAATCCTGACCCCTCCAGGGGGTGGTATGTCTATGAGACATTAATGGAGTGCTCCAGTGTCTGATGATGCCCGTGGATGGATGGAAAGACAAGAAAAATCCCTTTCCTGAGACCAGAACTGGGTGAAGTCTGTGTTATTGGCTCTCAGTCTATATCCTCTCTCAATATCTTTGGTAGGTTAACGGAGCAGACTTGAAAGAGATAACGCAGCAAGACTCTCATAAAACAACCCACTTTACAAGTTTTATTTCGAAACATGTACAAATAAGCACATGGGGGAAACTGGAGATGGGAAACAGAACACAAAATAATAGGAAGACAGTTGCTTTCCAACTCCCAACCTACAAAGTTTCTCAAGTTTTACTACTTACTCTGAGAGGTGGATCAGACAGCTGATACCAGCAAGGCTTTTTTTCAGCTGGAACGTGGTGGGACGGAGTTCCGGAACCTCTTGAAAATGGTCACATGGCTGGTGGCCCCGACCCCTGATCTCCAGACAGAGGGGAGTTTAGATTGCCCTCCGTGCCTCCAGTGGCGTGGAGGGCAATCTCAACTCCCCTCTGTCTGGAGATCAGGGGGCGTGGCCACCAGCCATGTGACCATTTTCTCCAAGGGCAACCCACTGAGTTCCACCACCTCTTTTCCCAGAAAAAAAGCCCTGGCTGATGGATTGAGGTTGAAAACTGGTAGAGTTGACAAAGGCAACTGATGAACTCTGGCTGCTAATGAATAACAACCGCCTCCCACCCTGCCAGTCAGTATTTCAGGATTATCTCAGGAAGGACAGGATTCACCTTTGTCCAATCAAAAAGCGGTGCCAGGGCTTGTGCAAATGTTCCCTCCCAAAAAAGTCCTGACCTCTTTTTTCCCAGGAGCCTGAGCATTTTGCACTCAGCACTTTTAGAGTGGCATGGACAACTTGTGGAAGCACCATCTTAGACCTTTTATAGCTTCAGCAGCATCATCCCATATAAAGGGTAGCGGAAGCCCCTAACCTGGGAGGCTGTATTCCGCCAGGAGCCCTGCATGTCCTGCTTCTGCCTCAAAACCACACCGATGGCGTCAGCTGACTCAATCAGGGACCAGCTGTCCTGTTCAAAGAGACAATGTCTATTTCTAAGTCAAATGACTCTTTTGGTGTTTCTGTTGGTCTTTTCTAGCCCCAGGCCCCCCCGTGAGGCTGGTCTTTCCTGAGGTGAGACTGACTTCTGTTCGCATTGTTTGGCAACCACCTGAAGAGCCCAATGGGATTATTCTTGGTAAGCGAAGCATTATGGTGGCATATGGGGCAGAACTGGGGGTGGCAGTCACATGAGTATCCTGCCAATTTATTCTGGATGACTAGAAGATCTTTGTAAACTGAAATTGGGGGTATTTACTAAAATCAGGCACATCTTGGAATGAGCAGGTATTCACGTTCTAGTCCTGCAGGTTGGGATCTGTGCTAAAGAGTTTCTGTTCCTGTGTGAAGTGGTGTATACAGGGCTTTTTCTTCTGGGAAAAGAGGTGGTGGAACTCAGTGGTGGAACTCAGGACCGCACAATGACATCTCTTTGGGTCCGCTGGAACAAGGGGGGAGTTTTTTAAAGTTTAAATTGGCCTCGGTGAAAATGGTCACATGGCCGGTGGCCCCGCCCCCTGATCTCCAGACAGAGGGGAGTTTAGATTGTCCTCCACAGCACGGAGGGCAATCTCAACTCCCCTCTGTCTGGAGATCAGGGGGCGGGGCCACCAGCCATGTGACCATTTTCTAGAGTTGCCGGAACTCCGTTCCACTGTGTTCCAACTGAAAAAAAAAGCCCTGGGTGTATATAACCAACCAGGCTTGGGAAACCTCGAGTATGCAGTGGATCATTGACCAGTATGCTCTCCTGCCAAGGTTGTGGCTGTGACTCAGTAGTGGAGTGTGCATTTTGCATGCGGAAAGTCTAAGTTCATTCCCATCCCTCCCGTTAAAGGATTGGTGGCAGCAAGTGCTACGAAACATCTTCCTCTGCCTCAGATTCTGGAGACCTGTCTGCGCAGACCATCCTGAACTGCAGGAGCCATGGTTTCAATTCATTTTGTAGCAGTTTTACATGTTTTCTAATATGTGCTCTTTCAGGGCTCAGACCAGGCAACCAGATTTGATGGGGGGTGGGGGAGCACACTGTTGAATACTGAGGGTTTGAATGAACCTATACAAAACCAGAGATGGTGAACAGTCAAAGCTGTGCAGCCACTTCTCTGTGCTAAATCTAAAGAAACATCTTTGCAAGTAAATCACAAATATTTCTGTGTTGGTACCATACAGCTGTAATGAGCAACCATGACTCAGTGATTAGAAGTTTCTCCACAGTCATGTACTTTCTCTCTTCCCCTCCTCCCCCCTGCCCTCCGCTGATCAGCTGCTCTCTTCTCTTTCCTGGTTGCAGTTTTTCAAACTGGCAGTCTACAATTCCAAGTGATAATTCCAAATGCATAGCCATGTCAGTCTACTGCAGCACAATAAAACAGAAGTTTATTTGCATTTTTCCATTATAGACCCCATTACATTGTTTATTGAAATGTCTTTGAAATTATCTATACTGACTCACACTGTGTAATCCAACCTGAGTCTCAATGAGGAAGGTGGACTATAAATAACATAAATAGATTTTTAAAAAGAAATAAAAATAAAAAGAAGCCCAGCTGCACCTTTAAGGACTAAGGGACTGCCTTACAGTGGCTTGTCTCTTTTCTCCATGGTCGGGGACAGAGGGTGGCGCTTGGGCAGAAATTGTCATCCCGCCACCCTTTGGTGTGCGGGGTCCCACAGGGAGCAATACTCTCCCCTTTATTGTTTAACATCTATATGCGCCCCCTTGCCCAGTTGGTGCGAAGTTTCAGACTTGGGTGTCATCAATATGCAGATGACACCCAGTGGTATCTGATGATGGATGGCCAGCCCGGCTCAGCCCCAGATGTTCTGGAACATGCTTTTGCAGCCGTGACTGGTTGGTTGAAGCAGAGTCGGCTGAAACTGAACCCGACGAAGACGGAGGTCCTGTACTTGAGCCATGGGGGATTAGGTTTGGGACTCCAGCTCCCGGCCCTCGATGGGGCACCGTTACTGCCAGTTCCGAGGGTTAGGAGCCTGGGGGTGATCTTGGATGCCTCCCTGAAAATGGAGGCACAGGTCACAGCAGTTGTCAGGTCCTCTTTTTGCCATCTGCGGCAGACCAGGCAACTTGTCCCTTACCTGCCAACCCGTGACTTAACTACAGTGATCCAAGCAAGGGTCATCTCTAGGCTAGATTACTGTAACTCGCTCTATGCGGGGCTGCCCTTGAGCCTGACCCAGAGATTACAGCTGGTACAAAATGCAGCGGCTTGTGTTATTACGAGCATATAACACCGTTCTTACATGAGCTGCATTGGTTGCCAGTGGAGTACTGGATCAGATTCAAGGTTCTGGTATTGACCTTGAGGACCTTGTGAGGACTGGGACCAGCGTATCTACGGGACCGTCTCTCCCCATATATTCCCCAGAGGACACTCCGATCAGGGGACAAACAGCTGTTGGTGGTCCCTGGCCCCAAGGAGGCCTGCCTAGCCTCGACTAGAGCCAGGGCCTTTTCGGTCCTGGCTCCCACCTGGTGGAATGCTCTGTCTGCTGAAATCAGGGCCCGGCAGGACCTACTATCTTTTCGCCTGCAAGACAGAGTTGTTCTGCCAGGCATATGGCTGAGGCTGGGCGGGCCTCTGCCGGCCTGGAAAAAAGGGGTGTATAAAACCCTCCCTGTGAAGGCTGTCCACCATCCTGTTTTAAACGTTTTTAATTAACATGAATTTTTAATTGTGTTTTAATTGTATTTTTAATATGTTGTTATCTGCCCTGAGCCCACTCACAGGGAGGGTAGAATAAAAATTTGAAATAAATAAATAAAATAAAATAAATAACATATTAATTCCAGAAGCTTTTGTAAGTCAAACTTCAACTTCAGCCAATGCGTTGAAGTAAGCTCTCTAATTCTAAACACAGATGTACTCTTTGAAGTCCAGTGAAGTCAGTGGGCTTAGAAGACTGTCACCTGGCTAAGGACTTCATCATATAACTTGCAGCTTTCTTGAAAATTAGCAAAAGGCCTGACCTTATGATGGCACCTGGCCTTTTATGACAGATGTGTTTCAGGAGAAGCTTTGAAGTTTAACTATGAGTGATACTTTTGAAACCAAAAATCAAGTCTTTTTAATTTTAAGTCAGTAGTGCTAGTATTACATAACTTCATGGGAATTCAGTCCTTTTGCAGTTAGTTTATTTGTAGCTGGGATGCATCTTCCCTGAGAACTATAGCAAGCTTGCTTGTCTGACAGTGATCTAGGTGTATTGCATTTTGAAGGCTTGCTTGGTTTTACTAGCTAATATTGTCCCAGTAAACGATAGTCTGCTTTTCCACTGAGTGCTAAATTATGTCTGGAATCACTCACAGCATTTACTCAGACGGTATACGGGGGTCCAAAGCATTCCACTGATGATAACAAGGCCCACGAGGGGACTTGAATGTTGTTCAGTGTGATCCATGATCAGCTGCTCCTGAATCGCTTGATTACAATAAGGAAGGAAGGATTTGGTTCCAGTTTGATACCGTTTAGCTGTAACTCTGTGTATTTCTATGGCTTGGTAGCTTATTTTATTTTAAAGGGAACTCTGTGTCTTGTGTGCTTATTGCCCAATGAAATCTGAGATCTAAACCTAAATTTTTGTGTGCGGGCTAATTCCATCTATCTGAAACAATCAGTCTGGAAAATAATCAAAAAATGCTTCTCTTTCTGTCACCTGCATTCCTGAGCAAGTCTAGATAGAGGGGAAAGTATTAACCCTGTAGGCACTTTCAGATTTTGAGAACAGGCAGTGGGCGCTATAAAATATCTACCAAGTGTGGGGTTGGCACAGCCAATCACAAAGTGACTGCCAGCGGGGATAGGGCCGATCACAAAATATTTAGAGTTTCTAAGCCAAGCATTTTATGATGGAGGCAGCCTTTGACGGGTTATTCCAGTGCACAAAGGTGATGCCTCCTGGGCTGCTGTGAAGTACCTCCTGCTCCGGTGAGGTGAAAGAAAGGTAGAACTGGCTATTCGCTTTGTGGAATAAGCAAGTGAGCACCACGGGGTTCCCTAACAATCACTGGGACGGGGTAACACTCTATTGTGAGGTCTTGCCAGTTACCTTGAGCTATTTTTCAAAGTGTTGAAAGCTAACCCAGGATTCCTTCAACTCAGAGGAGTGCAAACCTTAAAAATCCATGGCTTCTCACTCGAGGCAAGTGATGAAAGAAGAACAAACTTAACCCACCAGCTTTTGATCTGCAGAATCCTGATACCACTCAATGAAACATTGTTGTTCGGCAAAACCGATGGGTGGGTAATCCCATCTGCCTATGATTGCCTCTTCTCCACAGTCTTCAGAGCTGCTTCGTTGTTAGCTTGAAATACTGTAGCCCACGGAGAGGGAGTGTTGTGCCACCCCAACCCACTCCTAATATTTGTGGTTGCCAATAGCAAAACCAGAATTTGTGAATTGCATCTGAATCAGCTGTTCACTTCACTTTGATAGCCTTTTATTTATCATTGTGGCGGAACGGGCGCTGGCTCTCAGTCCCGGCAACTGAGCCGCCGTCAGTGGCCTGCTAGCCCCGCTATCCGCCTCCCACTGTCCCTGGTGGGCATGGCTCACCTTCTTCATCGCTGCCACCACTCACTGAATTGTACACCACCTGACTGAGGGGCAGTGAGACCCCTCTAGCTGAGGTTCCTTACTGGGAAGTGAATTCCCCAATCTTTGGGTGGGCCCTGGAGAACTGGCAACCCACCAAGGTCTGGCCTGATCAGTTTCTCCTGGGCTCCCTCCCTCCCTGTAGCGTGCCAAGTGGGGGAGTTTACGTAGTCAGAGCACCACAAGGTCCTTTATATTCCAAAAAAGTATAATTTATTAACTATATACAGAGCACTATATACAAAGCAGGTGAAGGCACAACACATAGGGGTGGACCCCCCCCCCCCTGTTCAGGACTCATAGGGCAGAAAATGAAACAGAAGAGAACCGCCGTCTGCTTTCCCTACCACACTGTTCCCTACTCTACCTTAAGGGGGGGGGGGTCTGAGGGAAGGTTCACCTTTTATTTCCTTTCTGCTGCCTCCCAGGCCCTCCACATTTAGGGCCCAGGCACCCGGGTTGCGCCCAGCAGCAGGAGCCTCTCCTTCTTCAACCAAGAAGATGACTAACTCTTTACCTCAGGATCCGCTGGGTATCTCTATTCCGGCTCCACCCCTTATTTTTCCCGCATTTTCTTGCCCCGGGGCAGCTGGGAGTTGTAGTCCAGAAAGAAGAGCTTCCCACACCAAGACTCCTACAGGCCTATCCCTGGCCCCACAACCCATCAGAGCTCATGGGGAACATTTCCTCCCCTTTCTTTAAAGACAGATTAACAGCAACTGGCACTCATTTCACCCCTGGTAACCATTTCGTTACAATCATAGTTATTAAAATGTTACATAATACCAAGTAGACAAATCCAGTGTAATTCCTTTATATTGCTATCTTGCCTTGATCAGAAATCTTTCTTACATTTTGAAAACTGGTCCCATTTTTTTTAACCGTCTGAAAGTACTTATAAGAGTAGTGTTGAAGCAGAGCTAACGTTTTAAGTACAAACAATTATGCTGGACGTACTAAACAGATATTTAACTATTGACTGAAATCTCTACTGATTTAGAGATGCGTCTTTAAAATAAGGTTTATGCAGTCCAAAGAAGTGCTGTGCAAATCAGCAGACTCTCTTGTACAAGAGTACCTTGAAATGCAAACCGTTTCCACTGGAGATACTGCCGTAGTCTCACAGCCCTCTGAGTATACACGCGCTTTTTGCGACTAATGTTTTTGAAGCCTAGATCAAAATATGGCTGAATGTTTTAGAAAGAGATCAGTTCTCACAGGCTTCTAGAGAGGAAAGTGTTTGGTTTGAATATTTCACAATAAATTGCTCCCGGTTAGCAACAATTCTTCTTTCTAAGTGTGTGAGAATAAACATCTAAACCTTTACTGGATGTTCTTTTCAGTATTCCAGCCAACAACCTCCACCTTAAAAAGGTATAAAAATCAAACGGCTGAGATGTGGTTCATATGTAGATTTGATATTATCTTGCTTGGTCTCAGTAGAACCCTGGAGTCACTGCAGAAAGCAATTGTCTGTCTCTGCATTTTTTAAAATCCTGCCTTTTTTCTAAGGAGCCCAGGGCAGCGAAAATGGATCTCCTCCTTCATTTTATCTCCACAACAATCCTATGAGGAAGGTCAACTTGAAAAAGACAGGCCCAAAGTCACCCAGCTAGCTTCCTGGCAGACTGCGGATTTGAAGCTGGGTCTCCCAGGCTGTAGCTAAACACTCTCTACACCTACGGACATATCGATAGCCAGTGTAGTGTAGTGGTTGGAATGTCAGACTAGGATCTGGGAGTCCCAAGTTCAAATCCCCACTCTACCGTGGAAGCTCTCTGGGTGCCCTTGAGAGAACTGTCTCAGCCTAACCCAGCTCTCAGGGTTTTTGTGAGGATAAAATGGAGGACAGTAGAATGATGGAAGGTGTTTTGGGTGCCTGCTGGGGAGAAAGGCAGGGTATAAATGAAGTAAAGTAAATAAATAAAACAGATTGCCATGATAGCCCTTCAGTGAAGGTATATATGTACTGTTCTGTTTGATTTGTCAGTGCATCTGTCCAGGGGCGAGTACCCCAAGCACCCTGAACTTGCCACAGACCCCCTTACCTGCAGACTGACAGCACCCCAGCAGCAGACGCAGAGAGCCCAGAGGAGTTGACGCAGCTCCAGCCAGTGGAGAGGGAGGAGGAAAGGGAGCCAGCTGAAGAAGCCAGCCAGGCACATGCTGCCCAGCCAAGCCTTAAAGGGCAAGAGGCACACACACACACTGACACCAGGACAAATGGGCAAGATGCCCCTGCCCAAGTCCTGGGGGGAACCAGCAGCCCAGTTTACCCCAGGGAACTGGCCAGAACCCAGGAGGCCAGGGTGCTCCTCATGAGCAGAGGCAGCCAAGCCGCATTGCCTGGAGAGGCCCTGCCAGCCCCACCCTGCAGAAAAGAATAAGAGGGCAGGGAGGAATGAGAAGAGGAACACCTGAGGGTGCCACCAGCTGGGCTACATCTAGCCCCACCCTGCAAGGAAGAATAGGAGAGCAGGGAGAGACTGGGATGAGAGAGGAGACACCTGAGGACATAGACAGCTGAAGGGCATCAGGCATAGGGCAGAGCCTGGGAGGAAGGGAGGGGGAAGTTGGGAGAAGCCCTATAAAGGCAGGATCAGTAGGGAGAGTGGTGAAGGAGTGGAGATGAGGGAGGGGGACAAGGGTTGGAGGCAAGAAGCAGGGGCGGAAGGGTGCTCAACAGGTTGAGCAGGCCTGTGAGTGGTAGAGAGGGAGCAAGGGTGACGTATCCCTCCCCTCCTTCCACAGAGCTGGAACCTGTGCTGTCCCTGACTGTGCCTGGGAGCTGTAGTTCAGGCCCACTGGTGCTCTGTGCAGCTGCACCCATGCCAAAGCCTGACAGCATCTCCAGTTAGGAATGGTCCACACCTGCTTGGATGGGATTGGTTAGTCTTCTCAGTGCACCTTGTTTTTGTTTGTGCTCTGCACAATGAAGGCCTGTTCCTTTCTTGTCCTTTGATCTTCTGCCCTCACCTGTAATTTGTCCCTTCTCTTCCTTGCCCCCTTTATTTGTATGCTATAGATACATACACAAAGCCCTGCAAAAGGAGGGCCTTACTTTGGCGGTGGAGCTCTGTTTCATCTTTCCTCTCCTCCACCGCTTCTCAGAGAAAGAAGATACAGCACTATTTTCGCTTCATAAGAAAGACACTAAACTTTTGGACTTTGATGTTCATCCCGGATTTGTTCTTTTCCATTATGTTTATGAATGTACAGCCCCTGTGTTTGGGCATTTGAAATATTCTTGAAACTGTGTATGAGTGGGGTATGAATTGATATGATAATTTGAAGCACATGAGCACTTTGAATTATATTTATTGGGTATTTGTGTAAATTGTGGATTGATTTCTCCCGTGAGTGTTTACTCTGTCTAAGTAGCAGCTTGTGGCGGGAGAAGCCATTGTTGTGTTGATTTACTTTGGAGGTGGGCTTTGGCTCTTGGAAGCTTGCACAGCAATAAATCTCTTCATTTCTAAGACGCAACTAGACTCTTTGATGTTAAGGGCAAGAAATCCTTGCTTCTGTAACTGAGTTCCCGCTTACTAGCTAGTCTTTTCCTCTCATCTTTATGTCCATGGTTTTTAACCTTCTATATAACTGCAACAACTGTGGGCCTAGAGTAAGGTTTGGAACTGGATGCGGCCCAAGTCTGCAAAGTGGAGCTTTGATCTCATGTTGAGTCAATGCATGCCTTCAGCACTCAAAAATGCTGAGTGGCAGAAATCAACAAACTGCACTACCACAGCTTTAATCTTTGATCATTATGCAGCTTTGATACACATATCCCAAAATTTGTGCAACAAATTAATAAATGAATGTGTGCTCAATTGTACTGCAGCATCTTTGGGATGCTGTTGCCAGTTCTGAAGGGTTTTGAATGCAGATGTGCATAAAACCAACATTTTTTTAGTAGAATTTTCTTTATTTAAACTATAAACTGTAAACCATAACATAATAACTATAAACAATAAACATAGAGAATAAGAAAAAAACAACATTCTAAACAGAAGACATACTAACAATATGTATATCTATATAAAAACAAAGTTCCAAAGCTTTTTTCCAACTGGCTGTCCGTTATTCTCAACGAAAAAGTCTCTGGTTTCAACTGAATTTTAATCTTCAAAATCTTCTGAATCGATGATTATATCTGCAACCAAAAACTTTTTGCTTTCTTACATGTCCACCACATATGAAAAAATGTCCCTTCTTGTTTGGCACATTTCCAACATACATTTGAAGTCCCCTTATACATTCTAGCCAATTTTTTAGGAGTCATATACCAATGATACAACATTTTGTAAACATTTTCTTTAATACTAGAGCTTAATGTAAATTTCACCCCCCCTTGTCCACATATTTTCCCATTGCTCCATTAATATATCATGTCCACAATTTTTCGCTCATTTAATCATACATTATTTTACTTGTTCTTCTTCCATCCTCAAACCTCAACAAAAGTTTATACATTTTAGAAATAACATGTTCATAATTTGTACAAAGGACAATTTCAAATTCAGTTTTAGATTGTTCGAAGTCATAATGTCTCTTGTCTAATTTAAAGCTCTTCAAAATTTGCATATATGGAAACCACTGGCAAGCATGCCCTTCTGCTGCTAAGTCCTCTCTTGATTTAATTTTAACTTGAGAGAATTCCAATAAATCCTGATAAATTAACCATTTAAGTGGACTCACCATTTCCCTTCTAAAATGAGCTTTTTGTGATGACAACCAGAGAGGTATTTTCGAACAAAACCTAAGATTGTATTTATTCCATACTCTCAGAATGGCATGCCTTACATAGTGATTATTAAACTCTGCATTGGCCTTAACTTTGTCATACCATAGATACCCATGCCACCCAAATTTTAAATCGTGCCCTTCAAGGTCCAATAGTCTTCTATTTTTTAACAGTATCCCTTCCTTCATCCAAACCAGACAGTTAGCCACAAAATATAATCTCAAATCTGGTAGACCCAAACCTCCTCTTTCTTTTTCATCCTGTAGAAACTTAAATTTAACCTTTAGTTTTTTGCCTTGCCATATAAATCTCAATATATCCTTCTGCCATTGTTTAAATAGTGCCTCAGTTGTCAATACTGGAATTGTCTGAAATAGGAATAAAGTTCTAGGTAAGACATTCATTTTAATTGTAGTTATTCTTCCAAACAACGATAATTGAATCTTATCCCATCTGAGCATATCCCTTTTAATTTCTTTCCAAGTCTTAATATAATTATTTTGGAATAACATACAGTTCATATTTGACAAAGTAATACCCAAGTATTTAACTTTTTTCTCAGTTTTGAACCTTGTTTTGCTCTCAAGTTTCATTTGGTCTTGTTTTTTCATAAGACTTTGGTCTTCTGCTTATTAACCTTAAAACCGGCCACTGCAACAAATTCTTTCAACTTTGTCATTAAGATTTCAATTCCCTTTAAAGTATCCTCCAAAACCAACACCAAGTCATCCGCAAAGGCTCTCTCAGTTTGTAGTTCTCCTGTTTCACCTTTACACCATGAATTCTCTCATCTTGATTTTTAACACCATCTGATTACAAAATGCTGTAAATCACTGTTTGTGGCGTTTTGTAAACAGATGGCGTCAAAAATTGCACGAGAAAGCCAGCAACCTTCCTGAGTCTCGTGCGATTTATAGACAGTGTGAAAACAGCGCTTGTCTTATGTCCTTATTCAAAACCTCAAGCACCAGTATAAATAACAAAGGTGACAATGGGCAACCTTGTCTTGTGCCTCTTTGTGTTCCACATGGTTTGGTTAACTCTCCATTCACGACTATCCGTGCAGTCTGGGATGTATAAATCAACTTAGTCCATTTTAGAAAATTGTTTCCAAAGCCCTAATCTTCCAAGATCTTAAACAAAAATTTCCAATTTAAATTATCAGAGGCTTTCTCGGTGTCTAGGAAGATCAAAGCGGCTTGTCTTTCATTATGCTTTCCCAAATATTCCAGAATATCCAATACTATTCTTACATTGTCCTTCAGGTGCCTCTTAGATAAAAATCCACTTTGGTCTTCGTGAATGACGTCCTGTAGGATACTTTTAAGTCTTCCCACCAAGATTGATGCAAACAGCTTATAGTCCTTATTTAATAATGATATTGGCCTGTAATTCCTTGTCAATGTGTGATCTTGTCCATCTTTTGGAGAAGTTCATCCTCAAAACACTTACAGTAGCTGCTTGGGAGTCCATCTGGTCCAGGAGCTTCCCCCAACTTACTCTTTTTTATAGCTTCTCCCACTTCTCTTACTGTTATAGGTCCATTCATAATTTGTCTTTGGTGTTCCATGATCTTAGGTATTAGCTTTTTATGTGCAGTAGGACCAAAATGACAGTTGAAATGAACAGTAGAAATGAACAGGACTTGTCCATTTGCCATTGCCCACCATTGGCAGAGTGGGCTGGTATGGGATGGAAAGGACATGGCGGAGGTGTGTTAATGAAACTAGAACTCAGGGTCTTCCAATAAATTTTGCAGGCCATTCAGGAGAGACAAGAGGAAATGCATGGTCATGCTGAATAGAAATATATCTATGGAATATCTTGCCACAAGAAGTGCTGTTTGCCACTGTTGAGCTTGGCTTGAAGAAACAGATTTAGACAGATACATGGAGTATGAGTCCTTTATTAGCTAGAGCAAGATTTGGATCTAGTAGTACCTTAAAGACCAAATAAATTTCCAGGGTATGAGTGTGCAAGAATCAAAGCTTCCTTTGTCAGAGGCACGTCCCAGATGATCGGCCAAACAACAAACTAGGCAGTTGTCATCATACTCTGCTTGTGAGGTTCCCATTGGCATCTGACTAGTCTTACCTGAAAACAAATGGACCTTTCGATCTTCTCCAGCAGGGCAGTTCTTCTGCTTGTACTGACTCTTTGGTAGATCTTTGAGTGCTCATCATTTCCCCTTGAAACCATCCTCACCATTAGTCTGCACATTGTCTTTCATTTTGTGGTGAATGTGGCATCCTCTGGTCACTCAAGATCACCAGCTAATCAGCAGTAGTCTTATCTGTGCATTACATTAGGTGAGCCACTGGTGGGTTGTGGATGTGAAACAGCATTAGTTAAAATTTTGCTCTCAGAACTGGGACAACGCTTCTTACTTGGATAAAGTGCTATATGTATCGGCAGAAAATGGAAGTTTCTAAATTTTATTGTATGAGTATTTCTATTACTTTTCCCCATCCAAGACCATTTTTAATCATTATCATTTCTTTCTCCAAACATCACCTTCTAACCATGCCTTGAGAAGTCATATTGTCACAGCGTCATATTCCATCACCCGTCTGTGCTGAAAATATCCCTGTATTTTTTCCTTGTGATTTTCATGACTGTTCAGCAATCATTTGAGTTCAGTTTTATACTGTCTTTCTATTCCTCATGTCTTAATGGCCTTTAAAATGCCTATTGCGTTTATTGCTGTGTGGCTTCGGTAGCCCCAGGGCATACATTAATTTCTCTTTGAACACTTTCCATTTACCTCTATTGATTTCTCTTGTTTGATTTCACCCAGCACTTTCCCTCAGCCTTTTTTTTCTTTTTTGTCACAGAATTTTCACATGCCCACATTTCTTTTTTCATAGTCTGATTTCACTTTTGCTGTTACTGCCACCTCGGGTCTCATTCACACAATCAACCACTGGGGCTGATTTTTCTGTCCATGCAATTCCTACCCTCTCCGAGTTCAGTTTTCATATTAGTGTGGCATACACAAATTGGCTTTGTGTATTATTGCTCCTCCTGCACAGGTCATAAATGTGTCTGTCGTGAGTTAAGTGGGTATTTTAAAATTTGATTGAATTGACCTCGGAAGTAGTTGAATGAATTAGCCATTGACCTTGATGGGCAGAAAGACATCTGCCCTGCTGCCCGACAATATACTACTTTATCCAAAAGTAAGTCATTCTGATTATTCAGTGAGTGTTCCTCCAAAGAAAATGTGGCTGGGATTCTTCCCTTATTTACACATCTGTGAACTGCAACCTTATTTGTACATTTATCGGTACTTCTCACAAGGCAAATAGCAGCTCGACATATCAGGGCAGCCTTGAGTTAAACGCAAAGATATTAATATTCTAATGCAGTCCTATGGGTTTTCCTGCACAGGATTGTACTGTATGTAACTTCTAGCCTGCCTGCTTGCTTTCATTTGCCTTATTTAATCATTTGTATCAAGTTGAAAGGTGACAAGAATATATACTCCCCTGATCTGCAAAGGCGGCATCTGCCTGCATCTTGCACAGAGATCCAGTAGCTCTTTAATCACCATAACCTCAGCATGGAGTCTTCCTGTTCTCTTTATGGTAAGAGCCTGGGTGCTGGGAGCCTGGAAAGGAGCAAGCGTAGGGACCCTTCCTCTGAAGCAGGGAAGGTCCTCCTTGACAGGTAGCTGCCAGGAGCAGTAACAGAGCAGTGTACTTGGCTGACAGCATGAAGGAGGGGTTCAAAAGAACCCCGTGGGATTCTTCCAGTCACGGAGCCGTGTATTTGGAAGGCATGGACTGTACCACTTAAAAAACCGCTTGTAATCTACCAACTGATTGAGTGTTTGAATGCACTAATAGCAGCATGGGCCATTTTTATCGATCTTTGGCATGCTTGACTTGATGCTTCTAGTTTAAGGGGAAGAGAGCAAGACGTGAAATGGATTGGAACTGGTTTGCTCTTTATGGCTTGTGTGCTCACTCTTGACAAACTGGAGTTGGTTCTCTCTTAACATTTCACATTCCCCCCCAGGCTGCATTTGTGTGTGTTGGTTCAGTGCTGACTTTAATCTCATCACCAACTTTTGTGTCTATCATGGCTTCTTCTCATTTGCTCACTATGGTGTGTGTCTCTCCTCCGTTCCGTCCCCTCTCAAGTCTCTCCTGGGGCATTTTATCTCAACTGATTCTTGCTGTGCCTTTTTTATTCTGCTTTCTACACATGTGCAGAAGTTGAAAAAGGTCAGAACACATCCTTTCGGCATATTCCCCCTCCCCCCGCGATATGCACACCTTTCCTTGGCTTTTAAAAATTGTTAAATGAAATGCTGTAGCGTTTTTAAAATCAAGTCTACATTTCACAATGTGGGATGTAAGCTACATTACCAAAATGTGTAAGTTGCAGGGCTTTTTTTCAGCTGGAAGGCAGTGGAACGGAGTTCCGGAACCTCTTGAAAACGGTCACATGGCTGGCCCCGCCCCCTGATCTCCAGACAGAGGGGAGTTCAGATTGCCCTCCGTGCCAAGTGGCACAGAGGGCAATCTCAACTCCCCTCTGTCTGGAGATCAGGGGGCGGGGCCACCAGCCATGCGACCATTTTCTCCGAGGGCAACCCACTGAGTTCCACCACCTCTTTTCCCAGAAAAAAGCCCTGGTAAGTTACATTACAAATCATTGCACATGTAGAAAGAATTTAGACTGGTCAATATGCAAACTTCTGAAATTTCCTCATCCTCATTTTCCCATGAATTTGGAATTCCAAATTTACCTGGATGTGTTACTAAAGTGGAAATTCTCAATTGTATAACTTTTTTTAAAAAACGCCGAAAGTGCACACAGCATACGCCGCTTTCAGTTCCCACAATTCACCTCCCTCCCCTCCACCCCTTTCTGTGTTATGACGGCGCATGTGATTCTTTTTCTGTGGTGTTTTAACAATGCACTTGCGGAGATCAATAAAACCCCACATGAAGAGATTCTTGATGCAAGATTTTGTTTGCAACGTTTTTTTCAGTGTGCGTCAACATCATAGAACAGGAAGAAGGAATACAAATGAATGGAAGAACCAGGGTCAGACTGGCCATTAGAGCACTGAGAAGTTTCTCAGAGGGTCAATAGCCTGCTTCCCTTACCTACACACTTAAGCTTGCTTAACCCTAGGTGGAAGAGCTGTGCCTGACATGGAGAGGCTTTCTCCCAGCTGGTGCAAGCCACACTTGGGGAATCTGTCGAACCTGAGCCACTCCCACCCTGAAGAAGGGGGTTCCCATCTCTGACAAGCCAGACACAGTGTGCAGATGGCTGTGCCCATGTCCAGCAGAGCTGTGGGAGGCACCCAGCTGAACTGCATGAGGTATGGGGCTGGCTCCTCCTCCTTCCCTCCCTCCCCTGGGGGGAGGTGAGGGGACAGGGAACTCAGAAAGGAAAATGTATATTGAGCCAGCTCTGACCAAAATCACACACTAATTACGTGAACAGCTTAGAACCTTAACTTAGGGGAATGGAAACCAAGACCCTTCCAGACGGATTCTCTGAAAGCTACTTCTAAAGTTTTTGATCTTCTGATCTAACTTTTTTCAGGTACTTTTTTTTCTTACACGCACATCTAAAGGCAAGTGGCTACATCCCTGCTCCCAAACCAGGTTGTGATTTTCTCACTTTGCAGTTGCTGTGCTCCAACAGTCCTTCTTGGCTTTTGCTTGTGGTTCAGGTGCTCCAGCAAAAGCAGCCCACCAAGATGTTCAGTTTTTACAGAGCCAAATTTGAATATATATGGCCTTCTAATCTCTCTCATCTGTGTATGTCCAGTTCCAAGCTGGGCTTTCCGCTACTGGGCTCGCTCTCAAATCTTGTCGGCTGTAATTTGAGTATCTGTGAAACATGGTCCTCTACTCTGGTGCCTTCGAGCAGCAAAGTCTACCAGAGACGTGCTTTGCAAGAGACATATTGACTGGGGAAGGGGAATAAACGTTCACTTGCTCACTCGGCTGACACAAATGATCCCGTTTCCTCCTGTGTGGAAGGGGGAGACAGTGACATATAGGGAGAGGAGAGGTTATCCATAAAAGCTTCGCTAGACCCTCCACACGCAATTAGCACCATCTGTATCCCAATTAAACTGAAAAGTTTTCAACAGAATTGGCTGTACAAAGAGCATACTAAATCCCTGCTTTGCCCCTCAGTTCTGTATGCAGCGTCCCGGCATTGGGAAGGAGATGGTGTCCCTCTCTCTCGTGGCCTCAGGGTCGCTGGCATCCATCTTCCCCCATCCTCCATCCCCTTCTATTACCTTATGTTTTCATCTTTGTTTCTTTTGTTGCAACTAAAACCTGGGAAGCGTCCAAAGTGCAGCAGGGATATCACGTCCAGAGGAACGTGCCGCACACAAAGCCTGCGGAGCTCTTTGGAGTTCAAAGGATGGTCAGAGGGCTGGCAGATGTCTGTCGCAACCGAATTCAGCTGCATCTGTTTGGGGTTTCATTTGGCTGCTGTCTGCCCCCCTCCACACTCCCAACCATGTAACTTGATGGAGCATTTAATGGTCCTCGCTACAGCAAAGCCGTCCCTGCCATCTCTGATAGAAATTGATTTTGGAGCTTAGCAGCTGGGCTGACTTTCCAATAAGCTCCAGAAGAAAGCAAACCTGGCGTATTGGCAAGGACTCTCAGAACGAGTTTGAACAGTTGGCACATCCTCTTAGGGGACAAAGGCCCATTCTGTTCTGTTGGATACACTGACTTGCGTAGATGGGTTTTTGGTAATGTCTCGGATGATAATGCTTGGGAAAGTTTACAAAGTGAGCGGGATTCTCCTGCCTCCCTTGCAGGTTCCAGCTGTCCCTTGCCCAGTTAACCATAGTGCAGCTTCAGCTATGTCCTGCTTGGTCATCCCTCAAGGCCAAAGGCCGAGGGACAAGATCTCAAGCAG
Source organism: Eublepharis macularius (assembly GCF_028583425.1). Taxonomy (NCBI): domain Eukaryota; kingdom Metazoa; phylum Chordata; class Lepidosauria; order Squamata; family Eublepharidae; genus Eublepharis; species Eublepharis macularius. The sequence continues at coordinate 12,828,894 of NC_072801.1, forward strand.
CGTAGAAATGCTTTCCCCCTATCCCTGCTGTAAGAATCACCGTGTCTCCCTGTTCAGCAAGGTGTTTATCAGAAATCACCTGCAAGCTTCATTTGCAGCAACCTTCAGTTAGTTAGTTTTGAAAGGCCAGCGTAAAAATAGAAAACAGAGGATCCGATATTAAGGACTGTTGTCTTTATGGCCTGATGGCGAGTTTTCCAAAAACAGCTAGCTGGCCATTGCTGCAACAGAACGTGAGGCCAGGTGGGCCTTTGCTTTGTTTCCCCAGGGACAGTTGTTCTGTTCAGTTAGAGCTGAAGGTGGTCTGCTGAAACAGTCTGATGTAGAAATTGGCTGGGGTGCTGAGAACCAGTTACCTATCTAACTTACTCTGATTCAACTCATTCATATGCATACTGAGCCTGGTCACAGGATGGCCTCAGTGTTTTTGTTCAGGGTTCGGTTTGAACACTGTGTGGATCAGCTGTACACCTGCCCATTTGCCACTTCTGCTGCAGAGCAATGGCCGGATCCTGCTTTGATTAATCAGCTGCATTTGGAACTTGCATGTTGCGACCTGCAATTGCTCTTGCACAGGGCTTTTTTTCAGCTGGAACACGGTGGAACGGAGTTCTGGAACCTCTTGAAAATGGTCACATGGGTGGTGGCCCCGCCCCCTGATCTCCAGACAGAGGGGAGTTTAGATTGCCTTCCGTGCCATTGGAGCTGGAGCGGCACGGAGGGCAATCTCAACTCCCCTCTGTCTGGAGATCAGGGGGCGGGGCCACCACCCATGTGACCATTTTCTCGGAGGGCAACCCACTGAGTTCCACCACCTCTCTTCCCAGAAAAAAAAGCCCTGCTCTTGCATACTGTAGCTAGTCAGCATGAATCTCTCCTGGGTCAGGATTTGGTCATTAAAGTCACTGACTTGTTCAGCACAATTTGTAGTTCAATTCTCTTTTTCTGCTTGTGCATCATTTAAAGGACCAAACGTGGATATGTTGTCAGCACACTGAACCTTGTCAGGCACACCGATCCTGGTCAGCACACCGATCCTGGTCAGCACACCGATCCTTGTCAGGCACACCGATCCTTGTCAGGCACACCGATCCTTGTCAGGCACACCGATCCTGGTCAGCACACTGATCCTTGTCAGGCACACTGATCCTGGTCAGCACACCAATCCTTGTCAGGCACACTGATCCTGGTCAGCACACTGATCCTTGTCAGGCACACTGATCCTGGTCAGCACACCAATCCTTGTCAGGCACACTGATCCTGGTCAGCACACTGATCCTTGTCAGGCACACTGATCCTGGTCAGCACACCAATCCTTGTCAGGCACACTGATCCTGGTCAGCACACTGATCCTTGTCAGGCACACTGATCCTGGTCAGCACACCAATCCTTGTCAGGCACACTGATCCTGGTCAGCACACTGATCCTTGTCAGGCACACTGATCCTGGTCAGCACACCAATCCTTGTCAGGCACACTGATCCTGGTCAGCACACTGATCCTTGTCAGGCACACCGATCCTTGTCAGGCACACTGATCCTGGTCAGGAAAACAAGTGTGACCCTATTTTCATTTGTGAAGACGTGGGCTCCATCCGTGGGGTGTGGATGTGGACCCTTTCTAGGGCCTGGGTTTGGTGGAAAGATAATATTGGATCTCTTATTCTGAAGCACTTCTCTGCTCTCTTGCACAATCCTGCCTCTCTTTATCTGCGTTCCTGGGGGAAGGGGCAGGGAGGCAATAGATTTTTCTCAACCTGCCTTGCCTTGTCAAAATCAGCAGCGTGTACTTCTGTTTGGTATCTGTGGCGTTTTCACAGCACATCAATATGCTTCAGGAAGATGAAACTGTTCTCATATCTCGTTCTTTTAAGGAATGAAATGTGAAACAAATTTCATGGTGGATTATCACTCAGAAGGCCTTCTCCAATTCATCACCAAGTCAGTAATTTCCCAGATAATGTACTGCGTCGGGCTTGGTGGATGGGGAGGGATGTTATAAAACTCAGCTGGTAAACACTAAAAGCAGCAAATTGCATTGTTTTGCCTTCAAATAAATAAGTAATTAGGATGCACTAATGGTCTTTGGCAGTTTTCCCCCAATAAAAAAGGGAAAACAAACCCAACCCTGTGTTTTTCTTTTTCTCTTTTGATTCAGGATATCAAATTGCATACCGCTTGGCAACCAGCAGCCCGAACAAGTTCACCACGGTGGAAGTTGGCTCCACAGTCAGACAGTTTATGGCCACAGACCTCCTCCCTGAATCAGCATATATCTTCCGAGCATCTGCCAAGACTCGTCAGGGCTGGGGTGAGCCTTTGGAAGCCACGGTCATCACGACCGAAAAAAGAGGTAATGGCTGCAGTTGGGATACCATCCTGGTTGCACTAGAGCAACCCATGTCCTAGATGTCCCCGGGATATACAGGGGTGTTAACCTGCTCCAGCTTGGGATTTTTCTTCTTCTTACATGGTTTCATGCACAACCAAAGATGTTCCTCACACATTCTCACTGATTAAAAAAGGAAGGAAGCGAAGTTTCGCTATCACTAGAAAGGCCATGAAGGGATTGGTTACCCTGGCTAAAGAAGGACGAGACAAGCAGACACTCTGCTAGCTTTTCTCTTCTTCTGGTTCGTTTTGGATAGCCAACCTTCTTCTTGTTGCGCAGCAGCTATCATGGTGGCAGGCAGAGTCGTGTATATGGAAAGAGGGCCTATTTATTACAAGGGCTCCTGTGGATGCAAGTTCCCAGTTGGCAAGAATCCTACCCCCTGTTGTCAGAGCCAGGGGGTATGTTAAAGGGATGGAACACTTCCCCTATGAAGAAAGGTTAAAGCGCTTGGGGCTCTTTAGCTTGGAGAAACGACGACTGAGGGGTGACATGATAGAGGTTTACAAGATTATGCATGGGATAGAGGAGGCAGAGAAAGAAGTATTTTTCTCCCTTTCTCACAATATAAGGACTCGTGGGCACTCAATGAAATTGCTGAGCAGTCGGGTCAGAACGGATAAAAAAAGGAAGTACTTCTTTACCCAAAGGGTGATTAACATATGTAATTCCCTGCCTCAGGAGGTGATGGCAGCTTCAAGCATAGACAGCTTCAAGAGGGGATTGGATAAACATATGGAGCAGAGGTCCATCAGTGGCTATTAGCCACAAGGTATAGATGGAACACTCTGTCTAGGGCAGTGATGCTCTGTACTCTTGGTGTTTGGGGGGCCAATCAGTGGGAGGGCTTCTAGTGTCCCTTCCCCACTGGCAGACCTCCTGAGGACACCTGGGTTTTTGGCCACTGTGCGACACAGAGTGTTGGACTGGATGGGCCATTGGCCCGATCCAACATGGCTTCTCTTATGTTCTTATGTTAAGATCTGAACCTTAGGTGGGGTTGCAGTCAGTTTCTCTTATGGGGTGAACAGCAACTACTCACTTACAATGGATTAAATAAACAAGTGTCCTCCATGCATATCTAGTGTGGCGGTAAATCTGCTTACTCTCCTGGAGGGCTTTCAGGGATCCAAAACTTGCTGCATTCTGCATTACCTTATTCCGGCTTGCACTTCTGGGCAGCAATACATGGCTAAGCATTCTGTTTGTATATGTACTTCACATAATGTATTGTTATGTAAGACTTTTTGCCAATTTCCTCATTGCCATGCTCAACAAAACCACCACTGTCCAAATGGTGAAGTCAATACAGAATTATCACAAACACAAGAATCATCCTAGGGAGAGCTCAGATTTGGCCCCTGTTTCAGTTGCTGGTCTTTTCTAGTAACAAGAGCGATCATCGGTGCTTACGTCCCTGCTTGGGTTCGTTGGTAATTCACACAGTCATGAACCCAGAGCTGTGGAAAGGGCTCCACTGATTTAGCTGAAGTGTGCGTGAAATAGAGATGAGCACTGACCAGGGGTATCAAAGGGTTTGTTTGCACTTCTGGCTTCCCCTTAGGCTCAGCTGAAGTGTGAATGTGGAGCCAGTCATGGGTAGAGATGCCCTTTGTGGTTTGTACCTGGGCATCTCTTGCAATGAATTCTGAATGAGAAAGAGTTCACAGCAGCTGCATCTCCTACATGCCTCATTGCATAATTCTGTTGTTCCCACCTTCTCTAAGCAGTGATGAGTTTCAGGGCTGCCTTTCACTAATCTTGTAGTGAAAGCTTCTGGGGCCTTTTGTGACGGTTCCTTTGTAAATGTACAGGGTGAGCAGGTGGAAATCAAGCATGCTCACAAGCATTGCTGAACAAGCATTGCTACAACTGCTAGAACCATATGATTAAGTTGAGAAGAGTATGAAGAGAGGGGGAACGTGCATGGCACCATTCGTGTGGCACTCCAGTTCTAAACATTGCTGTTAGTTTATCTGCATTCAAGGCCATCCAGAGTTCCTGCAATGCTGGTGAAATATCATGCCATGACATGTGAGAAATTTAAAAAGCCATATATCTTTTCAGCAGAAGAGACCGAATGACCTGGGTGTGGGTGTGGGTGTGCGTGCACATGCTTGGAACTCTGTTATACTAGGGATCAGAATGCCAGTGTCCTGGAAAACATTTTCTCTGTCCACAATAAAGCCAATTATACAAGGCTGTGCCGGAGATACTGCTGAGTACATAATAGCTGCATCGCATGATTTCCTTTTCTTGCTGCAATAACAATAGACTCTATTATTGTTAAGCTCATTGGGATACTTTGAATACGAGCCATTATCTAAAACAGAACCCTTCCCCTGGTGTATGGCCATGAGTGCCGCCCATATTGTATCCTGCTGGGCACGGAAGAGAAAGAGAGACAAAGAAAAGTAGTTAAGATCCGAGGAGTTGCAGGGCAGAAAAAGCAACAGAAAAGCCCATGTTGGCCCACTTTGGCTGGTTGGCACCCCAGCCCTACACATCTGTGTTCAGCTACTTGCCCACAACAGCGTCCCTAACAGCCAGTTCAGCGTCTGTGGTATAGCATCTTGCAGACCCAGTGATGATAAGTCTGGGAGCGTACAGTGCAGTAGCCTTGCTGAAGTGAAGGAGACAAAGGCCTGAATGGGAAACTTTGGGGAGCTGCATGTAAGCCTCTCTGCGTTTTCTGTGGGGAAGATGGGATAGGATCTTATTAAATCATGGTGCGTGTGTGTGGGGGGGGGGGGGTGTTGTCAGGGGTCATTTTGTAGAAAAAGAGCTGGAGGAACTCATTAGCATAACTCATTAGCATATGTCATGCCCCTTGCCATCACCGGAAGTGTGTCGTTAGCATGACTGATTTGCATATCCCACACACCCCTGACATCACCTATCCTGGCTGTTTTGGACCCAATCCTGGCCATTCAGGGCTGAAATTGGGCCCCAAATGGCAAAAAGTGGTTGAAAATGGCCGAGAAGGGGCCCAAAATGGTCAGGATCAGGCCGCTGCAGAGCGGGAGAGTGATCCACCAGCCATCAGAGGCCCAATCCGGGCCATTTTGGCCCCAATCCAGGCCAAAATGGGCCCAGAATGGCCAAGCATCAGGTGGGTGGGGCCACCTGACATGTGACCTCTTTGGGGAACTGCCGGAACTGCGTTCCTGCGCGTTCCCCCTCGAAATGAGCCTTGGGTGTTGTTAATTTTCTGATGCAGCTGTTGGTTGCTAGTGAACAAAGTCTTAAAACTGGGCGTCAACATTGCAATGGAAGGTTTTCTTTTGCAATAACGTGTGTAAAATAAATGCATATTTGTGACTGGTTTGGGGTGCATAATCCATATGCTTTCCCTTGAAACTCAACTTCTACCCTAGAGAGGCTGCATTTCCCTACCATGCCAACCACAGTGCTTTGTATTTGGGGACAATGCAATGCTTCCCACAGGCAGTGCCATTGATTTTGTGATAGCAGTGCAGAAGGAGATTGCATATGAGTTATTGTCACTTGTTGGGTACTGTGCAGTGCATCATCAGTCGCATGAAACAACTGCCCTTCTCCTGCATTGTTTTCTTAATTTCTTCTTTTTTAATGAACTGTTTCTTTGGCTATTTTCTTCCCAAGTGGAAGGCACTTGCATACTTTATGCCGTAATGTTAATCCTGCTCGTGAATCCCCACCCCAGCCCTTGTCCATCATGTCCTGTTCTCCCACCATCTTTTCAGCCATTTTAAAAATGGGGAAAGATAGTGTGGGTTGGGAGGGGCTGAAAGACAGGGAGTGAATATATTGCATAAAGGATATAATTGTGGTTGGAAGGCAAGTTTGCTTTTTTTGATCATATAGAAGAGCAGATAAGGACCTTTGCCTGTGAACGCTGGCATGTTGCAGGCGTGAAATATCACTTTTAGCTGGGGCAATGGCTTTGAGGGGACTAACCCTTTCTTCTGTGCCATTTTCCTAGAGGAAAATGCCCCTTCCCCAACCTGCTTTTAGTCTGTGTATGGGGGTAGATATTACACCTGTCTCTTTTTCTCCATAAAGAGGCTAATTGCAACCCAGGGATGAGGGATTTCTACCAAGACAAGAGCATAGGGCAGAAGGGTTAAGCCTTCTCTCCGATGCTGAGACCCTGATCCAAACTGCAGGCTCCCCCAGCAGCTGTTTTTTAACGTTTGCACAAATACATCAGGACAATCCAATCTTGCGGCAGCTCCCTTCGTGGGTGAGCCCTGCAAGGGTGCTCAACTGAATCGTGAGTTCTGGTCCTTTGTCTTTCGCAGAGAAATAATTGCTCTTCAAATCTGTCTGAACTCTACGGGACTCAAGTAGAAATGGCTGTCTCTTGGCATTCAGGGAGCTTGTGTGGCAGTGAGGGAGACCTTTGAAATCACTGGGGAGAAACAGACTAAAAGCTTCATCACAGGCGGGGGGGGGGGGGCAGGGGGGATGAATGCAGTGTGTTCTCTGTCACCTGTTTAAGGCACATACATCCAGAGGAAGTGTTGAGTTCCCCCGGGCCATCAACAAACACTCGCTTCTTCTGGCAGAATAACCCCAAGCACTTTAAAACTGACCTTTGCATCGTCTTATATGTAGGTGCTGAAGATTCTCTGAGGCTAATGGCTTGCAATTCTTTGGGCACCATCAAGCAACCGTGGACTGCCCAGGAGATGCTGAGCCATAAAGCAAATGTTTTCAGAGCGGTGGAGAGGTCAGGGAGGGGAGGGAGAAGAGCCACTGCAACCTGTTCTCTGTGCAAAGCTGTTGTGAAATGGCGGCCAGAGATGCGTGTTTACAGAAACAGGCGCTGATGGAGCCGAATCGAATGGGCTCCTCCAAGGCAGGTGCCACCAATCAATGCCTGCTTTATTACATGCCACACGTTTTAATCAGAATCGATAATTTCCATGATAAACAATTAAACAATTATTCCTTTGTCTATTGAGCTTTATGATTAAAATCAATGGGTGCTGAGAACTGGTGCCCAGGTGGAAGATCGCCCTTCAAGCTGGTGAGCTGCTGGTTGCTTCCAGAGATTTCTCCCCAGGTAGGGGGGAGCTTAATGGTACAAAAAGAGGGATGGAGGAGGCGTGGGCGATTTTTTTGCCTCCAACGGTGTGTGCTGAGGAAGTGAAAAAACAATGCACGCCGTCCCATGCACACATTGTGTAAATGTATGCACTGGTTGTGAACCTCTGCTCATTGCAGCAGTTGCTTGTGGACTTTTGCACTCGCCGTATGGGAGGAGCTGCAGCCTTCAACCGTATCAGACACAGGGCCAGCCTTTGTAGTTAGCATTTTTTAATCCAAGAAAACAATACATATGGCTGTATGGAGTCCGAGAATTTCAGACTCGGGCATTCAATGAATAAACCCTTTTTTTACGAACCTATCTGACAGAGGTCTTCTAGACCCAAGAAGACCAGCCTTGAAACTTAGCTCTGCAACATGAGATGTGGCTTAATTTTTGAACCGTTATTGCTCAGTTATCTCCTTTTCTACTTTTTCCCCTGAGCTCCTGTGTCTGCCTTCATTCTACTTGCTCACTTTCCCATCTCTCTTCCTTAGAAAAGCAATCTGAGGCTGAGCATGACCTCCTGCCTGCATTTGGAGGGCTCTGCCTGGCCTCCACTGGACAGGGGAGGGGTTTCATGCTGTTCCTGCAGCCCTCCTCTCTGAGTACTCTTGGAGCCATCTGGGGTGTCCTCCTCAGCCTTGAGTTGCAGAGGCTTATGTGGCCAGCTGCAGCTCCCTAAAGCCAGGTGCCCCCAAGCCTTGCCAGAAGATCCCTGTTGCCCCGATGACTGCCCCATGCTGGGCTGCTCCAATCTCACCCTTTGCTATTGGGGTGAGCCACCAGGGTTGCTGTTGTGGAACCGTTGATTGGTGCCAACTTCTCTGCTCCCCACCTCCCAGTTTGCAGGCTGTGATCCACCACCACCACTCTTGATACTGGGGCATCTATGCGCCTGCCCATAGCAGCTGTTATTATGACCAAGTTCAGAGCCATCTAAAGATGCGGACTCCAGACAATGCCTAAGCCCAAAATAAAGTTGGGGCCCCTGTTGTGACTAGTTTTAGGTTATGTCCACCAGTTGAAGACCAGTGGTATCTATCGTTAGGTACACTGATTGACTTGGACCAAAGAAGTGGAATAGGGATGAGTAGATTTTCCCCATTCCATTCTTTTTCAGTTCTAAAAACTGAATCTGTGCAGCCTCCCACAGTCTGGCTTAATTTAGAGAATTTCAAAAATTAATTCTGCAATTGAAGCAGATGCAGATTTTTGCAGTTTTCGGATCCTTTGATTCATTTGCCTCTTTTGTCTTCTCTTCTCAATCTATGCACATTTGCACTCAATGTACAGACATTGCAAATGATCTTGGTTACATCAAGATCCTGTTTATGTCCCTGCGCATTGGCAAACACGCAAAAGCATCTTAATGCAATCATACTTGTGATCCCACCAAGGATGCTTTATTGCAGTGTTCTTATCAGTACAAACACACACACACACTGGCAATGCTGCACAGAGGGAAAGTCATGATGGAACTGAACATTAGGGCAAACCATGCTAGCCCAGTGCCTTGTACCAAACTGGGGGGTGGGGGAGTACAGCAGTGGAAGAGTTCTCATGCATTGGTTCCATGCCAAGAAGGAGACCAGCCAGTTCAGAGTGCCAACTCCCAGGGAGAAATTCACATGGGATGAATTTCAAAAGCATCTTTACTGTAGAGCTTCTGCCTTCCTCAAACGTGTCTTTTCTCCCTCTTACCCTTTAGTCCCTTCCCTGTTCTTTGCTGGTTTCCCCTGCTGTATACCTATGGGATGATTTCCGTTCTTTGAACCTCTGACACCTCTGTATGCCATAACACCCATGTTTTTGTTTCATTTTTCCTTTTTGTTTTTTTACCACCATCCCCCGCTACCCTCCCAAAGAGTAAGTTCCAAGATATGGGAGGGGGGATGTTAGAATAGAATGTAAATGTTAGTATAGCAATTTGCTTAACAAAGAATGATTCCAATCCAGACTTGGAGTTCTGCTGCCAGAAAGTCCAGAGATTGCACTCCACCCTCTTGCTTGCAGGCCTCCCCTCCCCTCTCTGCAGCCATCTTTTCCTCCCTCCTTCAGCAGCTCACATATCATTGACAAATTGAAGTTGACCTCTGATGCTTGCAAAGCACACACGGGAACTTGGCAGAATAGAGGCTCCAGGTGCAGGAGCTTGGCAACAATAATGGGGAATAGAAGACAGGACAAGAACTTGTATGGATTCCATCCGCGCAGTCTGGAGAGTCAGAGAAGGCAGTTGCAGTTGTGTGCGCTGCGGCTTCTGTTAGAGACTTGGCAAAAAAGCACTCCGCAACTATTTGATCACTACCCACAACCTTGATTTGACTCTGAAAGGGAACCTCAGGCCTTCTCCCACCTCTGTGATAGCCGAGGTCTTTGATTCTGCTGTCCAGAAGCACAGAGAGTCCCAAAGAGGTAATAATTGTTCTGAGCAGGGCTTTTTTTCAGCTGGAACGTGGTGGAAGGGAGTTCTGGAACCTCTTGAAAATGGTCACATGGCTGGTGGCCCCGCCCCCTGATCTCCAGATAGAGGGGAGTTTAGAGTGCCCTTCGTGCCATGGCGTGGAGGGCAATCTCAACTCCCCTCTGTCTGGAGATCAGGGGGCGGGGCCACCAGCCACGTGACCATTTTCTCCGAGGGCAACCCACTGAGTTCCACCACCTCTTTTCCCAGAAAAAAAGCCCTGGTTCGGAGTATGAACCAAAGCAGCCCTCTTCAGGAGTTGTGCCATGCCATATCAGGGGCTTATTCTGTTGCTGTGTCTAGAGGTCCACCAACTTGAATTTCCTGTGAGAGAGGATGATGTTTAATTTCAGAACGGCCAGAACCTCCCAGAGAACTGAAAGTGCCCCAGTCGGAAGTGGCATCCCGGAGTTTACGACTCAACTGGCTTCCTGGAAGTGACGGTTCTTCTCCAATCCGATACTTCACGGTGCAAATCAAGGAGCTACCAGATGGTGACTGGCAGACATATTCCTCTTCCATCAGCCATGAAGCCACCTCCTGTTTGATTGACAGGTATTCCATAATAGATTTGCAGAAAGCACAACACCTTGGCAATAAAGAGCATCCTCTAGTCTTAAAGCACAAGAGAGACTTTCTTCATTTCAGGGAGGAGGCACAGTCACACAGCTACTAAGTTCTTGGGAATCTAAGTACCCCAGCTGCAATTCCAAGAATGAATTTGGTGCTTAGGTTGCAGTTCTCTGTGTATTTGCTCAGGATTAGATCTCTGAAAGCAAATGAGATAGTTCAGTAGACATTGAAAACTTGGTTCTCGTTCAGAATAATCTAAACTAACAGAATGTGCACTGTCATTGTTTTAACCTGAGTTACCAGTCCTGAATGATACAAATTTTGCAGCAATGTGCATACCCACCCTACTTCTTTGAATGCCCAGCTAAATGTGGATGGTACGGCTTGAGAGTCCACAGAACTCCCGTTCAAATGGTTAGGCACGATGGGTACCGTCTTGGATATGCTCACACTCATCGTATGGCTTCTGCATGTTCATGGTGAGATTTGAGGAGCCCTCGTTTCATACATCACTCAGCCCATGAGGCTTTCTGGGTGGCATTACATTACCTTACCCAAGTTGAGAGGGTAAAATGGGTATGACTCCCCCAGACATATATACTATGCTTTGAACTCCCCTGTAGGAAAGCTATGATGCCTAAGTGCCCATAAATTCACGAGATGGTAGATCTCAGCCAAGAGGAAAGCCGGGGCATAAATATTTTAAGAGATAGATAAAAATAGTCTCACCGGGCTCCTTTGGAAAATCACCCATGGTAAGCAAGAAATTTACATATGTTGATCAAGCCCATATCATCCATAAAATGACTTGGCTTTTTCTGGCTCATCCTTCATACTGAATGCTCCTTCTTTTCCCATGATAGCTGCCCTCGCCAGCAATTTTGCATACACTTAAGTGTCGTGCTGAGATGTGTGTTTTCACCCTCAATCTCTTGGTCCCTGAGATAGGGTCGAAACCCACAGCCTCCCCAAAGCCCCCCAAGCATCCCTTCAGCAGCGCTTCCAAGGTTCACATCACGTTTCCAGGTGCTGGGAGGGCACGTGAAGGTGATCAATGACCAGCGTAAAGCCCACTGAGCACGGCAACCAACATGCTCCCTACTTTTGCCTCCGTGGTGGGGGCTGAGTTGAAGTTTGCCCCCTTGTGAATTCTACCCTGACGCCTGGTGTAGGAAGGAGCTCTAAACACTTTTCTTTCTTTTCTCCTCTTTTATCAGCTGGTCCCCCTAGAATAACTTGACTGGAAAGGAGGGCCAAACTTTAACCCCTTGCAGATTATTTTCTGTTTTCACATGGATAATTGGCAAGTTTCCCCCTCCCCTTGGCCAGCCCTCTGGCTCTATCTGCAGAGCTCAGAAAAAATCCCAGGCAGTTGCGAAGTCAGTTGTTGTTGTTGGTTGTGGTTAACTCATGCCTGCCTGTGCATGGAGACTTCTGCCTTTTAGAAAACCCTTCACTTGTTTTCAGCCAAAACGAGGACAGTTTCCCCTGTTTCCATAATAAGGAATCGAGAGAGAACATCGCACCATTTTAAACTGTGTTATCCAGCCTTGATTAGATAGCTCTGAGATTAAAATTTGTGCAGCAGACACTTCTGGTGCCACCAGATACCTGCAAGGGGGCTTACTGGTGTCCGTTCAGTTGCCCTGCTGGCCTGCCAAAATCAACAGGGGTCTTTCGAAATGCTCTTGGCACGCTTGCAAAGCAGAGAGGGAGGCACGCTGGCGCTGGTTTTCTGTTTGATGCCAACACCACCATCAGACAGTTTGCCTGATAACAGCAAAGGACTTTATGCTGCCATTCTTAGTGTTTGCCAGGGTAGGGAATAGCCCTGTGTGATCATAATTTTCACTAGCAAAGTGGGCTCCAGGATCAGGCTCAATCAGGCAAGACAAAGATTGTACATCTCAACCTACCGTTAAATTGCAAAGCTCTTAGGGGCTTCAGTGTGCCTCAGGATAACGGAGAGAAGGGACAGGAGATTTTAACCCTTCAGCCTCTACTCTGTTTTGCTATTCAGTCTTGGCCCTTTCACTCCCTTATTAGCATCTCAAAGGTGTGCCCTTTAAAAGCACATACCTTTTTCTTTTAAAATACTAGGAAGGGAGCTGGTTTGGAATGACAAACTCAAGTGGAGATTGAGATTGAGACGTGGAGATTTAACTTCCTCTCCCAAGTGAGGCTGCTGGTCAAGAGGCATGATCCTGGCCTTATCTGTTTGTGTCTCCCATTTACATACTTCCCTGTGCCCTTGGGTAAGGGTTTCCACGAGTCCCATCAAGGCCACATTTCCCCCCTCTCCTGTAGTGACTCTGTTCTCCCGTCTTCGGGAATAAACGAATGTAGGAAGCACAGCCATGCTTCAGCTGTAATTTCCAAGAATGCAGCGGCTTCCAAACCATGCATGTGTCAGCCCGCTCTCGCTCTCTAATAACTGCCCAATGCCAAGAACCGAGAAAAGAATGGATTGTCCCTTTTTCCCTGAGAGCATTTGTCCTGCGGGGATATCTCAAAGCAATTTAATGCACTGCCCATCATGTGGCATTTTTATCCCACAGTGTTTAATCATCCGTTCCTGGTAGCTTTATCGACATTGCTGGTTGGCCTGGCAGAACCGAGGCCTGCACTGGCTTTAACCGATTAATTAGCTAAGCCTATTACGTGCCGCTCTGAACTCCTGTAGACCTTGTTAGCGACTCAAAAGGGAGCCTCCCGCTGGCTACGCTGGAAGCTTTGCTGAAGTCACCCCAGCTGGAAGTTGGTCTTTGCATATCTTAAAGTCACTGAGTACACAGAAAACCTGCAGGGAATCCCCTGTCACTGTCTATGTTGAATAAGCTGAGTAACGCTATTTGCTGGAAATGCAACAGTGATGAAAAATAGCACTCCCGCTGCATTGTCTAGTAGATTAACCGAGAGACGTGTGGCTGGGATGACGGGGCCAGCTGTGCCTCTGGCTTTCTACATGCTCCTGCAAGCATCTCTTGATAGCTTCTGGATACAGTGCGGTGCAATGGTTAGAGGGTTGGACCAGAACTGGGGAGAGCCAGGTTCTGAATCCCAGTCTGCCCTGAAGCTCACTGGCTGACCTTGGCCCAGTCACATGCTCTCTCAGTAAGCCTCACCTCACAGGGTTGTTGTGGAAGGGGGAATCTCATTTCGTTTCATTTATTCAATTTTTTGTCCACCCTCCCCATGGTGGGCTCAGAGTGGAGGAGCAACCATGTTAAAACACATTAAAAAATACTTACAGTTTGGGCATATAATGTTAAAAATAGTTAAGGATGTACTGCTTAGAATAATGGAGAATATATATTTGTTTTAGATAGAGGAAGCTAATAAAAGTAAGGGAAAGGGGACAAAGGGTTGGAAAGCTGTTGGAAGTCAACAAAAAGGGGGGGGAAAGGGAGGGGGTTAGAGATGAAAAAATTGGGGAAAATTGAATGTAAATGTGGAAATAATGGATTCTAACCCAATAAAAATTTTTCAAAAAAAAAAAAAACACATTAAAAAATACATAAAACCAGGGCTTTTTTTCCTGGGAAAAGAGGTGGTGGAACTCAGTGGGTTGCTAGCACAGGGGGCAACTCCTGGTGGGAAGTGGTGCCCCTGGTGCCACATGTGCATGCGCAAAGTGCACACATGCTTCCGGGACCATGCAATGATGTCACGTTGGGTCAGCTGGAACAAGGGGGGGGAGTTTTTTAAAGTTTAAATCGCCTTCAGTGAAATGGTCACATGGTCAGTGGCGCCGCCCCCTGATCTCCAGACAGGGGGGAGTTTGGATCACCCTCCACACCAGAGGCATGGAGGGCGATCTAAACCTCCCTCTGTCTGGAGATCAGGGGGCGGGGCCACCGACCATGTGACCATTTTCAAGAGGTGCCGGAACTCTGTTCCACTGCGTTCCAGCTAAAAAAAAAGCCCTGCATAAAACACATGAAATCATAAATAATAAAATTCAGTTCATACAATAAAACTCAAGATGGTGGTCCCCAAGATATGCCCTGCCCCATTAACACTCAAGGGGTGGGAGGTGCAGAGAGCAACCCAGTCTGATGGAAAGCTCGGAGGGGGTCACAATACCCCCCCCTTGGCAGGAGGCTGGCAGGGAGGCACCCTACACCCCATGCTCAACCATACGCCTGGTGGAACAGCTCTGTCTTGCAGGCCTGACGAAAGGATAATATGTCTGGTTTGGCCTGAGTTTCTGCAGACAAGAGTGTTCCACCAGGTCGGTGCCAGGACTGAAAAGGCCCTGGCTCTGGTCAAGGCCAGGCGAGCTTCCTGGGGAAGAACCATATACGTTGGCCTGAGCTCTGCGGAAGAGAGGCACAATGGAAAAAACGTAATTAACCAGGATGCTCCTGCTGCTCCAAGCTGTTTTTCAGATCAGATATTTATCCTGCCTTTCCTCCAAGGAGTTCAGAGTGGTTCTCCTCCCCTCCTCAGTACAGTCCTGTGAACTGCGCATGTGACTGGTTCTAGGATACCCAGTGAGCTTCTTGGCCATGTAGGAACTTGCTCCTGGGATTTCCCAGTCCTAGCTTGACGTTCTAGCCACTACACCCACAGGCCACCCCCACTTTTTGCTATTCGTCTACTCAGTCCCTGCTCCCCCCCCCCACTCATCTTCCACTAGCTTCTAGTTCATCTGTCCTTGGGGCTTCAGCTGGTTTCTGGGGTAGTTCGGTAAGGATCAGCCTAGCTCTGGATCAACATGGGGACTGAAAGGAGACCAGCCAAAGAAGAAGGCAGAGCAGGTCTGATCTCTGCAAAAACGTCCAGGTCAGGCGGGCTTGCTGTCCTTAGTTGCATGTCCTGCAATCAGGGCTTTTTTTCTGGGAAAAGAGGTGGTGGAACTCAGTGGGCTGCCCTCGGAAAAAATTGTCACATGGCTGGTAGCTCCGCCCCCTGATCTCCAGACAGAGGGGAGTTGAGATTGCCCTCCGCGCCGTTCGAGGCACTCTAAACTCCCCTCTGTCTGGAGATCAGGGGGTGGGGCCACCAGCCATGTGACCATTTTCAAGAGGTTCCAGAACTCTGTTCCTCTGCGTTCCCCCTGAAAAAAAGCCCTGCCTGCAATAGATTTGCTTTGCTCTTCCTCAGTTCCTGAAAGATGCTAAGGGGGCACCCCCCCCCCAAAACAAGAACACCCTGCAGAGTGCCCTCTTATAACCTCACAGACAGGTTTGGGGCAAGACTGACAGGCACAAAAAGATCAGCAAGAGTCCATTGGTTGATCATTAGAGGGTTTTTCCCCTTGAGGTTAATCTGTTACTCTAGATGACCTCATAAATCCTGGTGTCACTACTCTGATTTGTAATTCAGTCATGAAGCAGTATTTGTGTCTGAGCATGAAAGAGAGAGATTTTGAAATGCTCTGGCTGTGGCTGCATTTCAGTGAGGGGAAAGCAATTGGGGGATATCCTGTCCTACTCTTTGAATTCCTTGATGGGTTTGCCAAGTAAATCGGCTGGAAGGCAGTTGGTGGGAAGAGAGAAAGTGTTTACTCTCCCGTTCTGTTCACTGTGCTGTGTTACAGACTGAATCCGTTTACCTCCTACAAATTACGTCTGAAAGCAACCAACGATATCGGAGACAGCGACTTTGGGGCAGAGACGGAAGCGGTGACAACTCTGCAAGATGGTAAGAGCCAGAGAAGTTAACCAGCTTTGGGTGGGATCCAAGCATTGCGGTGCTAGATCAGAAGAATTCTGGGAACGCTGGGATTTGCCAGTGAATTCCATGCCGGAGGTCTGCAAAATATGCACGCAAGCAAACCCTGCGGTTTTGTGTCATGATGCGGATGCCCCAGTCTGGCTACCTTAATATTCAGATCGCCTACCATGAATTCCAATAATTACTTAGCTTTTCAGAGTCTCCAAACAGAATGAAACACTGTTTGATTGTCTTCCTGGTTCCATGCTAACCATTATCTTTCCTGAAATTGAATAATTTACCAAGGAGCATGAAAAATGAATGTAGAATTGAGCATAAGTTTGAAGATGTTGTTATCACTCCAAATCCACTTCAAGACTGCAGTGGTCTTAAAGGGCTGGATGAGAGAGGAAGAGAGAAGGGTGTGACTGTCCAACAACCACAGACACTTTAGCCTGGTAGCTGGTATTGCAGAAACCAATTTCAAATTACAAGGTGCGCTTGATTTAATAAGAGGACATTCCGATTCTTTTGTTCCAGGTGGGACAAGGCATTCCACTGCCCTGCAAGTGCCCTGTGTTGACTTCAGTGCATGGTGTGAGTGTTAGGTGTGAGATCCTAGAAGGACAGCCATGCCTGAATTGGGCAAAAGTCCAATTCCCTAGATAGAACCTAGCTGAGGATGTGGCCAGGAAGGGAGCTGGTACAGTGATCTGATAGCACCTTGTTCTACCCAAGAATAATGCCCACTGAGTGGGTAGAAGGGCCAGATTTTGAAGTATTTTAGGGCCAAGTGCAGAACCACTCACCTCTTGCATCACCTGGCAACAGTGTCAGTAGCTAGTGCACCAAAAAACCTTCTTCTGACAAAAACTACCTTGGGGTTACAGAGCACAAAGCCCTGGAATTGGGCTGGCAGAATCTGCCCCTTGTTGAAATGCCTGGCACCTTATAGGAGTCATGTTTGCACATGCAGTGAGGCTGCGCGTCTAGAGCATTCGCCAACAACACTGTATCGAAAATAAATACTCAGTGCCTGCTCTGCAGCTTCCACGTGTACACTGAGGCTGTGGATTGAGGCTGCAATGTGTTGTTCATCACAATAAAAACTGTTATTGTCAGTACAAACCACTACGCCTGTGTGACTTCTAGAGATTTTTTACATCATTTCTGTTTAGGCCTATGTTTTAAAACCTACATTGACTGCAGTTTCTCTTCTGAATACTTAATGGCATTCATAACCCATACAAAAAGTGAGCAAGTGGTTCAGAAGAGCTTTGGAATGTGATACAGGAACACTACTTCAGTATGTGTTCTTTTGCGGTCCAGACACAGGGTGCACTATATGCAAATATGCTGAAAAACTCAGTTTGTGTTGATATTAGCCCTGAGGAAAAGTGTTAGTAAATTAAACCTTAGCCAAGTGCATCATAAAGAACTCCAACATCTTGGTTGTCTCCCCAAGCCCCTGCAGTAAAACGTCTCATTGTTATGTGCATTTTAGTACAGTAGTGTTGGGAAGAATTCCTGCTGAACTAGATCCATTAGGCCAAGATCCAGAACTCTATGCAGCTGGAAAAGAACCATGATTCACCCGGGGGGTTATTTGTTGGATATCACCATCTGCCTAATTCGATCTAAAGGGAGTTTCGAAAGCTGTTTGTTGTATGGCATCGAAAAGGGGAGGAGGTGGTCTTTTCATTGGAGATTCAGTCCCCAAATCCCTCGGGATGCATACAAGTTCTTGGGTGCGCTGACAGTTGCTCTTTGAATCCCATCCTTATCTTCAAGATGCCAGTGGTCGACTCATTTCCCTTTTTTGCAGCAGCAGACAAAAACTGCTGATGTTCTGGAACTTGTTTCCATGAATTCTTAAATATTTCCCCCATGGGTGACGCACTTTGGGCTGAGTTCTTTTGGGGAGGAGGGGGGAACATAATGCTTTCTGGCCTTCATACAACAGGAGTGATTAACTGGAAATGTTTCTCACCTTCTCGGCAAACTCTGAGGATTTATTTTGCTGAGCAAACCTGGTGCTGCCAGTCGAGCATTTTAGTGTAGCGAGCTGGGAGCTCCTGATAAGCTACTCTGGCTTTTTCCCTGATACGTTCTGTGTGTTCACTGCGCTGGTAGGATAGACACCGAAAGCAGGCTTAGGTGGCAGGGCTTCTTACGGAGAGGGAGGCTCTTGTCTGCTCCTTCTGCCATTAAGCAGCAGAGTTATGCCCCAACAATGGCACATGGGAGGAAGAGATTTTCATTGAAAGAATAAAGTCTCTGCATGCTCCTTACTTTGTATATTCTTTTTTTCCTTCTCTTCCAGTTCCAGGTGAAGCACCAAACTCTGTGTCGGTGACCCCACACACGACATCCTCCGTCCTTGTGCAATGGCAGGTGAGTGAAAATCAAAAAGAGAAAATGATCCCAGCAGACATTGCTCTGTTGATCCTGCAAAAGAGAAACTGGATTCCAGGTATTCCTTCCAGGCCTGGCCAATCCAGGAGCTTTGGGCAACAGGGTAGACAAAACGGTGCCCATTTTGTTCGATGCATTCTGTTGTTTCTCTCCCTTGGGTTGTTCATTTGATGTCCTTTGGAGGTTATGCTGCAAATTTCTGTGAATTGTTGTTGGTGTGCGTTGGATGGATGACATGTTTGATACCTATTGCAGTCTGTTCTGTAATGGTAATGCAGATCTAAAATTGTATCCAGTGCTCCCCCCTCAAAAGCAGGCAAAAATAATACACTTGCTGTTCCATTGCATGATGTGGACAACTGAGATTGGAATGGTGGTTCATTGTGGGAAGAATCCAGTCAGGGAGGCATTCAAAAGCATTCCCAGGGCTCAGCAGTCACGGGGGATGCTACTGCATATCCTTCTCCAAGGCCTGAGTAACCCTATTCCTAGGTAGCTTATTTGGTCCAAATTACATTTGGTGCTTGGTATCCATGATCGGATCCCCCAACTTATAACGTAGCTGGAAAAAGTAGCTGCAAGGGGGACCAGACGGACACTGTAGGGGAAGGAGGGGACCAACTTTTTGTCCCTGCCTCATTTCTCTTATGGAAAGTGCCCCACATAGCTGCTTTTAAGTCCTTATATATATAAATATATATTGGTTATTTGGCAGCCTGTCTTTTTTCCCCCCTATCAGGGACAAAAGTAGTCCAAGGCAGTGACAGTGGCAGGAAGACACCATTATTACATTTTTCAGTCAGGGAAACAGTGCAGGCTTCATGCCATATTCTGTCCCCGTGGCTTCTTTTTGCAGCTAAATTACACATCAGGGATCCAACTACAGCTCCCTATGACAGTTTGGCTCCTATGACCACTATCAGATCTAAATTTGCCCCGAGAACTCCCAAGACAGTCGGTTCTACCTGCAATTGGATCAGTTTACCATTTATACAAGTTGCAGTTGCAGCGACAATATTCCAAGTTAAGACACAGCAAGTGAGGCATGTTGACTGTTTTTACGCAAGGAGTTATACATAGGCATCAATCAGTGACCCGCCTCCCAGTCAATCATACAAGGGGAAGAATGGAAGTGTGCAGGGAGGACAATGAAACGGAGCGTGACGGAATAAAGGTTGATCTCGTTGAAAGATACAGGGTGGATAATGAATGTGAAATAGGTGGTAGTTTAAATAATTGGGTGTTTTTTATTTCATGAAAACCTAATGGGAAAGTTGTACCCGAGCTGCCTCAGGGGAGTTGAAGTCAATTATGTGCCATTAGTACGCTTATGTTATTTGGGTGCTCAGCAATTTAACCACACTGTAGTTTTCAAATAAAAAAAAATGTTTTTGAAAGCTTACACTCTAGCTAAATGCTAGAGGTGGAACGGAAGCTTTTGCGGGTGGCCTCGCACGAGGCAAGGTCTTAACATTTTACTCAAAGCAAAATCAGGTGTGTGGATGCTTTTTTAACACTTCTCAGCTCATTGTTTTAAACCACTTTGGAAGGAACAGAGACTGTCCCAACAAAACCCATAATATCCTCACGTACGACCGATGTCAAAGTTCCTTGTGGAACGCTGATGTTTTGCTGTGTTGCTTTCTACTTTGAGAGCTGAGAATTTCTCCAAATTTCACAGTGCAAACAAACCAGTGTTATTACTTCCCGAGACCTAGCTGCCTGCCAGTCATCATGGAGTCACCCACCTCTGCAGATCCCTTGGGCCTTTCTTAGAGATAGACAGAAAATCCTAAATAATCCGTGGCATCAACAGCTGAGTTTTGTCCGTGAAAGACAGATAAGAACAGGATGCCCTGGCTTTTCTTTAGGGTACCGTTCCCAAGGAAGGAGCACGATTACCAAGAGGGAAAGAGCATCCCTGGCCATTTATCTTTTCACTTTGTGCCAGGTATCTTAATGGCTTCTGATTCCAATATGAGATTTGCACTCTAGAGAGAATCCTGCTCTCTAATAGGAACATTAGGTGAATCAGGAGGCTTTCTTGAGAGAGAGGAAGGAGAGGGATTTGGAGAGTGCCACGAAGAACTCTCGTTATCCGTTGCTTGATTATCGGGCAGCCTGACCAGCCAGGGTGGTGGGGGAGCAACAGACCCTTCCCCCTTCCTTTGTATGCACTATTATCAGGGCTTTTTTTCTGGGAAAAGTGGTTGTGGAACTCAGGACCACACAATGATGTCACTTTGGGTCAGCTGGAACAAGGGGGGAGTTTTTTAAAGTTTAAATCACCCTTGGCGAAAATGGCCACATGGCCGGTGGCCCCGCCCCCTGATCTCCAGACAAAGGGGAGTTGAGATTGCCCTCCGCGCCACTGCGCGGAGGGCAATCTCAACTCCCCTCTGTCTGGAGATCAGGGGGCGGGGCCACCGGCCATGTGGCCATTTTCAAGAGGTGCCGGAACTCCGTTCCACTGCGTTCCTGCTGAAAAAAAGCCCTGACTATTATTAACTCTGGAATTAAAAAGACAAGTAGAAAACGAGTGCGTATTTCCCCCCTCTTCCTAACCACCCAAGGGAAAGAGTCAGATTTGATTGGTGAAATCATGTGGGGAAGGAAGAAGGTGAACCCCTCCATCTCCTCCTTTACCGTGACACCAGTCTGAACTGAGGCCTTGCATGGATACAGTTTCCCCTTAAAACGTGCTTGGAAGATTCACTCATAGGTCTCCCAGCATCACATCTATTTTTTCACCCTAAAACTACTCATTAATTGAATTGACTGCACGTCCCCTTGTGTAGCTTCCAATCATGATAATCCTATGTAAACAGCCTTCATGCTTATTCAAATTTATAATTAACCAAATGTTTTTAATGCTCCCTCAGGCTGTTCAGAAATTTGGCCTCAGGCAAATAAGGAAGGATTGTATCAACATGATTTCTTTTTGTGGTTCTCCTATGTTTTAAGATATCTTGAACCTGAAGAGTTAGGACAATATTTAAGAAAGCCAGCGGCATTTAGATTTCAGAAACAAGTGGCCATGTGAAGCAGAGAGGGTTTTTTTTAGGTCACAGCAAGGAGTTGAGGAGTTCTGAAATGAGGCCATTTTACTTCAAGAAGAGAAATTTATTTATTTAGGGTTTTATTAAGCAATGCTTCCCCCTAACAAGGTCTTCAAACAAACACCCACAGTAGCATATAAAAGATACAAAGATAAAACACTCACAGTAGCATATAAAACACAAAAGTGAAATCACAACAGTTGCGAGTCTCAACAGCAGTGGTGCAGTTACCATTATTTAAACTTCACCCAAAGACCCTCCAGAAAAGAATAGTCTTCAGTCTGGAGCAGAGCTCCGACAGTGATAGTGCCAATTTCACCTCCCAGGGAAGAGGATTCCACAGATATATTGCAATAAAGAAAGTTCTGCAAATTGTTGCTCACTGAAGAGTTCATTTTTCTGGACATATAATGCATACAATACTTAAGTCATGCACGTTTCTGTTCTGAAGCTGAATTTAAAATGCTGGAAACCAAGGGAGAGACTATTGCAGGCCTTCCTTGACGACACCAGTTATTATTTATGAAGACTTGTTGGCCATTTCCCCACTGTCTAAAAATAGCATGATACTCACAGAAGGCTAGCAGGCGATCGGCTTCCTCGTACGATTTTTGACGTCATCCATTCACAAAATGGAGGCAGGCAGCCACGAAAGCACCATCATCACTGCCTGCCTCCATTTTGTAAATAGATGGCGACAAAAATAGCACAAGGAAGCTGGCAGCCTTCTGTGAGTATCACACTATTTTTAGACCGTGGGGAAACAGCCCAAGTACGGGAGGTCTGCTTGAAGCCTATTTCTCCCAGTTGAGTATTCCATATGGGAGGAACACGGGGCCTGTGCGTAGGAGAGATGGGGCCGCTGTAGTCTCTAAGGATTCCATCCCCCTTTTCAAGATACAGTCTGTCCTAAATGTATAGCTGAAGTTGGTGACCGGAACAAGTTGTTTTACTTTACTGACCACCCAAGTTTCCTTACCAGTGCTGAAGAAGAAGGGTCTCAGAGGTGCTGTTGCGGATCACTCACATTTTTAGGTTTGACTTTTTTGTTCTGAAGCATTTTCAACTTGACTTCACACACACAAGTTTCTGAAATATACCTCTTGAATCGAGTGCAGCCTCAAGATGGGTTAGCCCTGGGAACATCCAAGAAAAACAAGCCCACGTGGCTTTCAGTAGTGGATGCAAACACTGAACTTGATTTGATGTTTCTGTTGTCCAGTCGTAGGCACATGTCATGTCTAACTTTGCTTCTTTTCAAACTGGAATTTCCTGCAGCCTCCGAAGGTTGAGAGCCTGAATGGTCTCTTGTTGGGATATCGCATTTATTACCGGGAGTTAGAATATGAAACCTCAGGACTGGAGTCCAAGACAATAAAAAACCCTTCAGCTTTACGAGCAGAGCTTACACGTGAGTAGCCAGTGAGCTTTCTTCTGGATGCAATGCAATTATTTATCATCCTCTTAATTATGCGGTGGTGAGGCTTTAAGAAAGAGGAGCGGAATTATTTGATGTTGGCATAAGTTAGGCAGATGCTAAAAATGAATAACAACAAAGCGAGAAGGGCAGATGTATTCCCAGAAGAGTTCACATTTACTAAACCATCAGTGTATATAAGACACTTCCAATGGGCTCACTAGATGGATCTTCAGCTCTGATCCACTCCATCCTCAGTTTCCTATTCTTTCTACCTTGTGGCCAACCTGGTTGTATTAACTGGGCTCAGAGGAACTGAGTACTGAGGAAAAGAGGAAGCCTCCTCCCCACCACAGATTTGCAATGTCACCTGTCAGGTGATCAAAGACATTGGTTTCCAAGCATGTTTCAAATGGCCTTGTGTTTCCAACAAGACCAGTTCAAGGCCTTTTGTCACCCCAAGCAAGAAACGCCCATCACCACCTCCCGTGCTGCCACTGCCTGGGTCTCACCCCAGCAAGAAGTAGAGCCTGTCACTTCCTGCACTGTCCGTTGTCTAGAGCAAGCCGAGCCCTTCATCAGCATGCTCTTCATCATGCTGTCATAAGCAGTCACTGGGGTGGCTTGACTGGGGAGCCAACCCTGAAAATCAGTGAATTTTATCCAACATGCATGCATCAGTTTTGGGTCTCAGCAATACTGTTTCTGTTACATATCTCTCCCCCCCCCTCACACACACCACCACTCCATGCCAACACTAGTAAAACAAAGGAGTACCACCAAATCCTGAGGAATTATCCTCACAGAGAGTACTTGTTTGACAAGTCGATATATTGTTGGATTGTGTGATTCTGTGTGAGGAGAGGAGGCTGAACAAGCCCTTGTGAGTGATGATCTTTCGCTGTGTTATCTCGAAAGTGATGTGGCTTTTATTGCCTGTCAAGGTGCAGTCCTCAAGCATAAAGCCGCCGTGCCGCATCATTTCCCACTGCCTGCGCTGTACATCATTTGCAATAACTGTTTCTCTGCACTCTTAACAACTTTCTGCTTTGCTTACCCTGAATAGCCCAAAGCAGCTTCAAGACAGTGAACAGCAGCTCTGTATTAACGACATATGAATTAACACGTAAGTGCACGCGCAGAGTGTCGATAGATGAAACGCTTTCGCCTTGCTCGGGAATGCATGGACTCCCAGGGCCCTGTCAGCGAATCAAGCAGAAACAAACTTCTATTAATGATTCAGCTGCCCCAAAGTCCTTGTTTGTTTAAATTGCTTCTTGATACATCAAAAATCAGAGGTAGAAGAAAAGATTTTTTTAAAAGAGAGAGATGTACCTGATGGAGCCATGTTGACTCATACAAATCAGTATGTCTGATGGCAAATCAAGGGTGGATTTCCCCAGTTCATCTTTCCAAGGATTTCTGAGGATTTTGTTTAGCTATACAATTTCCTTTGTTTGAATGCTGGGAGCATTCAGGCCACCCCCGCAAGCAGTGGGCTAAATTAGAAGAGGAACTGCAGAGCTCGGGAATGTGTCCTAGTGGAAATGAATGAAACACAGTTCAGCAATGAACAGGCTAGCCATTGTCTGGCCTGGATGTTTCTGTAAAACAAAACTTTGCCCTAGGAGTCATGTTGAGAAGATGCAACCCACACAGACCTGCACACAGCCCTACCAAAGAGAATTGACCACACTCAATTGCAGCTTCTCCTCTTCTGTTTCCCAACTTCTCCGCTCTCTGTTGTTTGAGGGGAGGAGGGGGGAGTCTTTGGCCTCTGGTAAGAATGGGATTTAATCCTGAATACCAAAGCTCCCAGCATTCTCTCCTGGCACTCTAAGTTTTTTGCACAAATGGAGGAGAGCTGCACAGAAAGGCCCTGAGCTTCCATTTCTGTGTTGAATGCAAGAAAGAAAGAAAATAAGAAAACCTACAAGTGAAGGCAATGCAGTGAAGCAAACCCATACCCATCATATATATTTTATGACCATCCTGTCTTTTAACCAAAATGCCATGCAGTGGCAAAAATTAAGTATAGCTACTAAAGCCAACTTTTTAAAATCTCTTTAAAATCAATAACCCAGCAATTCATGTCAGGAGCCAATATCTAGAACCAACGTAGTGCCCATCAGCATAAGGCTCCATATTGCTCCAGTCCTGTTCTGTACCCAGGCAGTCAGGGAGAAAGTGCTCTCAAGTAGGCAGCCAGACTCCCGTTCAGTTGAAGCAAACCCTCTGTGTAGGAGCAGGACTTGAACGGCAGGATCTTTGCCATAGATAATCCCATCACCTTCCCATAATCAAAGCTGGGTCCTGCAAAGATCTAGAGAGTGGGGCACTCCCAGTACATTAGACCGAAGAGCAGCCTGCCTTAAGCTGTCAGCTCTGGCCGCTGCTGCTTTTGTTCTGAGGGGAGACTGTGGGGGCGCTGTGAGGAGACAGGCCCGCCTTGGGAGTTCTTGGTCTGCTTGTTCCATGCACACTTGCCGGAGCTTGCTGTGGCTGAGAAGACCAGGTGTCTTCCCCAACAGGCTCTAGGGCACAGAGATCCTCAAGTATAGTGGAGACCACAGAGGGCGGATCATCCCTCTTCTTCCAAGGAGCTTTCCTCCTAAGTCAAGGCCCAGGCAGGCCCAGGCAGCAGTCTACACGACACAATCTCACATAAGAGGGTGGAGAATTCTGCAGTGTGGCTTTGGCAAAGAGAAGGTGCTCATTTTTTCTCCCCCAGATAGCTTGTGCAAATAGGCATAGACTCAGGCTAGAGGCCTTCTGCTGGGATCCTCGCTCGCATGTGTATGTAGCTATCCTCCAGTCATTCACTGTCATTGCCTTGACTCCCAACCCAGCTTTCCTTTTATACCACCTACTGAAATCTCTGGTTTCCTATCAGTCATGGACTTTCATAAGCTCATTCCATCAGCTAAATCATTTGATTCCCAGTGCTGTGACAGCATTCCCAGGTGACAGAGATTCTGTGGCAGGCCACAATGCCGATTTCTTCCGTGCTGGTTCGGAAATATATCATATCACTGTGGCGGGGGGGCGGGGGGAGCTGTTATTTCAAAACAAATGCTCTTGAGTTTGAACTGGCAGGGGTTTCAAATTCCCATAAAAACATCAGTTTCCTGCAATATATCAGGCCATTTTATTTATTGCACCCACAAAATTTAAGCAGTAAATCAGATATCATCAGCTGTCTGTCTACCTGAAACAGACAGGAAACACACTGGTCTGTAACTCAGATACGTGGACAGAATACATGTAAAAACTTCTGGAAATCTGAAATTAAGATTCTTATTATGGAGTGTGTGGAATATTCACTTAGACGTTGTTCTGGGAGTCAAGAGTCCTGCTAAAGTAGTTACTCTTGGGGAGTGGGAAATTGATTTGCAAATAAAGAACCTCAAATAAAGAACCATACAATCTCCAGATATTGCTATCCCGTTTGCCAGAATGGTTTTTTGCTGGTGGACTCTCCAAATGATCAATATTCTCTGTAAGACTGGTTTTCAGCAGCCTGTATGAGAGAGCTGAAATGATTTAAATATGTAAATCTCTTGGGAAGCGTACATATTTGGTGCCTCCTTCCCATCATGCTTTGGGTTATTCATTTTGCTGACACCAGAGGTTTTTCTAACATTCCTCCCCCCCCCCCCGCTGCCATTCCTTTCCCACATCTGTCAGTGTTAGTCCCTATATTTCTGTGCCGGTTGCCTGGTGGCCAAACACCACCTAAATGATTCCAGATGCTTTCTTGATTTTGTTCGTTCAGTATTGAAAACAGCGGTTGCTAGAGAGCAAGGCAATCTCCCCTTCCTCCTCTAGAGTAGCGCTCTTGAGTTTCTCCTCCTCTGCTTCCCACTTTGATGGCAATCTGGCGTTTGCCTAACCTCACATGAGCTTTCATTGTATGGCGCATCTTAATAAACATCCATTTTGGCTTGGTGTGGACATGCAGCAGAATGAGGTGGTAAATCCTGAGGTGGTACCACTTCTAGAATGGGCTGTACCACTTCAGAGTGTAGGCGGAGAAAGTCAAATGTTTAATGTTGCCCCTTTAATTTTAAGACATCTGGGAGAAAGGTTCTAGCCTAAGCATGTGCATGTTGTGCTAGTTTTCTGTTTACAGGGGATTTTTGATTTGGGGGGAACTCTGCAGGTCTCTCACCTGCATTATTAAGTGGTGCAATCCATTCTGTCATCTCAGTTTTCTACTGCCTCATTCTGCGGCGCATATAGGCCAGGCCTTGGATTAGGTCCTAACTGAATATTAAGCCATACAGCGAGGGTACATTTACATTACAAATAAGTTCAAGTTCAAGTTCGCCTTTATTGGCATATAGCAGCAATTCACGTTATCCGCTTACAAAAAAGGAACAACAAGGTTAAAAGAATACTGCATTACAAATACATAAATACATTTAGAGCTTATTTCCGTGATATCCTTTGACGCAACTTCAAAGCAGAATGGAGAAACTTAGCCGCCTTCTCGGTGACATCAGGAATTTTTTTTTTTTTTTACATTACAAATAATCTAGAGGCGTCGCCATTCCTTCTTCCGACAGGACTATTGGAACTGTATTTCAGTGAAGAGAACGAGGGGATTCTAGTGCAGGGTTTTCAGTGTCTTCCCCAGACTACCATCCAACTTTGGGGGAAGAGGCTGCAGTTAAAGCAATATAATTAGGCCTCTAGGTATCCTGCTGCATCTAGAATATCATGTAAATGTTAACTGGATCCCCCCCCCCTCCAGTTTACGAGTATATCTTTTAGTCCGTTAAGGATATGAATATCCAATGTTACAAACAATGCCAGCATGTAACCGAGTTATTTAAATTTCCAGAGTTGAAAAAATACAAGAGATACGAAGTGGTAATGACAGCGTATAACATCGTTGGGGAGAGTCCTGCTAGTGCCCCTGTAGAAGTCTTTGTTGGCGAAGCGGGTAAGTCAGTCGGCCGCTTAAAATCCCATGCAGCAGGGTATAATCAAAGCTAAATAGCTAGAACTGTAAGAATTGATACAAATCTGGACAGCATCGAAGCCGCTTCCTGGCACTGAAGCGAGGGCTGGTGTCCCGAGGCGTCCCGGACAGACATCTCTGCATCCTGCCTTCTAAGCCAATTGCTGCATTCAAGAGGGTGCATAGATTGTTATTTGACAGGAGTGCAGCAGGAAAAATGCAGAATGGGCTTAGTGGACACAGAATTCCACTTCCTGAGTTTTCATTTTGTATGTTAAGAAAAGCAAGGGGCTACATCTTCTGGCACCAAAGCAATACTTGAAAGCACAGAGACGACAATTGCTGAAATCTCAGAAATCAGCTGTCCTGCTTATTTCTAAGATTCCCGGTTGATTGGGGGGTATTTAGTGCCCCTCAGGATTACCCAAATGTTGTTGCTGCTTCCCAGAAGTAGTTAAACAGCATACAATTTTTTTAGCACACACATTATTTTGCACATTTGTGATTGTTTTGTAGAAGTGCAATTTTTGATGCAAATTTTGGCATTGTGTAGAATTCAACATCTGGAGAAACCCACTGTGTCAAAGGAGATTGTCATAGATATGACTAGAACTATAGGGGAACAATTGTTGGATATGACAAAGAAAGTTGTATACCTGTGCGCACAGAAACAGGCCTAGCCCGGCCCAATAGCTAGCGATAGGCCGCAAAGAGTCTAGAGTCTTAGAATAAAACATCCTTGGAGAGGGGCATAGTTACACAGTTGTAGAGTAGAAGAGCTATCTAACTCATACTAGTAATGCATATAATGTACCAAAGCCCAGGTGCAGGGAGTATCTGAGAATTGCAGGAATGCCTAACTTCATAGAGGCTGGCAACATAATTCAAGGATAGTTAAATTGGTGGAGGGCCAGACGTATGAGAAACTTGTAACCACTAATTCTACATAGACTGTGAACACAAAAAGCAGCAAGAATGAACCAGCTATTTTTACATGTTTCAAATATGGATTATCTTGTTTGGTGTATGAAATCATAAGAAACTAGCTAGCCAAGAATTTGAGTCTCTGAAGCAGCTACTGTTAAGAAAAGGTTCTGAGACCCTATAAATATGGCAAACTAAACTAATTGCAAGCTTCCTCTTTGGAGGGGCTCCTTGCGTGTGACCATATCTTACCTACCTGTTTTAATTGTGTGTGTGTGTTAATTATTTTAATTGAAGTTTATTTTTATTATATTTATATCTTGGGTCCTGACTCTGTGAGCAGAAATGCAGGCTATGAAAATTCTATAAATAAATAAACAAATAAAAATTGGTGGGTCATAGGTTGGAAAGTCATGATCTTGCTCCCAGGTACACATTTTCACCAGAGTCAATAACCCTTACCTTACTTAGGAAAGGGGCATGACTGCAGCTACTTTTTAAAAAGGGGGAGATCTCAGAAGGGACCCACGGCCGATGGTAAAGCACAGGCTTTGAGTGCAGAAGGTTCGGGGTTGGCAGTGAGTTCCCTGCCCAAAACCTTGGAGAGCAGTGCCCAGTCAGAGTAGATGGACCAGTAGTTCATCTTGGTATAAACCACAGTCATGTGTTCGTCTCATATGAATGAATGAATGAATGAATGAATGAATGAGCTCTTTTATACCAAGTCAGACCGTTTGTCTATATAGCAAAGTATTGTCTTCTACTAGCAGCAACTTTCCAGAGTATCAGATGGAAGTCTTTCACACCACCTCCTGCCTGATCCTTTTAACAGGAGATGCTGCTAGGGCTTGAACCTGGGACCTTCTGCGTAGCAAACAGATGCTCTGCCACTGAGCCATGGCCCCTCCCGCTGTCTGTAGTTGCATCATAAATCTGGGTTTCTTTGCATCAAGAATGGGCTGGAATTCGCTGCCGTGTTCAGAGGTTTGCATTTCTCATTCCCCTAGGGTCCCTTCTTTAGAACTTATCTGTGCTCCCAGCTAATATGACTCACTCTCCCTTTACATCTATATTTAACATGCAAAGGTTTCATTTTGAGTTCTAGAATTATTTTCATTACAGTTTCATTAAATTCAAGATGCCTCAGACTTTGAACGAGCTATTGGCTCTCCCTGACCTTAGCAGTTCAAACGTTGCTGTGATGCTTCCTTAACTTTGCCCTCAAAGTGCGCCAATCAACCAGGGCAGCTGAACTTTCCCACAGTGCTTTGGGTCAGTTAGATACTATCAGACCTTCACACGATGGCCTTGTCTTCCATCTGCAAAAAGTCAGTGGAATCCCCTTAACCAAATCATCTTTTTGCACCTGTTCTTTGGGTTGGTCTTCTATGAAATTAACCTTACGGCAGAGTCAAATAAAAGGAATAATAGGAGATCTGGGCTGCTGGTGCCTACAGAGTCTTGGACAATGTCCTGAAAATGTGCTGTATCTTTCTAGAGACATGCTTCACACAAAAGGGCTTGTCAGTTAGAGTTCACTCCAGGCAATTTGTTGTTTCCTCCATGGGTGGTTGCATGTGTGAATGAAACTTCCGGCACCAAATCTGAGAGGAGAGAGGAGATCATTCTTCTCCAAGTAGCCATTTGAGCCTCCTAGGGAGACCTACCTCATAATTTGAAAACGGTGAAAGCTGAAGATGCTCGTGTTCAGATTTGGCTCGGCCCTCCTTGTTCCTGAACATCACAAATTACAGAAGCATGAAAACCATTAGATTCATCCCCATGTGATTTGTCACTTCCTCTGCAGGGGGCTTCATGTGTGAATGAGACTTCAAGAATGAAAACTGATAGGGAGGATATGAGGAGGGAATATTTTCCTCTCCCCTAGTAACTGTTTGTGCCTCCCAGGGAGGCCCACCCCATAATTTGAAAATGGTGGGAGTTGAAGATGCTCCTCATGTTCCAGTCTGGCTGCAGTTCCGGCCTTCTTGTTCCTGGGCTTCAGAGATCACAGGAAAAGCTTTAGAGAAATCCTGAAGGTAGCCACGAGCTCGTTGGCGATTCCTCCTCCTTTCTTTTCGCTGTGTACAACCCTTTCAGCATGGGCAGTTAGGGCCGCAGCTTTCATTGGGAAAGAGGCATGCACTCCGAAAAGGCTCTGCAGCTAGGATTGATCTGGCGCCTCGCTTGGTCTGCTGTTGGAAGTGCCCAACTTTTTGAATGAGATGAAGCCGCTGCCCCGCTTGTTGATTCCTGGTTATAGTGTTGGAGATTGGCAGCAGCCCGGGGCATAATAATTCAATGAGCATCACAGAGCTGCCCCTCGAAAGCTTCCCATTGTTTAGGCAGGTGAAGGAAACAGCAGGACAGAGCTATCAAGGGCTATCAAGTGCCCAGGGCTATCAAGCGTCCGCATGTGGCTCGTTCTCGGTCCCCCCCCCCCCGCTGCTGTGGTTGAAATATAATGGAATAGGTCATGTTTGCAGAAGGGGTGTTTGTGTAGGTGAAGGAGGGAGGCGCCACGCTGGAAAACAACTTCTTTCTTCCCAAAAAGTGATCAATCCTCTTGTTTGAAGGAGACTGTGAGAACTGACAGGTATCATTATAGCAGACAGCGACATGGACAACCTTCATGCTTCGCAGGAGAGAACACTGCTGAGTTTTTTGTCTCTCCTCCTTTTAATTTTTCTTTTCAAATTATGATGAGCTTTCAGGAGTGATGAGGAGGGGCGTGGAAAGAGATCAACGTCTCTTTATCTTACCCTCTTTTGGAAAATCAGATCCTCCCTTTTGTGCTGGTTTCATTAGGCGGGGGGGGGAGCCAGATGTGTCTGTGGGGCGGCCACGCAAATGCTGAAATGGTAACTACTCTGCCCTTCATCGCTCCCTCCAGAACCCCCCCCCCCGCCCCCAGCCTTGGAGTTCTTTCTTCCACAGAGTTTGAAGGAAGCCCAAAGCAAATCTTGCTTCCCTGCTGCTCTCTGTTATTATTTCCCAGCGCATCCCTGATGGCACCTGTCACATCTGTCCCCAGGAAGGGGCCGGGCCTGTTTGTTTTCCATCAGCTGTTTTCTCACCTGCCTCTGCCAAGATGGTTGTGTGCTCCAGAAGGTTTTTTCCTCCTGGCACCTGTGGCAGGAAAAAGCAGCCCTGGACTCCTGGGAGTGTCCAAATATTTACAAGGCATGAAAGGAAGGCTATTAAGGGCAGAGGCTGGGCCGGGTGGGGGGGGGGGTACTCCGAGGACAGGGTCAAGCAGTCTGGTTTGGGACCAACTGTTTTTTTTCCCTGAAAAGTCAAAGAATGGAAACTTGATTGTAGCAGATTCGTCTCAGGACAAGGTAAAGGCCAGAGGCTATCAATCATCCATATGTGGACGGTTCCCCACCGCTCTGACATCTACTTCATTGTCTCCACTATCTTTCATTAGGCCAAAACATTTCTTTTTACTCCGTCTTTTAACTGGGAGGCCATGGGGTCCATATTTGTTTTTATGGTCTTGCTCTTGCCTGAGGACTGTTGTATGAATAGTAGTTTCATTCGCTGAATGTTGTCTTATGCTTTTTTTATGGTTTGATCATTCTTACGTTGTTTTTATGATTTTACTTTATTGTTGTTTCTCTCAGAGCTGTCTGGAGTGATGGCATATAAATGTTCTAAATAATAGATAAGAGCAAAATTGACATTTCAGACACCTGTTCAGTGTTGACCTGCGTTGCAGCGGAAAGTGTGCTGAATTCTGTAGCATAAAATCTCCCATTTAACGTCTGTGTATGTCCGCAAGCGCAGCGTAGAGCCTTTCGATCAGGAAAAATACGTCATTCCTATGAGAGTCTTGGTGGTGGTGAGTGCCTTCAAGTCATAGCTGACTTATGGTGACCCTGTTGAGGTTGTCATGGCAAGAGACTAACAGAGGTGGTTTGCCATTGCCTGCCTCTTAGCTTTACCTTTTTAAACTCTGCTGGAAGAAATGTAGAATGGAAATTGCAGAAATCAAGTGAGGAGGGGGGCCCCTCTGCAGGCACACCACGATTCCATCTACACTGGGCTCCAGCCGTCTCCCAATCCTTATCCCAGCTTCCCAGCTGGGCTGCAGTCCTGCACACAGGCTGCGTTAATCTCCCTGAAATCAACCAGACAGAAGCAGGATTTTACCTCTCAACCAAGAAGGCTTGTTCCCTTGGCTTGCTCAACACAAATATTCCCAGTTCTATATAATCCCAAATACTTCAATTAAAAAATCATGCCGACAAAGTGAGTTTCTACATATTAGTGAGCACAGTATGGGTGGATTCTTCACACAGAGTCAAAAGGCTTGTGCCAGACCACTACTACACTCCAGAAAAAGAAAAGATTCAAAGCCTCTGTGTACTTTTTTTTAAAAGGATATTATTTACTACTGCCTTGATAGCTCACCCTTCCACTACCTTTGTTTCCATTCAAAATAGTAAAGAGTCCAGTAGCACCTTTAAGATTAACCAACTTTATTGTAGCATAAGCTTTCAAGAACCACAGCTCTCTTCGTCAGACGGTTCTCAAAAGCTTATGCTACAATAAAGTTGCATCTGATGAAGAGAGCTGTGGCTCTCGAAAGCTTATGCTACAATAAAGTTGCACCTGATGAAGAGAGCTGTGGCTCTCGAAAGCTTATGCTACAATAAAGTTGGTTAGTCTTAAAGGTGCTACTGGACTCTTTATTATTTTGCTACTACAGACTAACACAGCTAATTCCTCTGGATCTGTTTCCATTCAGTTTGAGAATTGGATTATAGACAGTATGTTCAACCTTGTCGTTTTTGTTAGTGCTTTGTATATAGTTTTCTTTTTGTTTTGATTGCCATGGACAGTGTGATCTGAGGATAGCTGGATAAATTGGGGGAGGCGCCTGGATTATAAAGATATCAACTCTGAAGCCTTTTTTATTGCTACCTTCCTCGTTTGCCATGGCATAATTTTTTCAGTCCATATTCTGTTTGAATGACAGAGGTTTAATAGGAGGGAGGGAGTTTCTCAACCCCATCGTCTGTTGCCGAGGAAGTCTGCTCTGTCCCACAGAAAAGATAATCTGACAACAATGTACTGAGAAATAATGTCCAAGTTCTGTTTCTCCGCTGCCCTTAATTTTCCATTTGTAAAACAGGGGAAAGCACCAGAGATAATTTACTCTGGTTTCCTACGACAAGCTGAAGCAGCTGACTGAGCGTCTCATTAACAGCTCATTAAGTTGTTAATATTACTCATAAGCAGCTCACGGGAAGGCTTCGTGTGTTTCAGAGGGCAGCGACAGCAGCTTCTTGTTTTAAGCTTGAAGAATGAAACACCTTGACTTTTTGTGTTGGCAAAAAGGGACCTAAAAGGAAGGGCCACTAGGGGAGGGGTTGCACCATCTTTCACCCTTTCAATGTCAAGCTGAGAGAGAAAAGGGAAAGAGACAACCAGGACCTCCATTTGAAGCTCCCTGCTGCCTTTACAACCAGCCTTTGCCCTGCCCTCTACCTTAAAGAGGACTCGAGCTCCCATGGGCCTTAACTTCCCTTCTCTTCCTGTTGCCCCAGAAGCTCTGGGTCTAGTGGCCAGTTGCCCACGGCCCAGTGCAATGCCATCTGTTTGCAGTCTGATCAAAACATTACACAGGGCTTTCTGTTTTTCATGTGACTTATTTCCTTGTAAAGGTTATTTCGAACATTCGTTATGTTCAGGTGCTAGATGGCCACCTAAGACTGAAGAACAATATTTTAAAAATCTTAGCAAAACTGGTAACAATCCAGAAATCTGCAGAAGTTATAATTTTGAAATTATTAATATTCAGTTGACCTCTAATGAAGACTTTGGTATTGAAATTTGGCTGGGCTGCTATTTTGAAGTGTGTATGTTTCGTGATTGTTTTAAGGTCTTTTGGATTATTTTTTGTTTTACTTTAGATTAGATTTTTATCTGTATGTTAGGTAAAAGGTAGTCCCCTGTGCAAGCACCAAGTCATTGCTGACCCATGGGGGACGTTGTATCACGATGTTTTCTTGGCAGACTTTTTACGGGGTGGTTTGCCATTGCCTTCTCCAGTCATCTACACTTTACCCCCAGGAAACTGGGTACTCATTTTACCGAACTCGGAAGGATGGAAGGCTGAGTCAACCTTGAGCCGGTTATCTGAGTCCAGCTTCCGCCAGGATCGAACTCAGGTCATGAGCAGAGCTTGGGCTGTAGTACTGCCACTTACCACTCTGCATCACGGGGCTCTTGTTTTAAACTCTGTATGTTAAGCTGTATTTATTTTGTTAATGTTGTTTATCGTGTATCAGTTTTAATGCAGCTGGATTTTTTGTGTCCTTGTTTATTAGACATTGTAAAGATTTTCTCTTTCTCTTTTTTGCTCTCTGTCACTTGAGGCAAAACCATGGCGTCAGACCCATTTGCAGCAATCTGATGGAAAACTCACAGTTCCTGGGCTCGTTCTCTTTGCCACCCTGCGTATGACCAAGGTGGAACTTAGGGTGGGGCTATGCAGAAAATGTACCAAGCTGCAGTGCCCATTGAATGCTCCAGGACAAATGAGTTTGCAATCTGGTACACAAGTGAGAAGTAAGCTGCCCCCCCCTTTGACAGCCGCCCCCCCCCCCCCCGCATTGAGGCAGGTCTTGCTTGAGATCTGCTTTCCCTTTCAATGGAATTTCATTGGTCTAACCTGGAGCCTTGGATTGATCAATTAGATGGTCAGAAATGATGAGGTGGCTTTTGTTGGAGAGGGGGAAAGGGAGAAAGGAGAAAACTAGCCACTGGAAAATAAATGTATTGCCATATTTTAACAGAATATGGAGTATGCTAATTTCAGATTGATTTCAGGGGAAGAACCTTTTTGGGACCTCAGGATTGTAGCAGTTTGAGCTCCCCCTAGTGGCAAACAGGGATGAACATCTATTCAAGGAAATTAGCTGCAATCACGAGCAGCATGAATTCTTTTCTGTGGGGGGAACCAATTAGATTTGTAAATGACAGTAATTTAATGAGGAGGAATAGTATTATTAGGAGTGTGGTTGCTTTTTGACCTTCTTTCTGAGACT
This sequence comes from Eublepharis macularius, assembly GCF_028583425.1. Taxonomy (NCBI): domain Eukaryota; kingdom Metazoa; phylum Chordata; class Lepidosauria; order Squamata; family Eublepharidae; genus Eublepharis; species Eublepharis macularius. The sequence goes on from NC_072801.1 coordinate 12,864,898, forward strand.
GAAGATGCATTTTCTGCCAAAGCAACAGGCATCTCACAGATCTTGACGGGAAGCTGAGCGCAACTGGAAACACCACCTTGGTGGGTGGCCACGTATTGATGTACAGCTGGAAGGAAGTCATTAGTGGAGAATCTAGGAGATGAATACAGGAGAGCTGTGGGGGACACTTTTCATCTGTGGGAGGTGGTCTGCTGTCCAGTTCTCTGTCCAAGCCACCCAAGTGGCTGCTTGAAGCAACACAGCGGGAAGGTTGCGGGTGCCCCCTTGGGACTCAGGTGGCTCTCAAGCACCCCATCGCTGCCACGGCCGGCCAGGTTGAAGCCAGGCTTGACTCAAAACCAGTGGTACTTCCTCTTAACAAAAAAAAATGAATTGGGCTTACATTGTTTATTGAAATTGCACCAGTTGTTAATTTTGCCCCCTTTATTATTAGAGAAACATCCACCCTGCCATCCACTCAGACCGAAGGCACCTTGGGGAATGACTAACAATGTAGCCCAATATTATAAACTAGCAAACTCATCCCCTGCCAATGATTCAAAAGTAGTCCTAGAGTTAGAAGGGGCTTTGCAGGCCATCTAGCCCCCCCTCCACCTCCCACTCTGTGTTTGAGCATCCCTGACAGATGGCTGTCTAGTTTCGGCCCCAAGAAATCCAGCTAGGCGAGTCCCTTGGCTCTCTCATAATTATTCTGTTGCCGAGCTACTGTCGCCATTAGGGAAGCCTCTTCTGATGGTCAACTAGAATCTGTCTAAAAATAACAACAGTCTCTATCAAAAGATAAATCCCATCTCAGAGCTGCATATTGAAAATGCTAAAAGGCGGAAGAGGGGCAAAATAAAACAGCAAGTGGGGCAGCAGTCGAGCAAAATCAATATCAACCCGATTATAGCAACTTGATCAAACTGCAGAGCATCCGAAGGGAGGGGGAAACGAGAACTATTAATTATTAAACTACAGAACAAGCTAGTCAGTTAATAACAAACCAGTGAACAAGAAATCCTCCTTACTCTGAAAGCCAAAAGTGTTGAAACTAAAAATGGAGTCATAAAGGGCTTAGCCTCAGGCGCTCAGATCTTCAAATACAGATTTAATAATTGAAATAAAATCAGTTCTCTTGTTATCAGTTTACTTGGTCACTGTATGCCCCTTGTTGTTTTCCACTACCACTCTCTCCTCCTCCTCCTGTAGTGGTTAAAATGTGGGACTAGGAACTGGGAGAGCCACTTTCTAATTCTCATCCTGCCATGAAAGCTCACAGGGTGACCTTGGGCCAGTCACGCACTCTCAGCCTAATCTTGCTAAGGATAAAATGGAGGAAGGGAGGCATTAAAAGCCGCTTTGGGTCCCCATCCTGGAGAAAAGCAGGGCATAAAAATATAAACAAACTATGTCAATATCATTAATTACTTTCCCATCATAATCAGTGCTCTTTCTCATTCGTATTCCTTAACAACTGTTATTTTGGATCCTTCTGTTTTAGACGAGATATTTAACAGTGCAATCCTATGCAGAGTTACTCCAGCCTAAACCCATTGAAATTAATGGGCTTAGATCGAAGTAACTCTTCATAGGTTGGCACTGTAAGTTATCCTGTTTATTTTTCTACAACTTTAATCTTTGCCCTTCTCTATTGCATGAAATCCCATAATTCAATTTATCCTTATTTCTAACTATCTTGGCTCCCCTGGGCTGGCGATCAAGAGTTCTCATAAAGCCACTTGCAAATTACCTGGAGGTTTCCTTGTTGTAGGTAGGTCACAGTGGTGTGATCTGGCTGGCCTGCTTAACAGCTGCCTGATTAATAGCCTTTGATACCAATATCCATTCCCTGAAGAGGAGGGCAACAATGTTAAACTGCTCAGGTGAAAATCAGTCAGTTAACTAATTGATTCTAACTGTTCAGGCTTCATATGTGTTACTTCTAAACCTGTGTGCTTAAAAGGGACCCTTCCGTCTAACAAGGGCTGTTGTTATTCTTTTAAGTACATTGTTTAAGAACCTCCGTCCAAGGTTGATTAACTCCACCATTCCAGCTCAGTTCGGACTTCACACAAAACCATGATTTAATTGTGCTTACCGTGTAATGGTCTGAATGCAGGCCTCTCCATGGACAGTGGGTTGGATCCAGACTAAAGTTTCCATTCATGCAAGGCATGCTGTCAATGGAACAGGATATTCCAGGAAATTAAGTCTGGATCCAAACCTAACTTTATTTAGGGTCCTTCCTGCTTGGGATATGGTCTGAATTGTAGGCACCTTGACTTGTTCCCCAGACTACAAGGACTGAAACCAGCAGCATTTGTTGAGGCAAACCAGGGTTGGGCTGATCGCCTGTGGGCTGAATCCTGGTTTTACCACCTAACTGTAGTTAAAATGAACCCTGGTTCTGTGTGATGTCTGAAGTGACCCTCTGCCAAGGGCAGCCGTAGTCTCCTAAAGATCCAGGAAAAGTGATGACCGTCCCTCTGCTGACTGCCTCTAAATTGTGTGCACAGTAATTCTGAACGTGGCTAGACCACTATGAGTTTATCTAGCCCCTTCCGCCCCCCACCTGTTTTTTCAAAGCCACTTCTAAACAAGTGGCCATCGCTGTTGTAGTACCAAATTTCTCTGGAGACCCTGCTGTCTCTTTTCTAACAGTTCCGCTGAAATGAACTGGGGAGAAAATCCCCTAGCTTTTGTTTTATCATCAACACAAAAAAAGAAACCTTTAAGTACTCCTTTACAGTATCTGGATGAAAAGAAAACCTGAGAGGATTTCAGCTCTTTGAGAAACTGGAACAGACTGCGATGGGAGAGACTGTAAAGGATGTGCTTGCACAAGAGAGACGCCCGATTGGGAGACAATTGCCAAATCGATGAAACGCGCGTTGAATATCAGCTGCCAATTCATTTGACTTTCTTTGAATCAGTCCAAAGAATCAAGTTCCAAAGCCACAAAAGAGACCTCCTTACATTATTTTGCTCATTGCAGCAAGGAAGGAGTCCTTCATACAAACCTTCCCAAATTAGTATTGATTTGGAACAATTAGAAACCGCTTGTTTTTTTGAAGTCCAGTGCAGGGGGGAAATCAGGAGGTCCCAGTAATCTGTACTGGAACTCGTGGTTTATTGAGTTTCCCGCTTTGGCAGCCTGCTAAAGGAGCTCTTACACTGTGCAAGTTCGTGGAGGAAGGGGGAGATTAAAATAAATGCATACAATACTAAGAGCCTCATAATTCCTAGAAGAATCTTGTAACTCTATTCCGGTCCCCCATCATCTTCACTGGACAGCAAGAGGACACCATTGTCAAAGCCTTTTGACTAGATGCATGGTTCCCCGGAACAGCTTGAAACTAACTCTCTTAGATGATAAAGTAATGAGAAGCAGTTTTGTGTTGCAAATGTTATTCATCCTAGGGGAGCCAGACTCAGAACGGTATCAGAGGCTATCCGCCCAGATCTCGTATATTTTTATCCCGCTCTTTCTCCTAGGGCCTCACACTGAGTTCAAGATGGTACACATGGATGTCCCATCTTTTGTTTTATCTTTGCAAGAACCTGTAAGGTTGGTTAGGCAGAGGGTGTGTGTGGATGTGACTGGCTCTCCTAGATCACTCCAGAAAGCTGCATGCTTGGGTGGTGATTGTAATCTGAGATGCCTTACTTCTAGACTGACACTCTAACCACGACACCACGCTAGTATGATGATACAGCTATCAATCTACAACCTACATCTCCCTCTTCTCTCTTTGTTATATGCTATGGAGCCACAGGCCCACTATTCATATTATACTATCCACTCAGTCCACTGTTAACTGGAAGTCTCCTGCCATCTTGAGTTAATGCCTTGGACTCAAAAACTAGGCTCTCCCCTACTGGCCGCCTGCAAGATCCTTCCCTCTTATCCCAGGCTATGGCTAGAGCTCCTGTGATATCATGCAGTCTTCATGAACTTTATGGGTTCTGAGCAGGGCTTTTTTTCAGGGGGAACAGGGGGGAACGGAGTTCCGGAACCTCTTGAAAATGGTCACATGGCTGGTGGCCCCGCCCCCTGATCTCCAGACAGAGGGGAGTTGAGATTGCTCTCCACGCTGCTGAGTGCCGCTGAGAGGCGCGGAGGGCAATTTCAACTCCCCTCTGTCTGGAGATCAGGGGGCGGGGCCACCAGCCATGTGACCATTTTCTCCGAGGGCAACCCACTGAGGTCCACCACCTCTTTTCCCAGAAAAAAGCCCTGGTTCTGAGCATGGAATATTGGCAAAAACTGGTGCTTCTTTGACGGAAATGAGGGAATAGATTGAGAGAGAGATGACCTTGTGATCAGAAAGCTTCTGTGCTGTTGGTGGGAAAGAAGAGCAAGCACAGAGCTGATGGACAAGCAGGGAGGCTGACTCAGGAGATTATGAAGTGGATCTTGTATGTAGGTCAGAGGCAGCTGTGTAGAGGGGGGGTCAGAGGTGACAGCTTTTTGTTTCTGTCAGTTTCATGAACAGCTCCTGATGTCTTTGTTTCTTATTTCAGCATAATTATAAGCCAAGAAAGACATCGCACAAATGACATTGTAATTCACCTAGGTTTTGTCTGTCTCCATACCCTAGCTAGCTCTTTTATGAAAGACCACTCTTGCTTAGGACATTTTTTGTTGTTGCGTTCATATGATTTTTTTTCGTTGGTTGGTTGACTGTTAATTGCATTCTACATCTGTTGTTCAGCTATTCTTCTGGATGTTTTGTATTACAGCATTTGCAAAAAAGGGGGGGAAACCTTTCTGATCTACTCACTCTAATTGCACAGGAGCTCCAGTGTGCTCTTGGAAGAATTCCATGTGAGCAGAGATTGCCATGTAACCTGCAAAATTGATGATGCCCTCTACACTGGGCATAAAAAGCACAGGGCAGCCCCACTTCATGCAGGGTTTGTGTGTGTGCAGTGAATGTCTGTGAAGCTCTGAATTTCAGCCACGTGCTGATTTTGTGTGCGGCTGCATAGACAGTCACACACATAGCTCGTTCCCTCCACCCAGCCACGGTGGTCAGAATTGTCCCTTGACTCCAATTCCTGCTATGTCTGGGGCTGTCTGTAGGCCAGCCCTCATTTCCTTCCCACTGTTGTGCTCTCTGCTCTCGGGCACCTCTACAAACCCGTGCTTACCATTGTTTTAAGAAAAAGTAGGATTGATTGCACAGGCATATGCAATTTACTCTTTCCCTGAGTGATCCTTCAGGACTGTGGCTGTAAGGTAAAAACAACATAAAATGACTGCCACATAGAAAAGGCTGTGCAGGAAAGGAACACATACTTTCAGGCAACAAGTAAAAATAGTGTTTGCCAGTGCTGCAGTATTCTCTCTGGCCTGCCAAGAACGAAGCGTGGGTCCTTGGGGTTCTTCGGTGCACATGTCACTCTTGATAATGTCACCAAGATCTGAAGCCACGGGGCAGATGCCACTGCTGCCCTTGTTTGGATAAGAATGATCAGAAGCACAACAACCAGGGTCATGAAAAATCAAACAATCAATGATAGTATAAATTATTATATTATAGCAAAAGTGCAAACGTGCAAATACATATCCAACACAATTTAAAGTGCATATAATATACAGGAAGAAGGTAGTCTATCGGATGAACAATAAATATATTCCTATATAAGATTAATATTCTGGTGGTGGGAGAGTGCAAACGGATGGAAACGTTCCGCCTATGCGTGGAAACTGTCCATATGTCCAAAGACATATACTTCCATCTTTGGACATATGGACAGTTTCCACGCATAGGTGGAACGTTTCCATCCGTTTGCACTCTCCCACTACCAGAATATTAATCTTATATAGGAATATATTTATTGTTCATCCGATAGACTACCTTTTTTCTGTATATATATGCACTTTAAATTGTGTTGGATATGTATTTGTACATTTGCACTTTTGCACTTTTGATATAATATAATAATTTATACTATCATTGATTGTTTGATTTTTCATGACCCTGGTTGTTGTGCTTCTGAGTTGTTCATGTAGCCAGGGGGTTCCTTTTGTTGTTTTGGATAAGAATGATGGCAAAGGATTATGGATAACATCCAGCCCTGAATTTGGCCTGTTCCATCAAACAGCAGAGCCTTTACTTTCACCTCTCCCACACATATCTGATAAAAGGAGCTTGGCTCTCGAAAGCCAAGATCTTGTTGGTTTTGAAGGTGCTACAGGATCTTGCTCTTGCTCTTCTATTGCAGATCACCATGGCTTCCCATCTGAAACTACCCTCATGTAAAATAGTAAAAGAGTCCAGTAGCACCTTTAAGACTAACCAACTTTATTGTAGCATAAGCTTTCGAGAACCACAGCTCTCTTCATCACATGCATCTGTCAAAGAGAGCTGTGGTTCTCAAAAGTTTATGCTACAATAAAGTTGGTTAGTCTTAAAGGTACTACTGAATTTTTTTACTATTTTACAACTCTAGACTAACATGGCTAACTCCTTTGGATCTACCCTCATTTAGACGTGCTTGTACTTACGAAGATTCATTGCCCTCCAGTCCCCTAGCATTTTGATGCTAGAGGTTTCTTAAGAGAGGATTTATTTTAAAAGAGCATTTCCAGGTTAACACGGAGTAAACTGCTGGTTTCGCAGCACCAGGTCCAAACGTGCGCATCCCACCTTCCCAGTAAATTCACAGGAACTTTGGCTTTCTACTGCTGCTTTGTAATCTTCCCTAAGCAGCTTGTACGGGCCAGGCTGCCCTGTTTTTATTGTGCCCAACGTTCTCATTTGTCAGTGGTTGTCAGGTGAGCTATACAGCGTGTAAAGAAGGGGCATGAAAGGGTTGAGGATGATGGGGGGAGAAGGAAGCGAGTTATCAAAAACAATAGCTTTGAGGTCACACATGCCCATTGACTGCTGGTGTAGAAGTCCTAACTGACCTGTAAGGGAGCAGAAAGGGTCATGTCCCTGCCCAGCAAATCCAGCATGGACCTAGATTAGAAATACTCCAATCTAGCCTTTGATTCTGGGTGCAGATATTCATGGGTAAGAGGCATCCACTCAGCCTGATTGAGCCAGCAACCCAACCTAGGGAAGGGCAGTTTGGGGGATATGGACAGCCGTATGCCTTTTTCCCCTGGAGATGCCAGGCCTTCTTCATCCAAAGCAGGTGCTCTTCCACTGAATCACAGACCTGAGCCCCAAAGCAAATAGCACAGCCCCTCCAGGAATGCAGCCTCCAAGCTTGCCCTCGCCAAGCCTTACTAGCTGGAGCTGCCAGAGGATCCACCGAGAGCTTGCAGGAGACGCAAGGGTGCCCAACTCCACATGGAAGCTCAGGCCCCTTAAGCAGCTCTTGCCCTAGGAGGCTGAGGCCTGGCGGGGTCTTTCTGAGCTCCAGCCTGGTTCTAGCAGCTGGGGAGCAAGTTGTCAGCCTTGGAGCTCTCCAGGGTGCTTCAGCTTGCCTCCAACCAAGGTTGACGCCTTGCTCTGCAAACGATCAAGCTGGACTAGGCCGTGCAAGTACTCAGCCAAGGGCTGGGCAGGAGCAGCAAAAAAGGAAGTTGGGGGCAGGGGGGGGGAGAAGAAAGCCAGAACGTTTTTTAAACATTGAAATCTGGAGTTTAAAAGTAGGCCTTCTTTTTGGAAAAGTTAAAATCTCCTGAACTATAAGCCTCCATTTGGCACATGTATTCCCTTCTCCCCGCATAAAAGTAGGCAATATTTTCAAACAGAGAATTGGAATATATCCTGAATATTGAGGTGTTTTCAAAACATCACTCTCCCAATCCTGTGTTTACTCAGAAGTAAATCCCATTATAGGACTTCCAAGGCTGCAGACAGAAAAGCGCATAATGCTTGATTTGCATAAGACTTTTTATGTAGTAGGGAAGTTTTGAAGTCTTTTGGCAAAGCAGAGCCATGCGGGGGAGAATAAATGGCTTCAAGTTTGCTGGAACCCAAAGGGGGCAGATCAAAAATTCAGAAATGGGTGATGCTGTGTCAATTTCTGTGGATTTTCAGCACAGCCTGCCTGAAAGATGGTGGTGCGTCTGTGTCACTCCGAGGACATTGTCTTAGGCGATAAACCTGGGACTTCCCGTATGCAAAGCACTGAGGAGCTCTATATTTTCTGCTTCTCGTAAGCACAGTAAGAAAGGGGAGAGAAGACTACCACTAGCGGTTTGGGTTGTGGATATGTTGGGGGGGGGGGCTGTAACAAAGACTAGAAACGACAGCATGGATCCTACCACCCCGTCCAGCAAAGTCTGAATCATATTCAGACGTGGAAGCTCCGATTCAGATGTGGAGGTTCTCAGATCCGAACATTGTCTTAGTGTGGCTTCAGACCCATCACCTGAAGGAGAAGCCCGTGGAGATCCTGAGCCCGTCGCTCCAAACGTAGATTATAAGCAGAGCAGATACTACATACGGCTGCTTCACTGAATATTGATGTCTCCTCATCTGAACAGAAGTCTAAGGATAGTTTCTCACAACGTATTTATTCTGATACTCTTGCTTCAGTTGTGTTCCCTGTGGTTGATGGGTTTGTAGAGTTGATGGAAGGTTTGTGTCTGAAGCCTGCCTCCACTCCTGCTACTACAAAAAAAGTGGAAACTTTATATAAGGTTAAAACAGGACAAGTGCCCCCTTTTCTCTCTCACCTACCTGCTTCATCCGTAATCGCAGAGGAGATGCAGGGCAGATAGAAGCAAGGAAGCTTATCTACACCTGCAGACAGAGAGGGGGGGAAGCTGGATGCTGTGGGAGGCAAGATGTATTCAACAGCTGCTTTTAGCATTAAAATTGCAAATTATCTGGCAATTATGAGTGGCTGCCAGATCTTTCTTTGGCAAAAGATGTCACCTTATTTGGACCTTCTCTTTTGTCCTCAGGGAGAAAAGAGAGTTAGCAAAAGTCATACTATATGAGGCCATAGTGTTGTCCAAACAGCAGATCAGTAGTAGTCGATATGTGTTGGATGTGTCCACTTAGGAGTTTACTTCATCAGTGGTGTTACGCCATCATGCATGGTTGCAATCCACCGCTCTTCCATTGGAAATGCACAGTAGGATTGAGGATATACCCTTTAAGGGTACTTGGTTGTTTTCAGAGAAGACAGATGAGTATCTGTCTAAGAGTCAAGCTACAAGTGACATCTTACACAGGTTGGACACTTGTCAGCTTCCCTCAAGTTTTGATGGGAAATGTAGGCGTCCTGGTTTTACAGCTTGGCTCTCCATTACAGCTGCAAGACCAGGATGCCTACATTTCCCATCAAAACTTGAGGGAAGCTGACAAGTGTCCAACCTGTGTCAGGCGTCACTTGTAGCTTGGCTCTAAGAAGAAGAAAGACCACCAAACAGCAAGGTCTTACGGCCTGCTGCCTCCAGCTATGCAGTCCTCTTCATACTGCCAATCCTCTTGGAGTGAATATCAGCAACCTCCCCACCAATCCTATAAATAGCATCCGTATCAATTGCAATATCCTGCATCTCGCTTCCACTATTCTCAGCACCAGCCAAGGCAGAAATCTGCTGCTTATCCTAAGTCCGTCCATCAGCATCAACCCACTAGGATGTCGCTCAGAGACAGAAGGGTCCATTTTGACTACAACCTTCTGGGTTCTCTATGTTTCATGATAGGATATTACAGTTTACTGCTTGTGGGCAGGTTATTACTACAGATGTGTGAGTTCTTTCAATCATTAAACATGGCTACAGGTTGGAATTTCATTCTTTGCCTCCTACATGTTTACTGACACAAGCACTTCAAAACACTCTTCCGCAGTTGCAGGATGAGATACAGTCTTTATTAACTAAAGGTACTCTTTGGTTAGTCCCCTTAGTGGAAAACCCTTATGAGTTCTTTTCTTGTATTTTCCTTGTAGACAAAAAAGAGGGTGGTAAGAGATGTATCTTGGATTTACGTGATCTTAATATATATATTAAAGTGTCCAAATTCATGATGATTACTTTACCCTGGGTGTTAGCTATGATACCTGAGGGTTCATGGTTTGCACTCCTTGGCCGTTTCCACATGGCTTACTTTCCCTCAGAACGTCGCACAAAAAATGCAGAAGATCGCATTTCTTTGCGCGAGATTTGCACACATGAGATTTGTGCGATGTCGTGCAAATCTCGCACGAGAAAACGTGATCTTCCGCATTTTTTGCGCGATGTTCCAGGTCGTTCCAAGGGAAGGTAAGCTGTGTGGAAACGGCGCTTGTTCTCCAGGATGCTTAATTCCATTTCTTTATGCATCCTGGTCACAGGAGATATCTAAGGTTCATTTATGGTGGGGCTGTTTTTCAGCCTTGCCTTTCGGTTGGCTACAGCACCACACGTTTTTACTAAATGTATGGCTGTAGTGATTGCTTACCTTAGGCAATTAAGATGTTCCGTATATCCTTATCTGGATGACTGGCTCATTCCTGTTTCATCTCCAGACATCCTAAGTAGGCATATCACCCTTACTCTTGCCACATGTAATGATTTAGGACTTACGGTCAATGCTACAAAATCTAAACTGGCTCCTGCCCATACTGCACAGTTCATTGGAAATGTGTTGGATTCTACTCTTAATAGAGCATTTGTGCCAATAGATAGACTCCAGAGACTTCAGGCCTTTGACCAGTACGTCTCTGTTAATAGATTCCGATTGGCACTTCCTATTCACTTTATGGCTTCCACAGCAGCTGTGGTTCCTTTTGCCGATCTCAGAATGAGGACACTACAGTTGTGGTTTTTGAGACGGTTTGACCCTGTCTCTCACAGTCCTGATACTAAATGTTCTGTTCCCAAGACTGTGTTGCAGTCCTGTACATGGTGGTTAGATTCCGCCAACCGTGCAAGAGGGGTCAATTTTGGTATTCTGCACTATGATCTTACCTTCACCACCAATGCTTCTCTAGAGGGATGGGGAACTCACTGTAATGATGTTGCTGCAAATGTCTATGGTCTTTTCAGAAGACCTCATCATCAGGTGCTCAGGGTCACTTGTCATATTCAATACCCCTGCAGCTGAAGCCGGGGGTGGGAAACTGAGAACAGGAGGTGTTTGTTCCTGTGTTAATCTCTCCCGACTCTGGGAGCCTGCCCGGCCTCGAGAAGTCCACGAATCATACAGCCTGTTTTCCTGCTTGCAGAGTTAGAGAACTGTTAGGAGAAAGGGGGGACATTAGGAGCAGCCTTGGAGAACCGAAATCTGTTCAGTGCTTGCCTGTAGCCACCAGTCCTAGCAAGGATGGCGTAAGTGTATGAAATTGGCATCTTATCAATAAAAGGACTTTTACTGCTGGAGCGAAGCCTCTTGAGAGTTGTCTGGTATCGGTACAATTAACACACATCAATATTTTATAGTTACATGCAATATGTGATGCCCTTAACTCCTTATCAGATACATTATCCCCCAAACATCCATATTTGGGAACGGGCCATTGTTCACGGTACCTCTTTACATACCCTGCAAATTGCTGGATCCAACAATTTAAAGGCCAACAGGCTGGGCAGCCTGAATGGTCCATTACAGACAAGTATATCCATTAGATCTTCATCCAGTGAGATTTCCCAAGCATGTACCTTTTCGCAACTCAATACAACACCTGTTCTGTTTAAGAAGGGGAGCAGATGAGGATTCAGTGGGGGATGCCTTTCCAATACCTTGGATGGGATGCCTCTTCTATGCATATCCCCTCTAGCACTACTTAACTTAACAAGATTGTCTGAAAGTTACAAGCAGGAAAAAAAACTCATTGCATCCTCATAGCCCCATTCTGGCCTCGATGGCCGTGGTTTCACACTCTAAAACAAATGGTCAGGGGCAACTAAACTATAACTCCAGATCTTCTTTGATTTGGTCAAATGGTGCATGACGGTCTGAGCGGGCTGCACCTTACAGCAGAGTTGCTTCCGCACTAGGGCTACAGTTATCCGGGGAAGTCACACACATCCTCCAGAATGCTCAGCGGCCCTCTATTAAACAATCCTATGCGTTAAAGCAGGGTAGCTTTGGGCATTGGGCACACGCAAATGGCGTTTCCCCAGGCACTTGCTCCTTAGCTAATATATTTGATAATTGGATGTGTTTATAAATTTCAGGGTTGGTCTCTTCCTCCGTTAAGGTTCATTTGGCTGCTATTTCGGCTTTTTACACTGAGATAGATGGGGAAACAGTTTTTTTTCACTACTTGTCCAAGTTGTTTTTGCGGAGATTGTAAAACTTGTATCCACGTAGAGTTCCTTATTGTGCCCCTATGGTCCTCCTCTGTGGTCTTAGTACGGCTAACGTTAAAAACATTTGGGTCCGCGGCGTCTTGTTCTCTAGCATTGTTGCCTGCTAAAATTACCTTCCTGCTAACTGTTACATCATCTAGGAGGGTGACAGATCTAAGGTCCTTAAGTATTAGAAAGTCCTTCTCTGAAACTTTACTCTGAGAAGGTAGTGATGATGAGTATAAGTGTTCAGTTCCTGCCAAAGGTTGTATCGAGGTTTCATGTTTCCCAAGACATTGTCTTACTAGTGTTTTTTCTTAACCCATCTTCACCCCAAGAACAAACTCTATACATGCTGGATGTTAGAAGAGCTGTCTTGTTTTATTTGGGCAGAACAGAGTCTTTTAGAAAAGATGTTGCATTCTTTCTTTGTTACTCTGAGCCGAAAAAGGGCAGACCTGCCTCTTCTCAGACCATTTTTCGAAGGGTTGTCACTGCCATTAAAACTGCTTCTGCTTCTACTGATCTCACTTTTCCATTTGATGTCTGTGCTCACTCCACAAGGGCTCAAGCTGCTTCCGTTGTGTTCCTACGAGGTGTCCTATTGTCAGACATTTGTTGTGCAGCAACTTGGCCTTCAGCCGACGCCTTCATCAAACATTATGCAGTTGATAATGCTACAAAAGAAGATGCAGTTAGGCAAGCTGTACTACAATCTCTCTTTGCACGAGAGCATCACCCCACCACCGTGGTGAGTAGCTTGTGAGTCTCCCAATGTGGGACTGCACTGAAGACTGCAGATGAAAACAGGGTTGCACTTACCTGCCATTGTTGTTCATCTAGGTCTTCTGTGCAGGTACATATTCCCTCCCTCCTGCCCCACTGTGAGCTCTCTTTACTGGGGGTTTGCAGCACCACAGGAGAACTGAGGGAAAGGGGGCGACTCCTCTAGATTCTGTGACCGTTTTGGCTGGAAACCAAACCGGCCTGTGATCAAAAGGGGGAGGGGTCATCCGCTCAGAAGCCTTAAAGCTACAGAATCCTGTTCCGAATGGCCAGCCTGCACAAGCACAGCCCCAGTGTGCGCCTGCACAGAAGACCCAGATGAACAACAGGTACAGGTAAGTGCAAGCCTGTTTTCTAGTGCATGCCATTCTATTCTTTACTTTACAGCTTCCTTTACATGCAAAATCCCCAAGAACCTGAATAAACATACACTTCTCCTGGGTTTCATCAGCAATCCTATGCATAAAGATAGAGCAAACTATCCGCATTTGCAAGCCAAACAGTGTGTGATAATTCCATGGCACAAAAGGCAGCTTTAATAGGCAAGAAAATCAGGATGCAGAAAATAATGCACCAACTTCCAGCCTTTACCTTGTGTTACAATCCCCCCACCCCCACCCCGATTTCTCCCAGTGGGCCTGGTACCAGGGCAGCTCCGTCTGTGGGCTTGCTCAGTGTCAACAGGCCTGTTGTGTTTTAATCATTGTGTTGTCTAGATCTGCTCTGAGCGAGAGTGGCTGACACACACCGATGAAAATGCCAACCTCCATCGCTGAGAAGAGGCACAAAAGCATAGCCCTCTCCCTCTTTCTCTCACCCAGCAAAGAGAATTTGGAGGGTTAGTAAATGTGTTAGCGTGGGCATGCAGCATAATCCTGATGTTTAAAACTGTGTTATGTACCTTCTGCCAGACTGCTTGGACTGCCAGGCCAAAGGAATGGATGGCTTTTCCTTTGTGATGTGGGGTGGAGAAGGGGCAGCTGTATAGCTAGGCCTGAAACACACACCGCACTTCAGAAAGCGAATTAAGAGCATTATGCAGAAGTCCCCAGCCATGTTGAAGCCTATGGGTGCTTCAGGAGCTTTTAGTAGAAATAGTTATACATTTCATTTGGTAGCAAAGTTACCCACTCAGAAGCATTTTTCCCAGTGTGCAGTCATTGATCTTCAGTCAATTAAACTGCACAAAGGATAGAACTTACTGTTTATTGAGGTAAATTCCATTCGTGACAGTATCTTGGAAGAGAAAGAAAGAGTCCTAGTCTATAGAATTACTTTCCCTATTAGCATGGCTGAATAATTCAACATTGCGGCTGTCTGTGCAGGTGAGGCCTTTGTGGCTGGAGCTCTGAAAAATATATCCTTTCCCTATTTACAGTCATGAGGCAAGAAAGAAAAGAATCTCCTAAGAGAAACCAGAGACAGAGGAGTTGTCAAGGAGGCATTCCCTCTTGAGACAAAAAGAAGCAGCTTACCTAGCAAGCGAGTAACACATCCACACCCAGAGACATGCAATGCCCCCTCCAATGTCCAAGGCATGCTAAACAGCTTATTCTGTCACAGCATTGGCACATTGCTCTCTGTGTGTTCATTGTTCCTTGTTTCCCAAGTTACAGTTCTTGGGGGAGGAGGGTGGAAATTGGAAGATGTCATCAAAGAAACTTTCTAATATATTCTGTTGATGAAATCCAGGCTGTTAACTTTGCCCAACTCCCTATCCCAGTGACTTGATACTCCTGCCTCTCTCTCTTTCCATTTCATCAAGGACTTCTCTTTCCTTGAAATATCCAGAGAATTTTGTCTTGTAGGGCTGTTCTCCCATCTCTGGTCTTCCTCCCGTTGTTCACATGAGCAGGTTGTGAAGTTTTGATTTCTTGTGATTCATTGATTTGGCTACCAGTACGTAGGTCTTTGGGCGCTGAGCTGGATAGCGCAGGTGATCCTGCTCTTGCCACATCTCAGAAGCTAAGCAGGGTCAGCCTTGGTTAGTAATTGGATGGGAGACCTCCAACGAAAACCAGCATTGCAGAGGCAGACAATGGCAAGCCACCTCTGTTAGTCTCTTGCCATGAAAACCCCGCCAGGGGTCGCCATAATTCAGCTATGACTTGAGGGCACTCTCCACCACCATGTGGATCTTGGGAGGGAAGGCAGCAAGCAGATTATAGAAGAGCAATTACCCTCCTCAGAATGGACACGTTACCATCAGCGGTCATGGAGGGCAGATATGCAAAACAACCACTCAAGAAAAGAGTATGTATATGTGGGGCTGGAAAGATAGAAACTAGGGGACACGTACTCTTTGAGTGTGAGCTTTATCAAAATATTAGGGCAATCTTCATAACTCCAATTTGTAATCGGTTCCCAGGTAGAAATGACAGATTCTATCTAGATAAGCTTTTAGCCGATAAGGACCATGAAATTACATTAAAGGTGGCAAATTTTGCTGTGCAAGCCATACGGATTAGGAAGTATTTTACAGGGGGAAATATTTAAATATTTTATAATGTTAAGGATTTTAATATTTAATAATTTGGTCTTAGGCACTCAGGTTTTAAGGTTTTAAATATTTAAGACTCTGTACCCTGAAATTTTAGTGAATAGATTTGTAAATAATATGACTTACCATGACTGGGTTGTATGCTATTATTGTGTGGTCTATGACCGTAATAAAGATTGACTGGCAGCAAGCTTTTCGGATAGTGAATCTTGTCAGATCTCAGAAGCTAAGCTGGGTTAGTACTTGGATGGGTGGATGGGTGACCACCAATGAGGACTTTGCAGAGGAAGGCAAAGGCAAACCACCTCCGCTTCTCGCTTGCCTTGAAAGCCCCTTGCTGGAGTTGCCATAAGTGGGTCTTACTGCTATTGATCTCGCGCTCCTAATTACTCTGTTTGCACCACGGCCCATCAGGATATTTAGCAGACTGACCTTCATTTGTTTGACTGTCTTGGATGACAGATCGACACACACACACATACACACACATCATGAGAACAGAATGTTGCTAACAGTTTGAGAGTGGGGGCTGAGGCTGTATTTTCCCTTAAGCACATTGTCATTCTCCTATTTTTCATTAAAGGTTTTCAAAATTGTGTGCGTGGGGGGTGTTCCTTTTGCTAAGAAAATGTAGTTGGAAGAAACTGAATGGCACTGAAGACGCAGGAGGAAAACAACACAACAGAAGCAAGCTGTGATACACACACACCAGGATATTAAAGAAAGTGTGAAGAGATCAAACTGGATACCCTCCGCTCTGAAAAGTTTCTCCTTGATATTGTTTCAGCTTTGCTCCTCCTGCACGGCTTTGCTGCATGCTGTAGACTCAGCCACTGCAAGGATTAAGGAGAAATAGGTTCTTCTTAGACTTTCCAAAAAATCCTTAGCTCAAGGCTGTGCCTGCTCCAGAGTTAGCAGCAGAGCCTTGGTCAGAAGCAGGGCTTTTTTTCAGTGGGAACACGGTGGAATGGAGTTCTGGCACCTCTTGAAAATGGTCACATGGCCGGTGGCCCCGCCCCCTGATCTCCAGACAGAGGGGAGTTTAGATTGCCCTCCGCACCATTGGCCATTGGCCGCACCATTGGCCATTGGCCACGCCATTGGTGCGGAAGGCAATCTAAACTCCCCTCTGCCTGGAGATCAGGGGGCGGGGCCACCGGCCATGTGACCATTTTTGCTGAGGGCGATTTAAACTTTAAAAAACTCCCCCCTTGTTCCAGCTGACCCAAAGTGACATCATTGTGCAGTCCTGAGTTCCACCACCTCTTTTTCCAGAAAAAAATCTCTGGCCAGAAGGTATTTCTAGCATAGTGAGGTTCTTTTTCTTGGAGGTAAAAACTGAAGCAGTAAAAAAGAAAAGTTCTTCTACTTTCCATCTGGCCCGAGGCACAGTCCAGTTAGGCTGGTCAGCACAGAAAGACGACAGCACTAGGTAACATGGTCTTCTGGGGACAAGAACTTCTTTGTTAAGAAACTGACTCCCCCTTGTAGTGAGCTATTTGAGGGTGAAGCGGAAAGAAAGAAGAGGCGATATTGTCCTTTGGGACCCAACAAACCTGCACCCCACATAGAGCTCATGTCTGTGTGGTTCACAGCATGTGCACAGTGGGTTGGATCCTCCCCTTTTGTGCTCCTGTGTCACTTCAACATAAGACATTCATCAGCCGAAAGCTCTTCCACAAGAGGAATGCAGGGACACCGATGGAACAACATGGGGAGGTTCGAAGCCCATGGTATACACACGGTGGTGGATACCTGGCTAGTGTCAAATTGCTAAATGATGAAATCATGAAATCACTCATGAAATCATTCACTCATGAAATCAAGTGAATTTTTCCTAATTTCAGATTTTGTCACATGTGGAGTAGCCAGCCAGGGATTGTTTCTGTACCGAGATTGATACGAAAATGAAGGGCTGGCTATCAGTGGTTCGGTGTTCATTGAAATCCACTAGCCAGTCCAGCTTCAAGGGTTCCTTTGATTAGATAGTCTTGATTTGTACTGTGAAGAGCACCTGACCCCCTCTGTCCACGGTTAGATATCTGACTTGAAAAGAACCAACTTCTAGTGATTAAAGTAGCCACAGCAGCAGTCATAATAATAATAGTAAGAGCAAACTCTAGCCAACTCCATTTTACCTTTCATTTTTTAAAATTGTACAGCAGTTGTTTTGCACTAGAGTTGCCAGTGGCAAGCACACAAGCAAAAAAAAATCTCACATACACATTATTTATGTTGCAGGATTGTTAAAATTCCTCCAGTTAGTTTTGACTGAGTTGTTTCTTCTTCTCCTTCGTCTCCCCCCACCCCTTTTTGGGTGTGTGATTCTGTCGTTTAATGGAGCGGTAAATAAGAATTTCTGATAATGAGCCCAAGCATCTGTCACAACAACCTGGCGCTGGTTATTAACATTTCCATTAACGGCAGGGTGGGCAGCGATAATATGGAAACAGCACAGTTAGAACAAAATAAATAGTTGATGTCAGGCTGAGTGGGTGTTAATTACTATTTTATTTTATAACCCCGGAGAGGAAGAGAGCAAGAAAAAAATGTGGCTTATGAAGGTCATTGTCTGTGTGTGCGTGCGTGCGTGCGTGCGTGCGTGCGTGCGTGCGTGCATGCGTGCATGCATGCATGCATGCATGCATGTATGTATTAAAAGTTGTCAGGAGGAACAGATGACCTGGACTGTGTTCTTTCGGTAGCGAGTGTTGTATGACTTTGGTTTACAGTATGTTAAATGGGCATAGAGCAGCATGGGTATGCTCCCAAGCCCCATGGCCAGGCAAGGAAAGGGGTGGGCGGAGGAGAGCGGCCATCACCCCATGACCAAATATCTGGTTGTAGTTGATGGGAAAGAGCTGCACATGAGATCAGGGATAGCCGCTGCTAGCCAGAGTAGACAAGACTCAGCTTAATGAACTGAAGGTCTGACTCTAGAAGGCAGCCATATATTTCGTTACTTCATATGCTGCTTTGACTGCCTTCCTGAAATGTGTCCAAGTTACGTGTCCTGGACTGTGTCTCTGTGCATCAGCATCAACCTATTCTCTACGGGTAAGACCCATAGAGAATAGGTTAAGGCTGATGCACAGAGACTAGTCTGCCTACCAGAGGTCTTCCAGGACGCTGGTCCACTAGGGACTTTTCCAGTGAGTTAATTGGCCACAGTTCCCCAAGGTGTCCACAGAGCTTGTCTCTACTTGCCTGTTTTTTTCTGTAATCAGTTTGTGGGCAGCCTCTGTGAGAATGTCTCTCTTTCCTTCCAACTACTAACCACTCCGAGGAGGAGAGGAGCTCTGTGCTGTCAACCAATGTGTGAGCAGTTGGAGAGGGGGGGTTGGGTCTGTACAGAGAAAAGCGAGAGGCCCCTACTTTCTTTAACCTTAAGACAGACAAAGAAGAAAAACAGAGATGGGAAGGGAGATCAAAGCAGACAGGATCATTTGGAGGAGAGAGAGCAAGAGGTTTCCAAGGAAATGGTGCTGGCACTCGGCAGCCTCCGGGAAAGGAAGAGATGTGCTCCCACAACCCCTGTGCCTACCTGAGGGCTGCTTCCGCCTGACTCGTGTGTCCCTGAATAATTCTCCTTCTTTTCTCCTCTCATCTTTCTCAAGCACCAGCAATGCCCCCCCAGAACATCCAGATAAATGCTCTTTCCGCAAGCCAGCTGGAAGTCACTTGGGAACCACCTCCTGTTGACAGTCAGAATGGGAACATACAAGGCTACAAGGCAAGCCATGATGTGTGTGTTTGTGTGCGTGCACATCTTAGCCCACTGTTGCAAATCTTTTTAATGCAGTGACCCTTTTTTCCTGCTTCAGACAGAAATAGAAACAGAAATCAGAGACTGCTGAAGCCCTCAGCGGAGGAGATGTGCTTCACACACGGCCTTTTCAATGAAATAGGAAACGTACGCATGCATAAAGATCACACAGGTGTCAATTTGACTCCTTGTACATGAGTTGGGAAGCTGTGATAGGCAGTGGGATTCCAAAAAAACACGTGCATGCTCCAGTAGATGTTTGCACCAAATTCATACTCAATAAAACACATGTTGTGTGTGTGTGGGGGGGGGTGTCCCCCTTCCTTCTATATCCTCCTGGTAAGAAGAGTGACATGTGTGAAGTGCCCCATCCAAGAGAGTAAGCCTGGCCTTTTAAAGATGGGGAGATGTTCCGCCAGGCGTATGGTTGAGGCCAGCATGAGATCCTCACTGGACCTCCCACCGGTCTCCCACTAAGTACGGGGTTGTACGGTGTCCACTGGCCAGCTGCCCAACGTATGGGTACAGCATGGGGCTATGTAGTGCCCGCTCGTTAGCTGACCCACGTATGGGGTGTCGTACATTATCTGTCCGCTTCCCTCCCCCTGTATGTTGATGGGGAGGAACCTGGAATTGACCCCATCTTGGGACAGTTAAAATTGGTTTAATTGTTGATTTTATGATATGAACCGCTGTTTTATATTGTATTGTATTTTTATAACTGTTGTACCTCGCCCTGAGCCCACTTGCGGGAAGGGCGGGTTAGAAATGATGATGATGATGATGATGATGATGATGATCATCATCATCATCATCATCATCATCATCATCATCAAGTTACAAAGATAATCCTTGAATCCCAGAGCAGTTTACGTCAGCCCAGCTGAGAGGTAGCTCCGATTTCTATTCCTGGTGAAATTTAGATGCAACTTGAGGGCTTCTTGCAAGTGTGCAGCCAGGATGTCGCGATGAGGCTTGGGGCTCTCCTGCTTGCAAGGCCTGGAGCTTGGCCTGTATCGGTCACCTTGCCTCGTTTTTTGCCCTGAGTGTTAGAGCCATGAATGGAGAAAAGCTGAGCCAGTCAGAATTATCTGGCACTGCAGCTTGGCAGACACTGAGCTACCTGGTGTAACAATTTTGTACGTTCTTCTCCTTTGTTTGTGCTCAGGCTGTTCTAATAGCTTGGCCCGTAGCAGGCGGCCTTTTGGCTGCACTCTGAGGCCAGGTTTCTGGCTTGCGCAGGACCAGATTGATTAGCCATTATGCTTGTCAGGCCCTCCCATGGCTGAACTGCTGGTCCTGCTTGGGTGTAATTAGCATGCCACCATTGCTGCTATGGAGCCAACAGAGCGCTAGACTCAGAATAGACTGCACGAGTGGCAGGGACTCTTTGCTGAACCTAAGCAACACTGGATAGACACAAGCATCGAGGGAAGAGAGGCCAGGGATTATTTTATAGAGCAGTGCACATGAATTAAGGAGAAAGGCAGGCAGCAGTGGAGGCACAGGTTATGTTGAGTGCTAGGGCTGTAAATCCAAACAACCCTTTCTCTTTCAACCAGGTCTACTATCGGGAGGTGGACAGCCAGAATGAGACAGAAAAAGTGAAGGTCCTCTTCCTCCCAGAGACCAGCATCCGCTTGAAGAATCTGACCAGTTACACAAAATACCTGGCCTGTATCTCTGCTTTCAATGCAGCCGGGGATGGCCCCAAGAGCAGTCCTGGGCAAGGCCGGACACACCAAGCTGGTAAGAATTTGCTTTCCCACTTATGTAAGTGTATCTAAGGCCTGGATTATGCATGCAGGGAGTTGGAATAAGGGGGTAGAGGGCCGAGGCAGTAAAATAGCAGTGCGGCTTCCGAGGGCAGGCAGGAGTGGGCATTCATGTTAAAAAAAAAACCCTCCCTGCAAATAGGAGAGCCTGCCCAGGCAGAAAAGGAGGAGGTGGGGGCAGAAACTTCATTCTTGCTGCGGCAGTTTTCTATTTGCATGGAATTGTCTGTTTGTAAAATAGCATTCAAAGCTGGACTCCGTCAGCTGAAGGGGTGATTTTCGGAAGTGATGCGTTTCTAAGAGTGCATTGTCCTCCTCGTATTTTTAATAGACTACAGACAAAGCTGCATCCATTTTGTTAAAGTAGAAGGATCTGGCAGTTGTCTCCTTAAAGAACCTCAGACTTTGCCTGAAATGTGTGTGTGTCAAATTCAAATCCCAGTGCTGTGAGACGTGGGCCATTTTATTCCAGGTGGGGATAGGCTGTCCTAGCCTTCTACAGCGGTTGGTCCAGCTGTGGATCCTACAAGCAGCTTCCCCCTCTGACACCCACCCGCTGCATGTTCTGATCAGGGCCTGCTCTCATAACAGTCACACAGGTTGAAGCTACGTATATATGCAGAATTCCTTTTTGAATATGACTTCCTAAGTGTAGGTGTGGGGTGGATTTGAATGGAGCAATTCCAGTCCACCACTAGGCATACTTTGTATAACGTTAGAGCTGCTTTGGCTTTGGAGAATGTTCATTCTAAGGAGTCTAAATACGGAAGTTAGCTAGAGTCCAGGGTTTAAGATCTAAAGCATTTGGCTTTTTAGATCTACAAAGCAGTTTCACTAAGGTTGGGCAACTTAGAGAAATAAAACGGCGATTGCTCCTTTGGGAACAGCTCTGCAAATCAAAACTGATGCTACAAAGAGCAATAGGAGCAAAACGGAAGAGGGGGGGATTTCTGCCATGGGCAGCCTTCCTGTCTTGTCTGTAATGTCACTAATGTGGAGGGATTTTGTTGGACAAGAACAGATGCAGGCTGTTCATTTTGCTTGTGTATGTGGTTGTTCAAAGTCTCTTGTTCGCCTCCCTTTCAGCCCCCAGTGCCCCCAGCTTCTTGGCCTTCTCGGAAATCACATCTTCAACACTCAATGTTTCATGGGGGGAGCCAGCTGCAGCCAATGGAATTCTGCAGGGATATCGGGTGATCTATGAGCCCTTGGCCCCAGTACAAGGTAAGCCAGCCCAAGAAGCATCCGGTATATGAAGGAAACTTGCACCTTTGTATAAATCCACCCATCCTTTTAATCTGGCTTCCTTGCATAGCCGGGCAACTGTAAGCAAAATTCCAAATAGAGAGAGTAACGGAATAATCCACCAAAACAAACAATGTAACCATCACCTACTAACTAATATAACACTAAAAGATACTTGACACAGTTCTATGCAAAAATACAAAATTTACTAGTACATAAAGTGAACTCTAAGTGGGCAATAAAGCAAATTCTGTTTAAACAAGCATGGTAGAACGTATATCACACCCTCACCTCATACATACGCCGGTGAGCGAGCCATAACTATGTTAGATGTGGAGTATGAATTGCTTTGATTTGCTGGATTTGTAACTGCTCTGAAGAAGGGGAAACCGGAAACGGGACCTCTTGCTAGATGACCCGTTGCGGTTACAATTTGAATATGTTTATTACAGTTCACAAATCAAATTCTTATTGACCAGCGATTCTGGCGACATACGTGTGTATTCTGTAAAAAGTATACTGGTACTTGGATGAATTTCTGTAGAGGCTTTCCAGCCCTATTATAATTGTATTGGCTTTGTAGATATCGGGGATTGGTTTGAATGTTTCCCCCCCCCCTTTTTTGTTGAGGTGAGGGTGTGATATACGTTCTACCATGCTTGTTTAAACAGAATTTGCTTTATTGCCCACTTAGAGTTCACTTTATGTACTAGTAAATTTTGTATTTTTGCATAGAACTTTGTCAAGTATCTTTTAGTGTTATATTAGTTAGTAGGTGACGGTTACATTGTTTGTTTTGGTGGGCAACTGTAAGCGGCAAATTTCTGGTGATCTGGTTTAAAGGTGATAGCTAAGTTGGTTGTCATGGTCCAAACATCCTCTGTAGAAGGTGCAGGTGGTTTAACCCTCCTCCATACACACACACACCACACACACACACACCCTCTCTTGTTTTGAAGGCTGGAATTCAATACAAATTAAACCCAAGAAATATTTACGTGGTACATTGTGGTAGTTAATCTAACTCATACAACTACAATTTCCATGGTTTTTTGAGGAAGGTGTAACAAAGATGTGTGTTTAAATGCATAATGTCGATAGGATGAAGCTCTTGTTCCAAAAGAAAATTAGTATACATTTTATAGGGACGGGCTGTGGCTCAGCAGCAGAGTGTCTGCTTGGCAGGCACAAGGGTCCGGGTTCAATCCTCAGCATCTCCATTTAAAAGTCAAGTAAGAGGTGATATGAAAGACTCGGAGAGGTGCTGCCAGTCAGAAAAATCTGATCTTGACAGACTGGCCTCTGATTAAGGCAGTTCCATGTGTTTGTGTGTTAGTGTTTCTTAATTTGCTGAATAGAGAGTAAAATTTTTGCTTTATTGTGCGGCTCCCAGGCTAACTTCAAATGTGAAGGTGCCTGAAGCTGGGATCCATCAGACGGACCTAAGTATGTAGGGAGAAGGGGGTTCCTAAGATACTTTCATCCGAGGCCATGCTATACAGGCGATGGACTCCAAATTACCTACCCTGCCTCTCCTTATAATCTTAGTTCACATATACCTGTGTTTTCCTTTGGTACAATTTTTTTTTCCAGAGAATGATCTCTAAAAGATGTTGGCCTAATTTTCCTATCTGTTATTTTCTCTCTTCAGTACTCCTTTTTTCAGCCTCTGTCTTCTCGAGTCAGCAACTTGATGGCCCTAGGCTTTCTTTCAGCTGTGTGTATGCTTTCTTCACTCTAGGATTAAACTCTAGGCTTAATCTTGCCCCATTGACAGGAAGCCGCAACAGTGTGATTAATTTACCAAAATATCGGCAGAGAAAGAATGGATTGTCTGTCTGCCAATTAATGTAGAATCATTCTCACTGTAAATCTGAGAACGATTAAAAGGTGGGCCGGATGACTTTAGTTAATATATGTAATGTTCGTTTTATGTTTCTGGTCTAGACGCTCAGCTTTGACTTAATGTCCAAGTAACCAATTCCTGGCAATTCAAATGAATGAAAAGATCGATCACCAGTATTTTATTCTAGATTTCTCCCCCTCTGTAAGGAAAACAAGGAAACTATCTTTGCACCTTGAATTTCCGTGCCTTTTGTGCTGAAAAAAATTCTGCTGCTAAATAAAAGCTGGAGAAGAAAATGACCTTTATCATTCACCACTGGCGAGAGAGTGGGCATGAAGAGTGTTAATGATCGTATTTATTAGGAGACATGGGGAGGGACAGCAACTGGCTTGTTACCTGTCCTACAGGATCTACTAGGAGAAGGCGATGCCTAAGATATGTTGACCTAAATCCTACTTGAAAGAAAGTCACAGCAATTGATTACTCTCACTTGGAGTCCCGAGGACAAGGTTCGGTTTCTAGAGTAATGTTGACAGATTCAAAATGTAAATCCACTTTAATTAAATATAATAGAACACAACTATGAAAACATTTCCAAAGCTATCAGAGGTACTGGTTCACTAACCAATGCCCCCAGAGCAGAGTCCTACTCAGAATCCACTTTGTAAAAACACAGACAGTACTGTGGGTATGTCCAGAGGTCACACCTGGCTGGAGTATCTGATACCCAAAAGGCCTTCTGGCAACAGCGGGAACTCTTCTAGTGCAGATTCTGAGAAATGAACTCATCCCTCCCCTAGAAATAGCGCATGCTGCCCAGTATAATTTTCTAACACTGGGTTTTTTGTTGAAGAGTGAAAGACGTTTTGGGACTTAAAACAGAAATTAGCAGGAATTTTTGAACTGAACTGCTTCCCAAACTTCTATTGTTTAGATTTAGCCAATAAAAAGTTCAGATAAATATCTTTAATATACCTTATTCACATAAGAGCCCTGTGGCACAGAGTGGTAAGCGGCAGTACTGCAGCCCAAGCTCTGCTCACGACCTGAGTTCGATCCTGGCAGAAGCCGGGTGCAGGTAGCCGGCTCAAGGTTGACTCAGCCTTCCATCCTTCCAAGGTCGGTAAAATGAGTACCCAGTTGCCTGGGGGTAAAGCGTAGATGACTGGGGAAGGCAATGGCAAACCACCCCGTAACAAAAAGTCTGCCAAGAAAACATAGTGATGCGACGTCCCCCCATGGGTCTAGTAATGACTCAGTGCTTGCACAGGGGACTGCCTTTACCTTGCCTACCTTATTCATAAACTGAAGAGCTGAATGACAGATGCCGTGTGCTCTGAAGAGCACCTTCCCACTGGTGCCTTTGGGGCTCTGAATGAATGGCTAGATAATCCTAGGAAGAGATCTGTGGCTCATATTTCCCTGCAAACAGCATGCAGCAGCCACAAAGGCAAACGTAGTATGAGCAGCTGTTTCAAAAGGGAGAGAGGAAATACTTTTCTCACAATTTATTCACTGTAGGTTTAAAACAGCAGATCAAAGCTACATGTTAACAAAAGAGACAAGGAAGATAATTAAGAAAAATTGATAGCTGAACACTTATGCTGAGTCAGACCTTGAACTATCAAAGGCAGCAGCCTTGTCTTCTATGAATGGCCCCCAGCTCTCCAGGGTCTCAGGTGGACGTCTTTCCCATCACCCACTCCCTGCTCTTCTTTCTCACTACGGACACTTAAGATTGAATATGAGACTTCTGAATGCCAAGCCGGTATCTGCAATGAAGCCATTGCCTCTAGCCCTGAGCCCCAAAGCCACATTTCCAGTCCCTACAAGTACATTTAACTAAACATAGGAATCCTTAAATGCGTGAGATTGGCTGCCGACGGAAACAGACTGCTGGACTCAACACAACCTTTGGTCTGATCCATCCTGCTATCTCTCAAGGCTAAACCACTCGTGAGAGCAGGAGATTTGAAAACAGACCACCTGTGATGGGGGCATTTTAAAGTTTAAATGTAGCCACAGGCAAATCCAACCTGAGAGAGGACTGACCCTTCTTCATTCACAGTCCCCCAGTGCAAGTGACCCTTCCGGGGCTGCTAGTTTATGCCACTAAAGAAGCCATGTGAGTGCTGGGCTAAGATTTGAATGTAAATCTCCCGTGAAAGCTGCTGAGTGGACCTTGGACCTGGTCAGACACACTCAGCACAACCCTCACTCACAGGGGTGCTGTGAGCATAAAACAGGAAGAGGCAAAATCATGGACACTACCCTGAAATCAACAGAGGAATGGCAAGATAAAAATGGAATATAGATAACAGACAGGTACCCTATGTGTGGCTGACAGCACTATCGGTGTGTGTAGGGGGGGATTGTGATTTGCACAGGGAAAATGGTGCAGGCAGAAGGATTAACCCCTTCCCCACACTGCAGGCCTGATCCAAATTCCTCCTCCTTCCTCTGTTACCTTTTAAGACAAAAAAATGCATTCACAGACAGACCTCCCAGTACAGTGTCTCATTCTGTGTTTCATTCAACCTTTACATTTCTTGTAATCAGGGCTTTTTTTCAATGGGAATGCAGTGGAACAGCGTTCTGGCACCTCTTAAAAATGGTCACATGGCCGGTGGCTCCGCCCCCCCCAATCTCCAGACAGAGGGGAGTTTAGATTGCCCTCCATGCCACAGAGCAGCATGGAGGGCAATCTCAACTCCCTTCTGTCTGGAAATCAGGGGGCGGGGCCACCAGCCATGTGACCATTTTCGCCCAGGGCAATTCAAACTTTAAAAAACGCCCGCCTTGTTCCAGCTGACCCAAAGTGACGTCATTGTGTGGTCTTGAGTTCCACCACCTCTTTTCCCAGAAAAAAAATCCCTGCTTGTAATGCTTTCTTGTAATGCGGCCCACGCCCCTTTACAATCTTAAATCCAACAGCTTCTCTATAATTGGTAGCATCCAAAAAATTTTTTTTAAAAATCTGAAGAACATCAATTTGAGTTATCCAAATGGATAATTTTCTTTTGAAATGATTTCATCTCTAAATAGTTTCCCTGTATGTACGTGGGAATCTCTTGGCTGTTTCATGTTTGCAAAGTGAATAAAAAATGAATCTCATCTGAAATGTTAAAGACTTAGATTCAAAGTTGCCTTGCTGTAAACGGATGAGGCTTAGGTCAATAGAGGCTTGGTTCTGCGTATTTTTCCCTGGAGCCGTTTGTCAGAATGATTGGCATGCAGGCGCCATGGGAGAAACTGGGGTGTAAGAAGAGCTGTCCTTTCACAACCCCCCACGCTCACCTTTTCCTCCCGTCTCAGTGCAATTAGTGAGGAAGTCCTGCAGCCTCTTGGTAATTTCCCTGTTGCACGGTAAGGCTTTTTTTCTCCCTTGTCAGTGCCCACTTATCAAGCTTAAAGTCTAATTACACTTATCTGTGCTGAAAATTGGCCATTATCACTACTTAAATCCCCACTAATTGTAAGAAATACTTTCGTAGCAAACTGCTGGATAATTTTGCTGGTAATCTAGACTCGATAAGCTCTGTTGCTCAGCTCAGCTGCTTGTTAGGTTTAGTTTTGTGGGGTTTTTTTTTAAATATAGTGTTAATACGCCTTATCTTCATTTTGCATCTGTTCCAGGGGTGAGCAAAGTGGTGACTGTTGACATCAAGGGGAATTGGCAGCACTGGCTGAAAATCCGAGATCTCACCAAGGGAATTACGTATTTGTTCCGCGCGCAGGCCAGGACCATTGCCTACGGACCTGAGCTGCAAGCCAATGTCACAGCAGGGCCAGCAGAGGGTAAGGAAGATGCCACAAGGGGATGAAACAGTCAATTGCATTAACCCAGCAGCAAAGAAAGGCACTCTGAGTGCATTTTCACACCCAAGGAAGAATTAACTAGCAAAGCACGATTTGGTGGCTTTCTTAACAGGCAGCAACGCCTGCCCAGGGTCTCTGTGGAAGAAGCCACAACCCTTTTGCTCATAGCTGCGGTTTGCATGTCAAAAGAAATTAAGATTCTGCACCAAGAAAGCCAAACTCTGTGACTGGTATAAATTATGCAAATGTGGCATTAGTTCTCTTCCTTTGCACCCAGAGTTGCTTTTCTGAACCTGAGGTGAGACTTGAGCTGTTCTGTTAACTATGACTTCCTCTCTGACAGGGCTCTTCTGCTTTTAAGCGCTGCATGATAGCTAAAATTTAATAACTCAGCTCTTCTTGTTGGCACTTTGGCCGTTTCTACACTACTTACCTTCCACACTACTTACTGACATCGTGCAAAACTTGTGCGAGAAGATGCTAACTTCCGCGTTTTTTTTGCAATGTTCCGCAGCGTTCCGGATGAAGGTAAGTGGTGTGGAAATGGCCTTTGTCTCTGTACTGGGAAAACATCAGTCAATAATCGGGTTATTGTGTAGCTCTTAAAAGCACAGGAGCCGTAACAGAAGAAGACACTTGGCAATTTTGCTTTTGACTCATCAGCATTTAGCTAGTCACTGATTCACAGTACAGGAAATCTGATTCACATTGCAAGCACACCTGATCCTTGCACGGCGCACAAGGACAGGGGCAGGCAGCAGGTAAAGATGCTGACACTATCTGGGTTGCCCAGCCAGACAGCTGGGCCATTTCCGGACGGCTTACCTGCCTCCGGAACGTCGCGCCATCTTGCGGGGTTCTCGCATGAGTTTTGCGCGACGTCGCAAAACTCGTGCGAGAACCCCGCAAGATGGTGCGACGTTCTGGAGGCAGGTAGGCCGTCCGGAAATGGCCCTGGTTTCTTACAATAAGAACAAGGTTGTCCTCTGGAAGTTGATGCTTTCTTCAGTCCTCCTGGTTATGCTCCACAAAGCCTGACTGGGAAGGAGAAGATGGTCAGTCTGAGATGCGTGCTAAAATAGTCTTTAAATAAAGTCGGCCTCTCGGGCACAGTGCTGCTGAGGAAATCGGGATGACGCGGCTTAGTCTGTATATACATGGAAGTGGGGTTCAGTCAGGAGTTTAGCCCCAGGGCAGGGCTTCCCAAGAAAGGAGCTTATCTTTTCACAAGAGATGGCTCTTTCCACTGTCAGTTTCTGGATATTTTTGGTCCGGCATCTCTGAGGTAACGAGAGTGCATAATATAAAGGAGAAAGGCTCGTTCACCCGTGCATCTTTGCTGCTACGGTTTTCACTCCAACAGGATCTCCGGGATCTCCTCAGCACATTCTAGTTTCGAAATCAACCTCTGGCCTGACTTTGTACTGGACGGAGGGAGTTTCGGGAAATGCACCGACCACTGGCTACGTCATAGAAACCAGACCTTCAGGTATTTATTTATTCAGAACATTTGTGCCTGGCCTTCCAAACCTGGGTTTCTTAAGGTACTGAATGACCTGTGAGAAAGTAGAACCTAAAGACCATCAAGGAGTTTTTGTTCAGAAAATAGAGTTGCGGGCTCTACCAGACAAAGATTAAGCAGAAAGGGGCATATCTCAATATTCCCAAAATGTTGGGATCTGGAGGATTTCCTCTTTCATTCTTTGTAGACCTTGATTCCTTCCCTGGGCCGATTCCAGACGGCCCTCTGCAATCTGAAACGTTGCGCGTCGTCGCGCGGAAAACGCGAAATACTGCGTTTTCTCGCGCGAGTTTTGCGCGAGGTCGCGCAAAACTCACGCGAGAAAACACGATATTTCGAGTTTTCCGCGCGACGACGCGCGACGTTTCGGATTGCAGAAGGCCATCTGGAATCGGCCCTGGTGTCGTGGCAGAAGTGGGAAGGAGGTTTCTTCAGGCTTTTCTCCAGCTATAACGGCTTGGTGGAGCAGCTCCTCTGGCCAACCTGAAAGAAAGCTGGGTGTTGGCCCCAGGAATTAGCCCTTCCTGCTGTAGGAGAGCAGCTGGGTCAGTCACACTTCCAAGTGTGCTGGCTATTTTGGGTTGCTCAAGGCTGCTGTAAGAGTAAATATTTCAGCTCCCTGCTTGTTTGCTGGAGGCCATGTGTCCGCCACTCTCTGTGATTCATACTGCATGTTTATCTGGAACATGGCAGGTCTGAAAGGATCCAGTCCTATCCACTTCTGCTGAGGCCAGCAGACTTCTCAATGGTGGCTCACATGCTTGGGCCTCTGTGTTCTTGGTAGGGTTGCCAGCTTTCAGATGGGATCTGGAGATTTCCCAGAATTACCATGGATCTCCGGCTACAAAGATCAGTTCCCTTGGAAAAAATGGCTGCTTTGGAGGCTGCGCTGTATGGCATTAGACCCTGCTGAGGTCCTTCCCTTCCCCAAACCCTGCCCTTCCCTGGCTGCTGCACCTTCAAATTTCCAGGAACTTTCCTAACCTGGAAGTAGCAACCCTAGCTTTCGGATGGACCTGTTTTCCAGCACTCTGGTGGAGCTACTTCTACCAGAAATTCCCTGTTGGTTGCCCTTAAGCAGCAAGGGATTCCTTTCTCAACAAAAGATCCATTCCTTTGTATTGTAATCTCTTCTGACCCTTTATCTGAATGCATGAAAATGCATAATGCCATCTAGTTCAGTATTTATTCTGATTTATGGCAGTTCCCTAGGATCTCAAGCGTAGACATACCCACTCCCTGATAATCTTTAGGCGAAGACTAAAGAGCCTCCAAGGACTTGGGATTTTAAAAGGACTTGAAACTTTCTGCATGCAAAGTATGTGCTCTGATCTTCAGCCTTCCCCAAATCAGCATCTTGGAGCAGGCCCTGATGGTCATTAACTGTTCTTACGTATCTGAATACCTTTTGTATCCATTATGCATCGCCCCTGCCGCAAAAATTCTCCCTGCTAACTGCCATGTGCTGGAACTCCCAAAGTGTTCTGCCTGTTCCCCCATGTCACTCAGATAAATGAGCTGCTAAGCTACAAATTCGGATTCTTGCTGAGGACAGAAGTTTTTCCATTCTGGTGCTCATCTCTGTTACTCCATTACCTTCCCCTAATTTCCACAACGCAGCCTCAATTTTCACAACAAAGTTAATGAAATGTGCTTATTGTTCAAGGATCACAGTTACAAGGCGAAACAAGATCACTGAAGCTTATAACCACCTTTTTCACCCGTTTAAATAAATGAACGATTTGAATAAAACAAGGGGTATCGAGGGACGGGACATCCATTATACACAATGAAAGACATTTTGCAGATGCTGTGCTCTTGGGAGAGACACCAGAAGATTCTTTCTCGTGTTTTCAGTTCTCTAGAGAAGGAGCCCTCCACATTTTCTCTATGACATACAAAATTATTTTGGCTGTACTCAGAGACAGTTGCCCCATGTGACAGGGAGGGGTCTATATTCTGGGTGCCATTCAGGGCTTTTTTTCTAGGAAAAAAGGTGGTGGAACTCAGTGGGTTGCCCTCGGAGAAAATGGTCACATGGCTGGTGGCCCCGCCCCCTGATCTCCAGACAGAGGGGAGTTTAGATTGCCCTCCGCGCCAACTCCCCTCTGTCTGGAGATCAGGGGGCGGGGCCACCAGCCATGTGACCATTTTCAAGAGGTTCCGGAACTCCGTTCCCCCGCGTTCCCCCTGAAAAAAAGCCCTGGTGCCATTAAACATGGCAGAGTAAGAGACAGAGATGACTCGTGGGGCACAGTGCACCAGGACGTTCTCCTGTGCAAACCCAATTGAAATAACAAGCTCTTGTGTATCTCCTGTTTGTTCTAATGAGATTTGTTTGTTCAAACAAGACTGAGTTCCGTACTTATCAGTGTGTGTTACGTAGTTCTTTTACGAGGGGGAGATTGCCATCTGAGTTTTCTTTCCTAGGAACCAAAATGCCCTTGGCTGGCCCTGATATCATTAGAGCTGGGCCGTACGAAAGGGCAGGCTCATGCAGTTAGCAGACCAATCTATGTCAAGCAACCCTTAATTTAGGCAGATTTGCATTAACTGCATCCACCCAATGAAGATTCTGTGGTGTGGGCAGGGGTGGTCTTAGCCAATGGGCAACAGGGGTGACGGGCAATGTCCCCACACTGGGAGGGGCTTTGACCTCCTACAACCCTACCTCTCCTCCATACAAGGACCTGGCCGGGGTGGGGGGTGGGGGGGAGAAGAGCACGCTCAACCTGTTCCATCAGGGGTTTGGGCAGGTGGGTTCGCCCACAGCTCTCACCCACCTCATTTTGGGCAAGGGCCACTCTTTACTTGGCCCTGGGAGCGGGTGGTGGCAGGGATTCTGGGACCACATTCTGGAGTTTGCCCAGACCCTACAATTAGTAAGACCATACCTGGTTGTGTATTCATTGCTTTTGGGAATGGAGAGGCATTTTAGAAGCAATGGAGCACCCACATGGAAGTTTTCTCCATACTTTCTTTGGTCATCTTCTTGTGGCTGCTAGTCCCCCCTCCTGCATGCCACTGAATGGCTTTTTGCCAGTTTTTCTTAAAGTCAACAGTTACTATAGTGTTAAAGAGTGGCAGGACTCTAATCTGGAGAGCTGGGTTTGATTCCCCACTGCTTGAAGCCAGCTGGATGATGTTGGGTCAGTCACAGCTCTCTCAGGGCTCTCTCAGCCCCGCCCACCTCACAGGGTGATGATTGTGGGGATAATAATAACATACTTCATAAACCGCTCTGAGTGGGCGTTAAGTTGTCCTGAAGGGCGGTGTATAAATTGAATATTATTATTATAAAACACTAGAAAAGCTCTTTTTTGTTTTAAGCCTTCAGGTTGGGCCGTGGGGGAAATGGTGGCCGTGAGGGACTGTAACATGGTGCTGATGTGAGTGGGAACTTAAAACCTTCCCATCCACATGATATGAAAACCTGTCTGGATCAAAATTTTCCATGACAGGTCGGAGCAAAGCACATGTGGGAAAGATCGGAGCAATACAGAGGAAACTCTAGAAAGCAGACAATTGGAGGATGATGCACATGGATCATGGATGCTCTGAAAAACACCACTCCAGGTTGAGAGTCAAGGTGTCGCAAAGCATCCGTGTGGCTGCAGCCACTGTCAGGGCCGCCTCATCAGGCACTGCTACGCTGTGTCCCCTGTAGAATATTGTCACACTTTTTCTTGCTGCATCCAGCAGTATGCAGCGGACTGGGGCCCTGGTGGATGGTTGAGAGGATCCCTCTGAGAAAGCTTTTGGCTGCATTAGCCTCGCTTTGTGCAGCCTGATCCCCCTCCACCGGAAGATGCCAGCCCCTCGCTGCTTCTGCTCACTGGGTCTAATAACTGAGTCGTTTAATTCCACTGCAGATTATTTTAATCCTATTCATGCCACCGTAACAAATGAATGGGGCTATTTGTGTGCTAGGATTCCTATTCTTCGTTGGGGTGGAATCTGCAGAGTGCGTGAAATGTGATGCGGGCAAAGGGGAGGATAGTAATTGGGATGCCAGCTTATTTCACACATGCTTCAGCCTCATTAAAACACCCTGTATCCTGCTAGGTATTATTTTTCCTGCCTACTGGAAGGATTTTGCTCATCAGATTCAGAGCTCAGCAAGAGAAGAGGTTAATTCTCTTCCCCCGAGTCATTGTTTCATACAAAGCTGGAGATTATGTGCGGCACCTTTGGCGGTTGGACAACAATGCAGTGCTGTTGGTGACCTTTGAAAGGGCTCTCCACCGACCCCTGAGTAGCACAGCCAACTTCACATTTAAAGCCAGGGAGGTAGGAGCTCTGTGTATCTGTTTCCACAACCAAGGCATCGTAATAAGCAAATGGAAAGAGTAATAAGCACATTGTCAATATTTAAACAACTGACTGTTACGTTAGGGTTTCGCATCTCAGCTGTCATCTATTACAGGCCTCATTACCCTAAGCATTAAATGCTGCATCTTCTCTCCCTGCTCTCCCCCACTCCTGTTGTGCCTCTCAGCCCTAGAATTGCAAATACTCCATGAAATAGGTGTTCGTTCACCCTGCTTGCCGTGTCTCCTCCTGGCAGATATTCCATATGTTTCTCATTTTTGAGGGGTTCTTCTTCTGGTTTAACTCCTTTTAAGCTCAGCTTGCTTTGTGTTGAATTTTAGCATTCCCAGTTGCAGAGTCTGTATATGTGACAATATATAAAGGCCATGAAGTAGCCAGATGAAGGGATTAAAAATAAATCAATATTATTGATTTAAAACATTTATACCTCACTTTTCTCCCAACCAGCGGGACTCAAAGCAGCTTGCGTCAAATTTCAGATTACAAAAATACAGGTAGAAGGAAGCAGAGCATGTCCTGTACTTAATGAACTATCAAAATCACATCCGCTCTACAAGGGTCTTCCTCACATTCTCAAGAATCTTGCTCTGTAGGGCACGTGCAGCCACTGAGACACTATGAACCAAAGCAGAGCCCGTTCTCGTGGACCTGACTGGAGGAACCAGTACTAACCTGGAGTGATAGTCCTACCAGCATTAACTCCTTTCTGCCACCAAGTGTCAGAAAGCCCAAATAAGAATGGATCATGAAGTATGCCGTGATTTTCTTGTGGGAGGATTGCAAGGCTCAGACTTCTGAGCGGCAGAGGGGAGGCTATCGACCCCCTTCCCCCCAGCAGTGAGGAAAGGGGAAAGGAGGGCAATGTGCCCTTCTTCTTCATCACCCTTCATCCCATTCATCCCCAAAGGTACTCCCAGCCGCTAGGGGTGCAGTACTACCGTAACTACAGTACTACTGCAACGTCTCCAAATAAAGGGCTCCTCTACCACACCGAGCTTGCTGCCAAGGAAATGTTCTTGAAATTTCAGTCATGATTACAACCCATCAGCAGGCCTGCACACAGGCACTATGTCAGGGATCGGTAGGTTAGATGGTCTGACTGGGCCTTCAGGAGACCCCAGCTCTAATCCCCACTCTGTTTTAAAGCCTCCTGGAGGACTTTGGGCCGGTCACACTCTCTGCCTCAACTTACCTACCTTACAAGGTTGTTCTGGGGATAAAATAGTGGAAGTGAGAACCATGTATGCCTCCCTGAGTAACTTGAAAGAACAGCAGGATAAAAATGTAATGGACTGATCCAGAGCCACCTCCACCTTTCCACCAGACGTTCCACCTCAGCACATCTGCTTGACAGCAAAAATGGGGCCGTTCAAAGAACTTCGATACCTCCATGGATACTGGCATTTGAAGGGAAAGGGATTTCTCCTATTCTTCCGTTCACCCGTCATTCTTTGCCTCTGTGAGGACTGTGTTTTCTCAAGCTCCCAAAGAGCAACGTCTCACCATTTCCCTTTCTGCTCTTTTGAGTAGCGTTTTTATAGTTTCCATTTATTCTGTCCTAAACATGGACACAAACCAGCTAAAGTCAATAAATTCAAAGTGAAGTCTGTGGCTGCCTGGACAATCCCTGCCACAGGGGGATTTCTCCCTTTCTTCTGTCCTTTGGAGGCAGGCAGCAGTGTTGACAGTTTGTCAGCCGCGGCCTTTGCTTCCTCGTCCTTTCGTTAAGTCTGTGCCAGAACCTCAACCTTTTCTCCTTAAAAATAAATTAACATTTTAATTTGGTTCTTGTCGGGCCCTGCACAGGAGAAACCTTTTGCTTCTCCGCTGCCCTCATTGACTGGCGTGTGATTAGGGCAAAAATACTATCACACAGAGCTCGGTGTAAAGACTCGCTTGTAGCGGTTCAGAGCTATCGGGTGGCCCTGCTTCTATCCAGCCCT